>NC_056471.1:10064885-10408620 GCF_008729295.1 Plectropomus leopardus
TATATATATATAAAATCACCTGATAATAGGTGTCTTTTTCTTGTTACCTGAGAATGCGCCATGTATATCTACATATAGAGCAGGTAGGTAGGTAGCACTCTGTTGCTACAGTAACCCAGAACAGACAAACCAAATATTGGCTCTAGGAATGGCCATTTGCACTTTTGGTTTGGCCACTGTAGTTGGAAAAACACAGATTTTTTTTGTCAGTGTTTTCAGTGGTTTAAACTGCTGGGTCTGTTTTTTTTTTAGAGAGGAACCTCTCAACCTTTGCACATAATTCAGCTCCCAGTAAAAACTTCCTGAGCGCCTGGATCTTTAGTCACCAGACCAAAAAAAGTGAGCACAGAGGCTGGCTAGCTGCCCATCTCTAATATGCTGAACAGCATGAGAGAAACACTAACTATTTAATGTGAAACTGCTTTCTTAAATATATTTACTGCTTTGAATCACTTGGTCTGTTTGTTTTATCTCTGCACGTAATACTGCTCCCAGTAAAAACCTTTGAACAATGAACACTGAAAGAATTCTAACTGGTAGAAGTTTCAGCTGATTGCATTCTACAATTCTTACCACTAGATGCCACTAAATCCACTTAAATCTTACACCGTGTTCTTTTAAAAGCTGCATTATAAAGTGGTGTAATTTTCTGGACTTTACTCAGTCATTACATCCTCATAACTAATGATTATTTATCAAAAATCTTATTGTGTAACTATTTTGTAAAAGAAGCAACAGTCAACCCTATGTTGTTGTTGCAAAATCAATATCAAAGTATTAGGTTAAAAATATTGCTATATATGATTTTCTTTTACGTGTAAATAGCGCTGTGGAGGATGACTGGTATCTGTAATAATCTATGTAATAAAGTGTAACATGACAAGCTGAATCATTATGATGGGGTTAATTTTGGCTTTGTTTCTGCTGTGAATATTGTGATATTTTCAGCACGGCGGTCCATACCTGTCCATTCTCACAGTGCTGGGTGGCCTGCAGCTCGTACGGCGGCTCCACAAAGTAGAGTGTGTGTCGAGGGAACCCTGGGATTATGTTACTGAGCTGGAAGCCAAACATCACCAGCCAGCTCTTCACATCTACAGCAGACATAAGGGAAATTAATTAGCCGAATGACAAAGTTAAACACGGTAGCAAATTCATCTTTTTTTTTTTTTTTTGCATAAAAACCTGAAAGTGTGTTTGTGTGACTCATCAGGTGTAATGCAAAGCTATCAGCCACTCTGCCATCTGCAGTACATTGTTACCTGCATAAACAATGTTTTCCATAATAATCTGTTTCTTCCGCAGACTGGAGACATCTACGACACTGTCAGGACACAACAGGCTAAGTTGAGCTTGTTGTGGGTATTGAACTCATGTTACCTTTTCTGCTGTGCGCCCATTATTTGACTGTTTTGCTGCATCAACATCGCATTCATGAGAAAAACGTATGTTTATTTTGTAAATTGTTGTGTGAAACATTCAGTTTGGTGTAGCGAAATGTTTAAATGTCAAGGGGAAAGAAGAAGCTTTGAATAAAAAACAAATGAAATTAAAAAAGCTTAATTATGTAGAAATTTTCACACAACAGAACTCAACATGTGCACCACATTAATACTTATTAATCCTTTACCTGTGACATAATTTTTGACATCCAGCATGTCACTGAGGGGGTTGTTGTTCTTGAACATGTACAAATTAAACGGCGAGGGATCTTTCCCAATCTTGGGCCAGATGCTGTAGTCGGGCGAGGTCCAGCGCCCGGCCAAGACGTCGTAGTCCCGCTGGGTGAAGTGGACCAGCTTAGTCAAGGGGTCATAGAGACCACCGTGGAAACCCACCACCAGCTGGAACTCTGGGTTAGAGTCCAGATACACTTCTCCGTAGGCTGTGTACTGCACCTGGGGGACACAGGCAGAGTTAGTTTGCTTTTGATGGTGTCAGAAGCCTTTTCCTTATGCAGATTTCTTGTTGTTTTTTCTCCCTAATTATCTCCACCAGGCGTAAGCCTGGAGGGGACCATGCGTTTGGTTGTGTGTGTGTGTGTGCGTAAGTGTGTGTATCCGTCTGTTCACAGCTTATCTTGAATATTACTGGACCAATTAGCCCAATATTTTGAGTGCACATTTAAAACTGTATGCTCAAGGACCTCTCGTGGTTGCTGTGATTTACAATTGCCGGAAAACTTTGTCCAAATTATGCCAAAATAAAAGCTTTCCTACATGGCAAAATGATGCAAAGTAACTGCATGAATATTTATTCAACATATACACTTTTTACTGAGAAGATTTTTAATGTGTAACCTCTTTGTAATCACCAAAATTTTGATTAATAACTGTTATTTAATTACATATTTTTCTCAATAACTGTGACTGATTACAATTACGTTTATTTTGTAATTTAATTACTATAAATAGTTACATGTAACTAGTTACTCCCCAACACTTGATTTGATCCACTAAAGTATATAAGCATATTATATACTTACATATTAATCATTTTGAGATGAATTAATCCCTGTTTTTGTTATTTTAGCCACCACTTTGACTGTAAGGGAGCTGGAAGGGACAATTCCGACAGCCGCAGCTCTCCATAATCCTGCTGCAGACTACATTTTTATATTGTATATATGATTTTGGATACAGTAAGTATGTAAGTAGGCTAAGTAGATAAACAGTTTATTTTTGGTCTATTTCAATGTGTTTATTGTTATACCTCTTTGTTTTGCCATCAGACAAAGTGAAACCCGTAAACTGTTGTGTTGCGGCTCTGTTGTTTGCCCACCTAGCGGAGATCTGCTCTCTACTGAGTGCACTTTTCTAGTTTATTTAAGAAAGGTAGCAATAATTGATTGCAAAAAAAGTGGGGTTAACAAGTTGTGTCTTACCTGTTTGATCATTTGTCCATTGCTGCTGAAGACAGCCAACGGTGTGCCAGTGTTGTCAGACGCTATGTAGTATTCCTCTCCACTGCTAACCTCCATGGCGAACAAATGGCCCTGATCACGAGACAGTCAGATATGCAGTACAGCTATATTAGGGTTTTTGGAAAATGTTGTATTGCTTTAAAAACAATATTTATGACTATTCAGGTTTTCCCTTAAGTATTATTCAATGAAAGGAAAGGATATTGGTAGAGGCAGCACATCTATGCACACCCATACCTGCAGGTCATAGTAGAGAGATGATATGTCAGAGCTTGAGTGGTTGAAGATGTGTGTGACCCTAGTTGGGTGGTTGAGGTCAGCGTAGAAGAACTGAAGGTGCTGTCCAAGGCTGTTTCTCGTGGACACCCTGCGGCCCAGTCCGTCATAGTGATACACGACGCTCCAGCCGCCGGGGCCTCGATTATAGGCCCTCAGAAGCTGACCTTTGGAGTTATAGTCAAAAACATCAGAACCACGCTGGCTGAGGTAGCCATCCTCATCCAGGCGGTACTGGACATCTCCCAGGCGAGTGATCCGGTCTCTGAGGTCATAGCGCAGCGGCAAGATGCGGGCACTGTTCCCGGGATTCAGTAGATGAAGGTTACCGTTCAGGTCGTAGCTGTAGCGCCAGGTGGACCAGTCATTCACCTGGATAAAACAAGCGAGTTTGTGAATGTGATTTTGTCAGTTTTCACATGTTGGAAGAACAACTATGCTCCCACAACAGAAAAACACATTACACAAACTCTTGCCATACAAAATATTCACCTTGACGCCGCTGAGCTGTCCGTCTCCATCATAATCATAGCGGTACTGAGTGGTGTTGGCGTAGGGCCCAATTTTCAGCTCTCTCTTCACCACCCGTCCCATGCTGTCATACTGCACCGTCATCCAGTACATGAGCGAACGGAATATCTCGTACTGGACCTCCTTGATACGACCGTGGGTGTCGAAATGCTTGCTCAGCGTCATAACAGCAGTGGTGATGATCTGATTAATGTCATAGTAAATGACCCCAAATTTTCCAAAGTGCTCCACCTGTAGGGAGAAAGTTTAGAGAAAAGGTGATTCCTCTGGCAGCCAAAGACGGTGCACACAGACAAAGTTTGTAAAGTCAAATTCTCTTGTAAGAGACAGGAACAAAATTTCTGCACCTTTCCAGAGATCTCGTCATATCGGTAGAGGTCAACAGGCAGTGGAGTCTCACTGATGACTGGCTTCATGCTGGCAATACGGAAGCTGTTATCATGGTAGGTGTAGTCAAACCTTGCGTTGACCATCCCCTCCTCACTAAAGCGGTAGATCTGCTTGTCGATGAGTGGGCCCATTTTGCGATAGCGGATGGTGCAAGAGAAGCCCCCGCTCTGCAGGTTGACCATCTTTAGCACACCAGCTGTCTCATCATAGCCGAAAGTGACAGCGGTGCTGTCATACACGATCTCTGACAGCTTTGCCAGCTTGCCATACTTGTAGAGGACACGGCGGCCGGTGCCCAGGTAATGGGTGGCCTGAGGTCTGCCATCCTCGTTGAAGTCGTGGATGATGGAGGCATTGCTCTCAGGGGGGTTGTAGGTGTTGCGAATGTAGCCAACTGACACGTGTGTGAACATGGTGTGGCGGGCCACACTGGGCATGGTGACAGCTGTGACCCGACCTGAGGCGTCAAACTCAAAGACGTACTGTCTCTGGCTTTGCAGCAGCAGCACCATGGACTGAAAGCAGAGAAGAAGGCGAAATCCGGATTAATATAATAGCATTATCAATGGATGACTTGCCTCCTGTGAAATAGCACCAGCAGTAATTTGCTCTCAGCTGACAAATTTGAATCTTCATAACCATGAAAATGATGTATTACTTCACTCAATTCTACAATCCAAATTGCTTTTTGTTCTTGCCTTCCCTTGCTAAAATTTGATACCTAGATGACAATATTAAAGAAAAATGTGCTTACTTTGTCGAGGTAGCTGTAGCTCCACACCTTCCCATCCACGAAAGAGCGAGACAGGATCCGTCCCTGGGGGTCAAATTCGGTTCTCTCACTCATGCTCCCCCTCTGCAGTCCAACAAGCTGCCCGGTGGTAGAATATGACACGTTTACTACTGCCAGGCTGCTGCTTGGCAACCACATAGCCGGTCGGCCCTGAGCATCGTACATGATGCGCAGCGTGAACTTGCGGTGGTCATCGTAAATCTTCTCTGTGCGTGTGTTGCGGTCAAAGTCGATGGAGAGAAGATTGCGACCATGAGCCTGAAGAAAAAGGAAAGGTTAATTTGAGGAAATGCTATTATTTTTTTTAAAGAAGGCCTTCACTAAATAATTCTAAGAACACTCACTCTAAGCTTTCTTCCGAACACGGTGATCTTGCCCTTGGTCTGCTCCTTGCGCAGACGCCATTCAATGGAGTTGAGGCCGTTGTCAGTGGGCAGGGTGATGTTCCTACGACCAATCGTAGGGCTGACAGAGCCGGCCAGGATGTGGGGCTCTGTGTGAAAGCTGATACCCATACCATTGGCGTACATCACTCTCAGGGTCCCGTTGTTGCACAGCTGGTAGCTGTTCCTCACCTGGTCTGTAGGGGGAGACACACAGATACCAGGTGACCTTTCGCCTTTGCCTACCAGCATCTGACAGAACATCCATCTTGTAAAAAATTATTTATACAAGGAAGAAAAGGAAATGTTCAATATAAAGCCGGTATGCTCATGTCATTAAGAACCAGATCATGTCCATAAAATATTTAAGGACCTTCATACAAACTCTAAAAATATTCTGAATGCGAATAGTCATGCTAAACTGACTCTCTCTACAATCTCCCTATCTCTACAGTTTAATGACTCACTCTCAAACACAAGAACGGAAACAGATAAGCCCGTGCCTAATGCTGAGGCAAAAATTTTCCCTCAGATGTCTGAAAACAGGCGTCCTGATCACAATGATGTGATTGAAAGTAAGATAAAATTGTTTTCGGCTCAGACATATCTGGCAGATGCAGAGGGAGGGAGCTTTTCTTTTTTTTTTATTTCATTTACAAAAGGTTAGGGGATCAGATGGTGTCTCCCTTTGAAGCCCTGCCATAAATGACAGTAATCCATAAGGCCAATTTGTAATAAAGCTCCAGGCACATTTTAACAATGCCTCAAACAGACAAGTGAAGCTTTTTCCATTGACTTGGCAGCAACAGCCTTTAGATAAATCTTCTCTGCTCTCTCTGTCTGAACGACCTCGTAATAAAACAGAAGCGAGGGAAAGGGAAGGAGAGGGAGAGAGAGGGAGAGAGAGAGAGAAATGAGAGCTTGAGGGCCAACGAGAATTCACTGTGCAGGAGTTAATGAAGAGAGCGAGAAAGAGCGGAAAGAGAGGGAGATGGTTAAGTGAGTATGTCAGCAGAGAGCCGTGCTGAAACCCACACAGTGCGGTGGAAACCTTAAATGACTTACAGCTCTTACAGCCCCCTTTCCTCCTGCAACGCAGGTGGATCACTGAATACATCTACAACTTATTCTCTCCGAGGCCTTCAGGCTTCTAAAACATACGGTCTGCATTCATACTTCTGTCATGCCACAGGTCAAGGGAAGGGAGAAAAATTATTCTCCTTCTTCTCCTTCCTCTCTAAACAGACCAAATAAGCTCAGGGATCATGGGGAAATGGTTGAGAGCTGTATTTGTATGTCGGTGCGTCTGTGTGTATGTGTGTGAGGAGAAAGCTTGAGGGATAAGGAGGATTCACTCTGCATGAGTTAATGAATTTTGCTGTGATGATATTCAAAAGCAGGATGATCCCAGCTGGGATTAACAACTATATATTGGTAATTTTACTCTATGAGAGAGAGTGAAAGAAAGGCTGGATGTGGGTAGGGAAGGGAAATAATCTCCTGGAGCATGCACATAACTGAGTGAAAATTACAAGACTTTCAATTAGAGTCGGCAGGCCGGCGCATATCCGCCATCACAGAGGGCGGCTGTGTTTTTGAACACGAAGATTAAGTAGTGTTAGAGTCTTGCCAAAGCATCAATAACATATAAAAAAATCACTTTAATTATATATACTACTCAATAATGTATTAACAATAAATAATTTATATTGCATTTTGATTTATATTGCCTTGTGCTGATGACTTGAGCCCAGCATTTGTCCACCTTTGTGCAACATCCTCTGCAAGTATTTAAAAATTCATGACCAGCTCATTTTCTGCCGTATAAGTGTGTCTCTACCTTGCACCACAGTGTAAGATGCTTCGACCGAGGACAGATTGGTGATGACGGTGACATCGTCGTCTCGGCTGGAGCTCTCAATGTCGATGTTGATGGAGCGCTCGATCTCGCGGTGGAGGCTTGTCACCATGCCTGTGGGGTATGTGACGTTGGTCAGGCGACCCTCGCTGTCATACCTGGCAGATTAGAGATTGTGGTAAGAGTGACTACATATATGTTTTGCACAGTCAAATACACATCCATTCTTGTACTTCTATCTTTGTGAGGACCATTGTTGATATAATGTAATCCCTGGCTCCTTACCCTAACCTTAACTTTCACACCTAAATGCCAAACCCAACCCTAACCCTAACCCTAGTTGTAACCTAAACCCCAAAAACTAGTCTTTACTCTCAAAGAGGTCTTTGAAGAAATGAGGAGCAGCAAAAATGTCCTCACTTTCCAAAATTGTCCTCATTCTATTGGGTAAAAACACATTTTGTTCCGAATTATGTAGCGAGCACAAGTACATACACACACTCCCTCACACACACTGCCGGAGAGAAAGATCACAAGTCATCTTCAAGGAACGTGGCTGTAGTTATAAAAGCTAACACTTGGGGGCAGCAGTACATTATGAGAGGTGTCAGATGAATCATTGGGAATGCAATATAACATGATAAACATAAAACCTCTGAAACTCATTTTGTATTTCAGACATATAGAAGGGGTGGAAATATGCAAACACACATTCACTATCACAAACACTCACTGATAAAATGTGGTCCATCCAGTCTCATCAGCTTTGGTAGCCAGGAGGCCTGTGTTGCCACTGTAGCCCATCAAAGCCACCTCCTGGCCCATGGCTGACACACTGCGCAGTCCTCCCGTGGGGTCTAATCCCAGAGTCACCACTTGATTCTCAGGCAGCAGCACCAGTCTGAGCAGGCCAGCTCCTCCTCCCTGGCCCTGGCCGTCCCTTCTCACCTTCACTGTGTTGTTGCAGTTATCCACCAGCATGGCCAGCTCCCCGTCAGGACCATAGGTGAAGTTGAAAAGTGGCTCCCCAGTCACCAGGCTAATTGTCTGGATGTGAAGCCCCTCCCCGTTGAAGACATACAGCTCCTGTTCCCTTGGTGATGCAACCTCGTATTGCGCAGATCCTCCATACCCGACACTAGAGACGGCGGGGCCGGGCCGGTTGGCTCTCACGGCTCTGATGCGTATGTTGTTGAGGTCAGCAATGAAGAGTGTCCCATCAGGGGACACAGCCAAGGAAGTAGGGGAGTTCAAGCCGGCGTCAGGGGCGTAGCCGTCATCGCCGTAGAAGCAGTTGCAGTTGACATCATTCTTGCAGTCGCAGTCGGAGGCGGCACCAGCCAGGAGAGAGATTTCTCCATTAGTGCTCACCTAAGAAAATGCACAGACAGAAAATGGAAGAAGAGAGCCGGTAATGATGAGATTTGGAAAAAAGAAAGTCCTCACCACTCAATGAAAGAAAATATATCACCAGTTATCAAAACAGAGGAATGGGAAAAAAAAAACAAAACCAAGAAAAAAAAAAAAAACATTGAAGTGCCTGAACTGAATGTAGTGTCTGGAGATCTGAAACAATCTCAGAATATCTTCAAAAGCACCCACACAGCCTGACCAGCTGTGCTGTCAGTTTTGCTGGCCAACAAAAATAAGTTTAGACTAACAAATTCATTCTAAAACAACCAGCAGCAGTGATTCCCAACCACGAGCACTTGCACCCTGAGAAGTACCTCTGCAGTAACCAAGGGCACAATACTGGAATGAAAATATTTGACAAACTTTAAACAATTTGACAAGAAAATTAAAAAAAAAAAAGAAAGAAGTACTATAAATCCATATATTGAGTCAGCTGTAACTTGAACACAATGTGTTGTAATTGGAAGTGTGTAAAAAAATAGTTAGCAAAGCAGCAGAGAAGACTAAACACTTAGCTAAAGCTAATTTGTAAATACTTAAAAAGTAGATGAAAAGTAGTTAAAAACAATGAATATACACTTCACTGCTTGAAAGATGGACCTCTTGTAGAACTGGGTAGTCTATGCAGTATAAACATGCAAGGATGCACAAATTGGTGCTACATGACCAGAGAAAAGGGCTGTGCATTTGCTCAAAGGGTAGCAAACGTGCAACTACCAGAATGCACTGCACCGGACCAGATCAATAAATGCATGCACTGGTTGGTGACGTTATGCAAGGCAGTTCTGAACAGCTCGTCCACAAACAAAATGGCAGCTGGCTGGTAAGAAACCATGTCAAATTACAGTTGAGTGCTAAAATGTGTTTAGCAAAAACATTTTTTTTCATATTCTATCAGCACAGACTAGTTTTACCATCTGAACTCTCTCTTTTGATCTTATTCTATCTAGGCAGTGGACAAAGAAAATGAGGAGGTATTATCTGTAGTTTGAGTGACAACCCTGAAGCCAGTTTACCACAGTTTGTTTACACATACTACCCATATTGTTATGATACAAAGCTGGTTGAAAATTGGCAAAGTATCCATTTAAGTAATGGCTAAATGGATAAAAGAGCAAACTAAACCTAATGAATATGCAGTTGAATTAGTAAGTTAAAAGTGATGAAAACGTCTAGCTTCTGCCACTAGTAGTTCAAAGCAAACTTGAATAACAAGCTAAAAATTGACAGTTTAATTGTGTGAAAAACTGTAACAATATTTCAAAATGATGTTGACATCGAATGAATAGTGTTAATATCCCATTCATGAACGCCTTTGGAACCTGACGCGTAGTGTTGATGAAGGGGTTCGACAATTCAGATGACTGGGGTGCAGAGGTACATGTATGTCTTACAGAAAGTTTGGAAACCACTGGTGTGCAGCACTTCTCCATCTCATACCTGCCGAACTCTGTTGATCTTTTTCTCATCCGTCTCTGCGATGTAGAGGATGCCAGTGTGGGATAGGGCAATGGCTGTGGCGCTCTCCAGGGCCGCATGTATAGCCAGCTTACTGAGGCTATAGTCGATACCTGGCACTTGACAATGCATGGGCCGTCCCGCTATGATGCTCACCTGTAGAGAGCAGCAGAGAAAGTTACAATCTGTGATCTGTAAATGGTAATAATTCCACAGACTTATAGAGATGTTAACAGTGCTGTTCTCTTGAAACAGTGCAGATAAAACTTTCCATAATGAAGTAAGATTCCAGAAAGTAAAATATTCCAAGAGCTAATTAATTAGTAATACCACCAGTGCGAAACTTAGAAAACTATGTTTGAATATGAACTTTTACTTCTAAATTGGCCAGAGAAAGCTTAATTGGGACTAAATCTTGTCAAAACCACCCTAAGGGTTTGCAATTGTGATCCAGCCGTGTGGTACAGACCTGGTGGTTCTCAGTGATGCGTAGAATGACATTGTTTTCCAGGACATAGAGAGAGTTGTCCATGGGGTTCACTGCTAAGTCCGTGGGCCATTCGAGGCGCACCTAGTAGGCAGAAACAAAAGTTAAAGATAAGAAAATATCTATGCCGAGGGAGGCATTTTGAAAGCACGCCAAGGCTCAGACAAGTCTCTTCTTCATTTTTTTTTTAAAGTGACTGCAGTCCTTACTCTCTTTTGATCCATTCATTTCACCATGGACTCCTTAATCCCACCCTAAATCAGTCCCTCCCTGACCTCCTGGCTGGCACGTGTCCACACAATCGTCATAGCTCAGCACTCACGGGGCTGTTAGATCATCGTCTATCACACCACCATCTCTTGTCTCTCCCGCACTTCCTCCTTAAGCGCCGTACCTGGCTGACGTCCATGCTGGAGTCACAGCTCAGCGGCCGCACGGCAGTCAGATCGTTAGCCCCCAGCAGAGTAGAGATGATGCCATTCTGGTCCACCTTACGGATCATGGTGGCGTCCACAAAGTACATCAGCCCATTTTTATCCACTGCGATACCTGTCAAAGCAGAGATGAACACTGTGAGTGACGACTCATAACTCAAATGCCGCAGGCAACCCATAGACATTTTTAGTCAATTAAACTTCACTCCTTCCACCAGCTGAAAACAGATAGCAGCCCTGACAGCCGAATTGCTCAATGCTTCATCGAATGAGAGGGAACAAAGTGATGGAAGGGGCATCGAACTGTTAGAGAAGTGTTAGTTTTGGGATGAGTCATCGGGATGCAGAGCTGAGCTCATGCTCCTCCCAGAGGGCGACTGTAGAGTGCAAGCAGATTCTTTAGAAAGGCAAGTGATCTGTTGCACTCTACTTCCTTTCTCGGTTTCCCCTTGCTGCTTCTTTTTTTTTTGTCGCCCCCACCTTTCTACTTTTCATTTGTTCCTGCCTTTCTCTATTTTAGCGTTTACCAGTGGTGCTGTGTCAGCCTCGTCGCTCTAACAGGCAGTAGGCATTCCGACAGGTGTGTTTGTTCGAGGCAACTATGCCCCAAAATAACTTCTAGACGCACAACAGCAGATGGAGGATACAGGGAAGGGCACACAGTAAATGAGAGAGGGGAAGAGAAAGGGAGAGAAAGATGGAGAAGGAACAGGCAGAGAGAGGGCAAGCTGATGTGTGCTGGCTGACTTTGCCTGTGACAGGTAAGAGGGAATCAGTGGCTCATTGTCTTCTGCTATCTCTCCCATCTTCCCTCACAGACACACACATACACACTCACACACACAAACTGTACATAAACTAACATCTGCAGTCCCACATGTGCACACACTCGTGTCACAGGCAGGAATTGTGACAGCATGACATCCTTGACAGTTTGGTGTCACAATGTTCTAAGATCCAATGATCCACAAAAATAATTCCATTAATAAGTTTAACATTAACCTGGTTTATAACCTCTTTCTGTGTCTGTCCTGCTTTAGTTGAGTCACAGGAAACAAATTATATTCTGATCAAGGGAAATTTAAGGCACATCAATCTACGTGTCTTGAAAACCATTAAGGCATTTTTTAAATAGCCACTTTCATTCATCATTTGAGCGTGACAATCTAAAGAATTCACTGAGAGGCAAAAAATTATAATACTGTAATCATGGTTCTGTGATAATGACTAAGTATATAGGTTATTGGCTGTACTGGCCTTACCGCACCTCCCTACGGCTGCAACTAACGATTAGCTTCATTATGAGTGAAGTCAATAAAATGTCAGAAAACAGTGAAAAATGCCTGTCACAATTTTCCACAGCCGGAGCCGAGGTGATATCGTTAACTGTCTCGTTAAGTCCAAACAGCAGTTCAAAGTGAGAAGATATTCAATTTATAATGATGGATACATGACTAGAAATGCTGCCTCGCAGTTGTTTGTCTTCCCCAAACGGTCAAGTTGCAGTTTACATCTGTGTCTGTCCAGACTTATTCGTAGCCATGACAATAGACTATGCTTCAAATATGGATGTTATTGCAAAGAAACTACAAATTCTAAAACATGAATGCTTGACACACATCTTCAGTCTGGCAGCACAGAAGATCCATACACAGTTTTAAAATGGACAACCAAGATTAACATCACCTATTCTGTATTATTTTATCCTAAAAGACATTTGTGTAAAATTTGGTTGTAATTAGCATATAAATTCTTGAGTTATGTCAAAAAAGTGTGTTTTGTGAAGTCGCAGTGATCTTTGATCATCAATTTCTAATCACTCCATAATTGAGTCCAAGTGGACAAATGTGCCAAGTTTGCAGGAATTCCCCCAAGGTGTTCTTGAGATGTTGTTTTCATTAGAATGGGGCTAAAATGAGGTCACAGTGACTTTGACCTTTGACCACCAAAACCTAATCAGTTCATTCTTGAGTCCAAATGGACATTTCTGTCAAATTTGAGAAAATGACCACAAGGTCTTCTTGAGATATCACCTTCACGAGAATGAGTTGCATGCAAGGTCATAGTGACCTTGACCTCTGAACACAAAATTCCAAGTAGTCCTTTATGGAGCCCAAGTGGGTGGTTGTTTCAAATTTGAGCAAATTCCCTGGAGGTGTTTTTGAGATATTGCTTTCACAGGAATGAGACAAACATGAGATCGCAGTGACTTTGACCTTTGACCACCAAAACCTAATCAGTTCATCCTTGGGTCAAATTAGACATTTGTGGCAAAGTTAAGGAAATTCCTTAAATGCATTCTTGAGATATCACGTTCATGAGAATGAAACTGACAGGTTGTTGCTGTCAGATTGACAGCAACAACCTGCTGTTTGCTGTTGTTTTATGCACAGGCATAAAACAACAGCAAACCCTCACATTTTACGAGCAGGAATCAGTGAAAGCCAACATTTTTGCTTCATAATTGACTAAAATGATTATTCAATCATCAACATAATTAGCAATTAATCCTCCACACTTTTTGCCAGTGGCTCACCTTTGGGGCTCATAAGTGTAGCTTCAGTGGCTTTGCCGCCATCACCACAGCGCTCATCAAAGGGCAGGCACTGCTCCCCTGTCCCAGCCACCACCTCTGCGTTGTCAGACAGCAGGCGGCCTCCAGTTAATGAGCGAACGCGGTAAATTCGACGGGAGTTGGTGTCTGAGATGAACAAAGCCCCAGTTACTGGATCCACTGCCAGGAAGTACTTATGGGTTGGATTGTTACTGAGGTGACAGGAAAAGAGACATGATAATTATGTCATTGAATGGCTTGATTTTATATTTCAAGTGCTTTTGCTGGAATGTGCAGAAAAAAAAAATGCAATTTATCGTTGCAAGGATCTTACCTGTGTCTGAAATCTTTGTTCCTTCAAGGGAGAAGGCGAGACAAAAGCACAACAAAACAAATGTTAATTCACACAGTCTGTGGAAAGCAACCTACAGAGAGCAACACAAAGCTGGCTGTGGTGTGAACAGCAAAATTCAAACATGAATAAAAACACCCTGGAGAATTGGTATCGAGTACAGTGTATAATTCTACCTCACTGCTATCCCCAGTGTCTCACCTTCAGTGTTTCAGGGGAGGATGCAATCCTACACATTTAATGTACCTAAAAACATGTAGTCTTTCCCCCTCTTCTTCTCCTGCCATCCTACTCCAACCTAACTAGCCCTTCTTGTACATATCAGTATGTTTCCTGCAACATCAAAACACCCCTTAATCCCAATTTGCCTTCCAATTGATTATTCCTTTACCTTAATTCCAAAATGCCAGTTGTGTTCATAGATGGGTAGACCCTGCGGACAAAGTTGAGATCCCCGACATAGAGGCTGCCATCGATGCCCATTGCCAAGGCAACTGGTGCCAGCAGCTTGTTGCCGTCTGCCAGGCCGTTACAGCTGGGGCAGGAGATACTGCGCCTCCGTCCGTTTCCCATGACGCTGGTGATTACTGGGGGCTGCTCGGTCACAAAGATGTTCTCACCACTTCCCTTGTGTAGGATGCCTGCACAGGAGAGAGGGTGGAGAGAAACCTGAGTGATTCTGGATCATTATTTCAGTTAGACGATCTCTGGTGACACTCGAAGCTGAGAGCATACACAGCTATGTTTAAGCCACCCTAGCTGTGCGTCCATAGAGATGGCGATGACTGTCTGTCAGTCGATCAACCACTTCGATAAAGACGGAAGCAGCTTATTCCCTGAATTTTCATTTGCACCTCCATGAGGTTAACATTTGTGTAAGTGAGTAAAAAATTTCAACAAATAATGGATAGATTCTTGTGAAATTTGGTGTGGACCTTCATGTCCCCCTCACGATGACTAGGCAATAACTTTCTAATCCCTATTTGTCTATTTCTACCATCAGGTGAAAACCTATATTCATCCAATACTAACCTAATGACATTGCCTACGTCTGTGTTCTTAAGTGCTAATGAGCAAATGCTAGCATGCTATAAACAATGTTTAAAGTTTGGAATCACCCGCTTATTAATACTTTTCTTCTTTTCTTCAATAATGGCTATTTTATCAAAGACAAAACAGTATAATTCAGACACCAGATGTTTCATTTACATTTAAAACAGTTTTGTCCCCCAAAGAAGAATAATTTCAAAACTTCCATTCAGCTGATGTTCCCACGGTATTACATAACAGTTTTTCTATGGGTCCTCTGCAGACTACTCAGTAGGTAGATTGAAAAGGTTTAAACTTTGATTTTTCAGTCTACAGTACGTTCAGCTGATATTCTCTGATTAAACTCAAACAGTGCTAACCCTCATGTAGCTTTCTATTTCTGTTGTTAAGTTTTAAGAATAGCTTTGCTAAAGCAACACATTGCGTGTTAATTCCACCTTGTTAGAGGCATTATTGTGCACTTGACACTGAAACAGGAAACAGTTCCTATTTAATTATGCACACATTTTAATGCTAAGCTTCCAGATTTTTTTTTATCAATGCCTGGTGATTTCTTCTATTCTTTTTTAACTATAGCTCAGTGGGATCTTTGTCTCTTTCTGCCCTTTTTATTGACAGTGTGGTTGAACCATTGTATGGTGTTTTGTTCTCCACTTACAAAACAAACCCTTCATACAAAATAACATTGATTTGTGAAAAAGACTCTCCACAACCTAAAAGCATCAAAGACCATTCAAATACATACTTGTCCTCTCAGATTTTTGACTGAACCCAATCAAGCTTTTGTGCTCCAAAATTTTCAACGCCGTCTATTTAGTCATTAAGTAAAATGTACAAGGATGCAATCAAAGCTGTTTTACTGGCATGTATTGACTTGTGTGTTGCGTTCTTCAGTGTAGCTCACAAGCAGTCAATAATAGTGACCTTTTATTATTTTGGCACAAGTCTTTTTGACCACCAATGTAAAACAGTGTCGTCTTGCATCATTTTCTCGAAAACATTACTGTACAGCTAGCTCATTTCAGGTGAGGGCGAGGAAGTGTGGACGTGGATTCATTCGCTGGTGTTGCATCCAGTCCATTAGTACATTGATTGTACGTCTCTGCATCAGCCCATCTATTTATTTTTTTTTTGCACTACTGCACAAAGTGTACATAATGATACAGTCGATGATGCAACAACAATAACTCCCCCTCACCCACCACCACATACATCTCAAATCAGTTTGTGGAAAATGCATCTCTGCCCCCTCCCTTTCTAGTAGCTGCTCCTGATTGGTCGGGGCACTTGTTTACTCAGTAGGGCTGGTGTTGGTGGATGAGGGAGTCAAACTAAGTGAGACAGCACAAGCTCTTCCTGTGAAACAGGTAAAAAGAGGTGCCTGGCAATTCCACAGGAAGCACAGTGTAGTCTACCCCCTCCCCAAGACAATAGCACGTTTCGTGAGATATACAGATACTTTAAACCTGCTATACATGGGGGAGTAGATAAATTTAAACAAGAAGGAAAAAAGGGGGAAAGTGGAAAAGTATGTGCTCATTTGTGAGGAAACATATGGGCATGTGTGTGTACGCACCGCTTCTTGTGTTTAGTATATGGTGCTTGTTGAGTGACCAGCCGCCCAGATTGGTGGGATCCAGTTCGTAGCCTTGCAGAACGGCTGTCCTCTTCTCCCAGAGAATGAGGCTGGCACAGGACTCATACTCGTAGCCCACCGATACTACATATAGAAGAGGGTAGAGGCGATAGAATAAGAGACAAAAAGAGGCGATGACACAAATAGAAGTGATGAAAAAAAAGACAGAAAAAAGTACATAAATAAGACAAAACTAGCAACGGAGCTATGCAAAACTTCCTCAGAGCATAACCCTCCGACTTCATTTAAGTTGTGAAACGTGTGATACACATAGAAGCTAGTTAGCACCTGTACCAAAACCTGCACTCACACCTAACTAACACCCTCACATGCTGCAAAATCAATTAAAAACCTTGTTAATTGGACAGATTACCCGGTGGGCCTTTAAACCTGCAGGCCACACCGGTTGCTACGGTAAAAATGTCTGCTGCTGCCCCAAATATTCACATGTGCTAACATGAGCTGATTTGTGCTTATATGTGCAATAAGGAAAATGAGATGAGCGAGATATCTTGAGATTCCTCTTCATGCATATGTACCTGTATATATTTTAATGTATGTGTGCATTAGCATTGTCACATTTCCCATAATTATCCTTTTTGTATGGTCATTTTGCCATTTTTACAATGTGTGGTCAGAAATGCCAAAAGTGCTGTAATATATGTGACAATTTTACCATTTTGTGACATTGACAGTGAGTAATTAGTAGACTCAGAGCTGTCTCATTTTAATTTCCCGACATGATCAGGATAGTAAAATATGGTTGCTTGTATTTATGTTTTTGTCTGGTATGACCTCTTTTCAGCCAATCATGCTTAGTGTAGTCTATGATGAGTGTGACTCACCCGCACTGGGACTTGAACCTCCCCACTAAGTAATCTTAGTTATTTTTTAAAATTACTGTGGCTTAGTTTATGGGCTGAACTATTTTCATGCAGATTATGAATAGACTTCCAGTCATGTGGCCTTGTAATTTAATTTTGTAATAGACTTATACCCTATTCCATGCATCATCTTGCCTTTTAAGAAGGTGCCGTGCCATTGTTCGAACAGACCAAAATTTTGAAACCATTCATCCGAAAAATGTCCTATTGGACCAAAAGCCTGCTGTCCCAAAAACAAATGACTATTGCTCTGACATCCTTCTTCTTAGAAAGTACACACTCCCTGCATTGACTTTCAGTTTTCCAGCAGCATTTCAGCCTCCAAAACTGGATGGTTTTCACCAAGCTGTCCCTGCTTTTCCAGCACCCTTTTTGACACCAAACTTGTTTTTTTTCCCCAAAACATGAACTTTTCCTGACCACAACCAAGTGTTCTTTGTGCCTTAACCTACCTGTGTACTTTCACCACAGTGTCGTCGGGAAATGTAAAATTTCAACATATTGGCTACAAATAATATACAAAAGTATCATATCTGTGGTTTAAAGTAACATACAATGAAAATATTTTATGCTGGTATTTGGTTTGTGAAACTGCAGGGAGTGTTTATTTTTGGAGAAGCAGGATTTCTGAGCAATAGCCGGTTGTTTTTGGGATAATGGGCTGTTGGAGAAATGGGTTTTTGGTCTAGTGCGACAATTTTCGGACTAACGAGGCTTAAAAATGTTGGCCCATCAGTACGGTGGGCAGTCCTTCCCGTAAAAACGGTGTGGGTAGATTTGTACATGTGACCTTTTATTTTTTTAAATATGTGTTTTGTAAAATTATACATTTACGACAATTTGTTCTCTTGGTTATGACACGCATACATTATTTTTCTTTAAAATCCAAACATTTTAAGCTTGTGGTACCCACCAGTTTACTATTTCCAATCTGGCAACACTGGCATGCATGCGTGCATGTGTGTGTTGTTTTGTTCCAACTTGTTGAAAGGAAAAGTGTGTTAACACATCAACTCCCACTTGAGTCACAGTGAGAGTGCTGTTGCCAGCACCTTTTCAGCTAACGGCAAACAATAATGTGGTATACCTACGCCTGTATCCACACTGAGCAAAACATAACCTAATTGTAAACCATGTATATGCTTTATAATGTTTGAGAGATGTCAAATTACAGTCACTCTGGGGAACCATTGGATCTTTGAGTGAATGTAATTTCCCAAACAGTATGCCCCTCATGATTTGAGTCCACGCTGAAGCCCCAGATGTCCACTGCATCTGTGGCCTGACAGCAGTGCTTGGCTGACAGCATCTGTGAGCGACTGTGACAGCAGAATGTAATAGCACTGAGGCTCCCCTGGACTCCTGCTTGCTGCTCCAGTAGCTAACTGCTAACTCACCCTGATGGCTAATAACCCTTCACCACAGTTACGGCTGGCTGACTGAACTGCACGCGGCTTCAATGAAAAATAGATGTATGAAAAAAAAAAGCACTTAACTGTGGCTACACTGCGCAGTGGATGGAGGCCGGGTTTCTGGTATATTATCTCCCCTTCAGGCTGCCTAATTAGCACTCTCTCCCTCTGTCATAACCAATGCTGCCTCACTGGTAAAGTTTCTACTCTATTGGGGAAAAAAGCCCCCTTTACACAGCTTCTCTTCCACTCACCAACTGCTTCAGAAAGCCCGTAGACCCTCTGCCCATATGCATCGGTCTTATCCCAGATGTAGGTGTAGGCCAGATTGGGTGAGGCGTGAAACCACTTCTGGAAGAGGTGGCCCTCCACTGCTACCATCAGGTGGACTTTCAGGAGGCCCATGGACACCACAGCCGGGGTCATGGTGACCTTGAGTAAGGAGCGGTAGCCCTGCGTCCTGGAGCTTAGGTAGCACAGCTTCAGACTTGAGCCAGGCACCTCGATCTGCTCATGCAGCACCTGGAAGACAAAGAGAGAAGATGACAGGAGAGAGGGATTAGGAGGGATTAGAGAGAGAGGCAGTAATGGGGGTCACGCTTCCACTGACGGCTGAAGGACAAAAAAAGGGAAAAAAACAATGGAAGAAATAAAGAGAAAGAGGGAACAAATGGGGGGAAAAGCTATGGAAGCGAAAGAGAAAGAGAGCTACAAGAGACAGGAGGCGAACAGGAGAGTGGCAAGAGAGCGAGGGAACCAGAAGGGAGATTAGCCGGCTGCCAGAGGTCAGTGGTACTGCACCTGTGTCTCCGGTATGATGGGTTTCTCCCCTGGCTTGGAGCTGAAGAAGGAGGAGAGAGGGGATGCAATCACAAGAGGGTCAGGCCTGACGAAGCCGCTCAGGTCACAGCCCGGGATCGTGTTCTCTTCTGTCTTAAGCACCAGAGTGTCCATAGCATAAAACTGGCTCCAGGGCAGCCACACGGTGCGCTCCTGGCTCAGGAAGGGGGCGCGCTCGAACCGGAGAGTCAGTGATGCCCCACCGTTAGCTATCAGGTCAAACCTGGAGAGGTTTGCAAGAAGAGGATGGGAATAAGGTACAGATGGGGACGTGCTATGGAGGACCATTATCTGGACTCATTCACTGTCACCGTTTGTGGAATATAATATTTACTCCACTGGTTTAATTTATAAATATAAAACACCTGGAATAAATGTTTCGAAATTATTCATACACACACGTTAGCACATTGGTCTCTTTATTCAACGTTCTTTAACCTCTCTCCAGGCTCTCTTCAAATTATAATTGAAAGCTGTGGGCTTATGATTAATATAGACAAAGGTTTTATACACAAATTTGCTGTGGCAAATGACCAGAGCTTCATAAGTGTCTGTAACTGCTGCAGCCAAGAGCTTCTAACAACTGGAAGAAAACAGCACTTATCAAAACTAAACAAGGTCAGACAGGGACATCAGAACATGTTCATTCAAGTCACAAGTCCGTGAAACTGGCTAGTGACTGCCCCTGAAATACAAGGTTAATTAAATGTTACTACAAGTTCAGGTGTTCCAGCGTCAGCTCGGCCTAACTGGAAGAAAACGCTGTAAAGAAAAGCAATGGTAAGAGGAGGAGACGGGTGTTTAAAGAACCTGAGACAGGAAACACAAAAACTGCACTTTTAATGAGTTGAGGTCAGTCTAAAGAAGCAGTGAATCAAATTTTTTGAAATAGCATGTTACGGATGTCAGCCGGACTTAAATTCAATAGAACTTGTAGGGGAGAAAAATTGGACAGAAAAGTCAAATTAAAGCAGCCTAAAACTTGCCACAAAACTGGAATCCCTGCAGGAGAAATTGAAAGACATGTCAGGTGATTTAACTAAAAAAGTTGGAAAGGTGGCTATTAGAGCAGAGAGCTGTGATACTTAAAAATTGAACTTCAGTGTTGTTTCAGAAGTTTCTTTGATAGCCCTGTCATTTGGCTCAAGATATTGTTTATTTGGAGTGAAACCTCTATTGTTTAAAGTATACAACCTGACCCAGAAAACTTAAAGGGGATCTATTATGATCAATTTCATACTTCATTTCATACTTGTCTTTTTCTCTAGAACATTTACATGCTTTAATAAAAAAAAGAAACTCAGTGATCCTCATGCTGTTTGTGCTGGAACACCTGTATCCACCCTGTGTCTGAAAAGCTCCTTTTTATTGCCTTTATCTAGCACCCATCCTGAAGAAGCCCAGTCTGCTCTGATTGGTCAGTGTTTCCAGGTCTTGTTCTTTGGCATCTCTGTACTGTTACTGCAACCACTTTCTGTAATGAAAACTCACCAATAAAAGCTTCTAAAGCAAAATGTTCCAGCAAGAATATGATTTAAAATTGTGCAATCTTCAACCAAGATTACATGTTTCCCTGACATTAGCATGTAGCTACATGTAGCAGTGTACTCGCAGCCAGCAAATGACTGTAATTGAGTACAGCACTCTTTTATAAAGTATCACTGATAAAAAAAGCTCTATAAACAATATGACATGTTCCAGCAGGAATATAATCCAGAATGGGGGGAAATTCACAAAACTGGCAAGTTCCATGTAGCACTGTATGCAATGTAAACACTTGCAGTGATGTGCGTGGAGCAGATGACCATATGAAATAATTCATCACCATCTGATGTCAACTTGTCTCAAAAGTAGAAAAAAATGTTGGAGCCAAAGTATTCAGAATGATCTAAAGCATGAGGCTGTTGCTCACAGGAATTACTTTTATATATGTTTTCCTCATTATTATATAACACTCTATATAAGACAGGAAATAAGGAAAAACATAGCAGGCCTTCTTTAACAATTAAGAAAAAAAGTCTTTTTTTCAGCAGTTGTTTCTAAACATTTACATACACCATAATGTGTTTATTTTGATGCACATTTTTTTCTGATGTTTTCATTTCAGTTATCATTTTTATTAACATATTTTCACTAAGGAGATTGAGTTTTGACTCTCAGTTGTGTCATTCTTGTAAATACATTTCCTATGCTCTTATTCGAAATCCCCTTTCTTTGCAATATCTAATTATCTGTGGCTGCAACAGCCTCATGGGATCATTATAGTTTTCTAATCTAATCTAATCTAATCCAATCTAATCTTATTTAATTTAATCTAATAATGCAGCCTATGTGGTGAGGTAGTTTCAGCAAAGAGTGCTGGGGAGCTGTTGTACATACATTCCGTCCTGCCGTGTCAGCGTGTATCCGTAGTGAGGGTAGTTGACAAAAGACACGTTCACCCCCACCAGAGGGGTTCCATCTGTAGTCAACACCTGACCCCGGATTAGAGATGCCAAACTGGAAGAAGACAGAAGAGACAGAGTGAGAAAGAGCAATAGTCAATCTATCAACCCAATCTTCCCAACCATCAGTCATCTGGTTTGATTAATCTCTCCATCTTTCAATCATCCAATTTGCCCATTCATTTAATGCTCTGGTCTTCAACCACTCATTAATTAGAAGCAATCAGCAAGCCCCGCCATCTAGATTAGCTCCCGTCAATCATGTAAACAAACCATGACAATGTAGATGGATATGTGCGCATGTTTGTGTATGACTGTGAGCGGCTGTGCCTTAGGGAACTGATACAGAGAGATAGAATAACATTTAAACATACAGCATCACTTTGATGAGCCATTTCCTTTGAAACATCTGATGTCGGTATGTGTAAATGTATGGAGACAAGAATCAGCACCATGGACAGCGCTTCACAGCTCTGCTAAATCTACAGGGAATCTTGGCTCGCTCTGCCTCGGCTCTGGGATTTGTTAAGGTCTTGGCTGACTCTGTGAACCATTCTCAAGTCTATTTGATATTTGTGCCATTGAATCTAAAAGTTATGGTATTTTTTCACAGCACACATTTAATCGCATAAATGTCAAACCTTCTCAGAGCATCAAAGCGGTAATATTCTCTCACATGCTATCTCACAGGCACGCATAGCAGTTTGTTTAACACTATTGGCAAACATAACAAATAAACAACATGTACATTCTTCCCCTGGATATTGGTGCTATGAATACTGATAACAACGTTTAAACAAAATTAAATAATTTTGAATTTTTGATTTAAATGTTTTTATTTATGATAAGAAAATTTCAAATTTTTTTAAAAATAGGAAGGAAAAATATAAATATGAATATTGTATAATTTGCATTTACCTTTCAATGAAAAACAGCATTAAAAACAGTTTCAACATTTTTCGATTATTTTTTTAGGAACCAAATGCATTTTTTTCTTGCCAAACTTGTCTGCTGTTTTGTAAACAAATAAAATTCTATTCAAACGTAATTTCAGCTAGCTGGGATACATGATGGGAGAAAATGAAGAAACGCATGTGATGGTAAACAAATCACACATCAATGCATATTTGAGATATGTTACGTCAACAGCTACAGAAAATACATTTGCTGTTATGTTACATTACGTGGAAGGTCTTCCAAACTTCACATAACTTTTCCAAAACCTTTAATGATTTTTATGAGGTCTGTCAGCGTTAATGCATTAATCGCAGAGCAATTAAGGTCCTACATGATAAGTTATTTCATTATTTTAAAAAAATTGAGTTAATACCCAGCCGAAACTCATGTCTTAAAGAGGCTGTACAGGGAGTTTTAAAGCTAAATAATGCTCCAAATTCAGGCTAAATTTTAGTGATGTAAAAATGGCATGGCCATTTCATAGGGGTCCTTTGACCTCTGATCTCAAGATATTTGAATGAAAATGGGTTCTATGAGTTCCCATGGGCCTCCCCTTTACAGATATGCCCAGTTTATGCTAGTCCCATTCAGTTTTTTGTTGTCATTTGATTCCTAATCAAGACAATCTGGTAAGAATAAAATAATATTGAAAAATAATTGAATTGAAAACGTGATTAAAAAAATGCAATTAATGGCAATTAACTGTTGAAATTCAACAGTTCATCAAACAGGATTTAAAGAAAATAATAATTTGACAGCCCTGATTTTTACCAATTCTATGGCTTTCCTAGGCCTGAAAAAGGTGACTTTGAAATTCCATGACTTTTCCAGGTTTTCCATGACTGTCGGAAACCTGCAAAAATGTGTAATTGCATCCTGTGTTTGTGTCTTTTCCCGTCATACCTCGAGTTGAACGGGTTTTCCCCGGGGAGGATATGGGTACTGTCCCGTCCCACGAGCATCTTGACGCGGTCGTAGAAGGAGCGGACGCGGGGTTGGGACATCGGACTCTGTTGGATGACAAGGAGAGGGTCCCGGGAGCCCCGACACAGCGGGCTGTTCTGACAGGGGCTCTGGATGCAGCAGTCTGGGTCCATGCAGTCTGTTAATCCATCTGAGTGACAGAGAAAGAGCAATGATGAAGGGAGGACTGCAAAACCCCTACTTCTTCCATTCTTGATTTAATATTTTGATAATCTTTGAGAGGGAAGTTTAATTTTGGTATTGGTAGTGAGGGCTTCTCTCATGAGACCTCTATCTTAATTCGGTTTTAATTCATTATTTCTCTCTATCATGCTTTATTCCTTTCACAAGCTACATTTTCTTACAAGAGGTATTCCTCAGTGAAGGCTGTGCTTAAAGCGGTTCCACCCCAAATTTTCTCCCGCTCCCCTTAATTCACCTCCTTCGTTGTCCTTGTTGTCAGCACAGGAGGTCTCCATGGCAACACTGCAGCCGGGGCCCCTCCAGCCCGTCTGGCATTCGCAGTGCCAACTCTGCTGTCCCATGGTGCACTGGCCGTTCCCGTTACACAAGTTAGGACAGCCGTCTGTGAGGAGAGGACAGGAGGAGAGAGGGGGAGGGAGGTGAGAAGGAAGGAAAAGGGGGAGGGAGGGATGACAGGAGAGAAGCAGGGTTGTTGGTTTCATTATCAACGATACACAGATGAACAAGCACACATTTCTTACACACACACACACACACACACACACACACACACACACACACACACACACACGTACTCATATGGTTACGATAGACCAATGAGTCTCACTCTATTTAATAACCACGTGGTAGCACACTGTAAGTATTGATTGTTGAAGAATCAATTTAATTCAGCAGGTCAATTTTCATGCACACCTTCCCATCCGTGTGTCTCTGCACCTTTGGGATGGCTGCTAACGTGTGTGTGTGTGTGTGTGTGTGTGTGTGTGTGTGTGTGTATGTGTGGACGGATCTCTTGATTCACTTACTTGATAGAGCCTGGCCCGATCATCACTCTCTCTCTCTCTCGCAGTCTCTCTCTCTCTTACTTATGATTCAGTGTAGGTAATGGGATTCTGATGGCCTGAGAGTAATGCTTTCTCATGAGAGAATGGGATTATGTTCGATGGAGTGTGTGTGTGTGCATGTGTGTGTGTATCTGTGCGGTGGCAGTCTATGAACTAATAAACCTTCACTTTAGTTTATGCAAAACGCTCTACCAGAATCCGAGGCCCTGGAGCCAAGAAAGTTCTGTAACTAGCATAGCAAGGCCACCCTCAAC
The DNA here is from genome assembly GCF_008729295.1 of Plectropomus leopardus. NCBI lineage: Eukaryota > Metazoa > Chordata > Actinopteri > Perciformes > Serranidae > Plectropomus > Plectropomus leopardus. The sequence goes on from NC_056471.1 coordinate 10,090,227, forward strand.
TCGAGAGCGACTTTAAGGCAAGGAAAAGCAGACATTTTCAGGGCGTCTGGATAAGGAAATTTGCAATTATGGAGGGCAGTACCATCTTGTCAAAGTAATATCTGCCAACTATTGGCTGCTTGTAATAGTAAAAGAAAATTTCAATGAATAGATTGACATTTGGAAAATACCATAATTTCCCTTTAGATGCTAAGACTGATGCCACTCTTATATTTATCTATTCCACATAAAGCAGGAGCTATTAATTGGTTAGCTTAGCTTGGAATAAAGACAGGAAACAAGGTAAAAAAAATCCAATGACCAACACCTTCGAAGCTCACTAATTTACATGTTATATCTTGTTTGATTAATCTGTACAAAAATGTGTGAACTGGGGGTTGTGTGTTGGACTATTTCTTGGCTGGGAGCTGTGACTTCCTTCAGGAGTCTTGTTGTCACTGTGTTGTTGCCAGGAAGCCAGCAGGGACTCTAAGAAGTTGTGCTCAGCTAATAAAAAGTCCCACCCATAACCTTCCTGTAAGGGCCCTGACACACAAAGATGGCAATTGGCTGTTGATTTCTTACAGTGTGTCTGTTTTTGGGTTGATTCAGCATGTTGAATCAGTTTCGGAGATGGCAGAGGCCGTTGGTAAACAAGTTAATTTCGTTCACACAGAAATCACTGTGACTGGCAGTTCAGTACAGTGACATAAGAGGAAAAAAGGAAGTGAGGAGAGGAAACAAATAACTAAAGACAAGAGGTGTGATTGTTTGTTTTATTGTTCCCTGGCCCACGGGAAAATATCCATTGTTCTTTCAACATAGGGTTATGTTGTAATGTGCTAACTAGCTAAATAGCTTTTTAAATCCACCTTGTCTGGTTCCGATTTATCTTTTTGAACGATATTATAGACTACCACCACCTGCTGGTATTGACAGTTATTTCCTCTAACGCAGACATGGAATGCAAAAGCTAGTAGGCTTTTGGCTGTAGTCTTTGAAGTGTGGTCAAGCGCAACTTTTTAGCCAAGACACAGATGTCGTGAGGTAACAGTCCACTTCATGTTACATTCATTGATACTTCATTGATTTGTTGTGTGTGGGCCTTAAGACTGAGGCAAGGCTAGCTCTTTGCCCTATTTCCAGTCTTTATGTTATGATAAGCTAACAGCTGCAGTTTCATATTGAAGCGACAGATATGGGTTTGGTATCAATCATCTCATGTAACTCTTGGCAAGAAAGCATGTAAGTGTATCCCTCAAATTATTCTTCCCTTAAGAATTTCCCTATATTAGAGTACTTCACTAAAATGGCTCCAAATGTCCATTAAATGCTAAAAGATAAATACTTTTGTTTCTAAAAGCTCAGACGCCATGACATTTTTGTAGTCTGTTTGATAGTTTGCATCCTCACTGAGACAATGTTGCTCATCAAAGTCTTATCCAAACGGTCCTTTAAGTCCTGGCCTGTCTTACCATTTTCCCATATCACTCTAAATCACACCTTCTCTGGCTCTAACACAAGTCTGTGTGTTTGCCACTTCATAATCTATCAGGGAGAGTGGGGAGAAAAAAAAGGCATGATGACACACAGTGACAATGTTTTCTCCAGCAGCACAAAGAGCCTCAAACAAACTTGTCACAGTGATTTCCTCTTCAATAAATGAGAGAGCGGGATGCGACACCCTTAATTCTACCCACGGGATATGGAGGCAAAGACAGGGTTGACTGATAAAACAATACGTGCATGCACGCAAAGGCACTTACTCAAAAACACACACACTCGCACACCCAGCACGACGCACCCCTCGAGATATGACCTGACATTTCCCACTCAGTAGTAGTGTGCCGACACCGAGTGAGGAAGGACAAAATAAGCCAGTAAGAGATTATGAATATGAAATGCTTTTCATTGAGTCCTGTGCAGTAGATTAATGAACATATTTTCACTCAAGTTGCACTGTAGGATTTTGCCCTCTAACAAATCGCTGCATCAATAAAACCATGCATTATGAATACAAATACTGCAATCTAAACCGTGGCAGCAGCTAAATTAACAGGCATTTCACCCCGATTGGCATTTTATCATACGTCTCAACCGCCAGGCGATGAGGGAAAGTCAACAGAGGACTTTGAGAAAGACAGTGCGCCATCTTCTTTGAACTCCTAAGCAGGGGAAGGTGGGGCACAGAGAAGCTTAACCACGTTTTTCAGCTCAACAAGAGAAATCAAATCAAAGGTTTTTATCTTTAATTATTACCATTTTCTGCATCAAGGGACTGCTCATGATGCTGTATTAACAGTCAAGCTGGAATAGATTGTCCCCAAGTATTGAGCTCGGGGAACAAAGGCAGTTAGCAGTGATTGCCTGTTAAATGGAGTTGCCATTCAAAGCAGCCAAATACTTATGAAGCACCCGGACAGGACAATCCATAGCTAGCATTGATCGGCTTGCCTGGGCAGGCCGACACGAGACTCCTCTCTCTTTAATGCCACGACCCAGTCGATACCCCCTCATACTAACTAGAATAAAGTGGGATTTCAGAAACTATTAGGTCCACCCTCCCCACTAATGTAGTTGGACTCTGATGAAATCCCCTTAAAAAGGAGAAGAAATTGCCTTGGGTTATGGGTCAGCACACACACTCTTGTGTGGTGTGCGGTTTCTGTGTGTGAGTGTCAGGGTATATGACTGGATAGAAAGAGATAGTGTGTTAAGAATCCCAGCAAGAAGTGAAAAAGAGACAAGAAAAAATGAGAACTTAGTGCTTTAAAGAAGTGAAGACTTTGCGCTAAAAAGTTTCACCATTCTCCCTATTTCCAGCTCCTCTAAAGGTCATAAAGTAAAGGTCACTGCCATAAATCCAACACCACTGCTTATAGATGGACCAGATAACTCTCCTCCACTTCCTCGGATAAACCTTGACTCACCTCCTGTTCTTAATAAGCCATCTTGGAAATTATATTGATTACTTTACCCCACATGTTCTCTGACCTGTCTCTCTGCTTCTCTTTGGCTCCATCTGTCTCTTCTTTACTCTCCCTCTCTGTCTTGCTCCCTCTTTAACCCTGCGATTTACCTTTTTCTTCAGGCTGGCTCTTCATAAAACAATGAGAGCTATTCCATTAAGCGTAGAGGGTGAGAGGACACTCTCAACGGTGCTCCAGGGACCCGTACTGTCAGACAATCTGTGCCGCTCCGTGTAACCCGACAGAGGTTCAGCTGCGGGGATATCTATTAAGCATTCTTGCTGTGTGTGTGAGACAACTCACCCTAGACCTGCACCCTCCTCTGTTTGCAGCAATGTCTTAACCTTAGCCATGATTCTGTTTATCTTTATGTGATCTGACTAAACTGTTTTTTTTTCTCTACACTTACGTTGGAGGGGATGGGTTTGATGAAAAGATAGAAAATCTGGAATTAATACTGTATGCTTGCTAAGTCACCCGCGCGCGCACACACACAAACACACGTGCACACAAAATAAATGTATTGGCCGCTCTACCATGGCGGCCACAAATACTCAAATGTAAACACACACACACTCAACAGCTCTGTATTTTTTGACACCACATTAAGGCCTCGCATCAGTGGCCTATGAAATTCACCAATTACCTCAAAAGTTCTTTACGGCTTTCATCATTTTCTCCTCGTGTGAAGTAGCTGTGTTTACGCAATACATGACCAGAATACCTGAGCAGAGATATGTGTTTGTGTTGCCAGGTCAGGAAAATATGGAAGGGGGGGGACACGCTCACACGCATGCACATCCACACATTCACAGCACAGCCCCTCAACACTGCTGATACCACACTAGGCTCTACAGTACCCCACAACACATCTAGGCTCAATGACAGCTAGCCCCCGCTGTAGCGCACTGCTAGGAAAAGGGAGTGCGCTACATGTAAGGGAGTTATCATTGAGGCTGGCACCCTAATCTATGGACAGATAGCACCACAGAGTCTACAGAGCCAAGCCAGGCCAAAACCCACAAATGCAGCAGCTAGCTTCTACCACCACAGGCTAAGAAACAAAACACCAGAGTCAGATACGGTACCTGCTTTGTCAACCATGCTCCCATGGTCTGCAGTGGGAGAAAACGTGCAAAAGGTAAGAGATGGGGAGAGTTTTTTTTTTTTTAATATATATAAATGCAAGTAACATCATGCAGAGCTGAAATGAACAACAGGCAAGCTGAGATAAGCTAACACTGACAGTGTCTGGTGCTAGTGAAGTGTGCTTTGCGCCAAGCTGAGGCCTGACAACTCTTTCATCTTGGGCTGATGCTGCAGTCAAAGCTGCCCTACATTCTGATGGGGGAAACGGGGAGATCATAAACTGTTATTCCCCTGTGCGTATATATGTGTTGGCGTGCATGTGTGCATATATGCGTTGCTCTGTGTGTGTTTTGGTGTTTGTTTGTGTGTGTATCAGATTGCAATCATATGCTTGTGGTGACAGGGAAATGAGACTTTGTGTCTCGAAGCACTGTGGGTGAATCAAAGGAATCTGGCACTCATCCATCCAAAGTGACAGTGATGTCAATATGAGACAGTGATTGACTGACATAAAAAAGGCACACTTACACACACACATACACACATACACAAAATGTGTGAGAGATATTTCTGATCACAGTGGAGTAAAGACTTTTACCTTTCATCACGTAACTTTGGTGTTTCAAAGGCCAAAGAAACTAAGACTCCTGGGGTCTGCAGTTGAGAGGCAACCCAAAAACGGCTAAAACGTGCTCTTTTGTAATCCTACCATCCCCACTTCTAAGAAGTTTGCTCTTCTCCTCTCTGTTTGCCCACCACCTACGTCACCCCCCCCCCCCCCCCCCCCCCCCTCTTCAAATTCCCCAAAGTCTCCCTTTTGCCTCCACTTCTCATTTCCAGATTCCTTTAACAAAGTGGAGGGGAGCTGCCAGTTTAGACTGACTGGGTGTTTCTGTGCACACCCACGTGTTGACACGCAGACACACGTCAAACACACACCCCCAAACGCACATGCAAATACACAGAGGCACTCACCGATGGTGCAATGCTCTCCGTTCCAGCCCTGGTGACACTGGCACTTGCCGTCCTTGCAGGTTCCATGTTTGATGCAGAGCGGATTGCACACACGCTGGTCACAGCCTGCGCCGGTCCAGCCCTCCTCACATCGACAAGCTCCACCCATACACACTCCATGGGTCCCACAGTCGACTGAGCACACCTCTGAAGGAAGAGAAAAAGATTTGGATCACAAAAAAGGTTTCAGGACTCAGAAGCTGGTGGTTTTTTTTTTACAGGTTTGTAGATTTGTTGCAAAAACCTAGTGCAGTTTTGGTGGCAAAACCTACATTTCCTGTAAACATCAACATTTATTTTGAAAACACAGTATGTATGAGATGAGCACAAATTGATACGTCATCCTTGAGAATCCAAAACTGATCCTAAAGGGGTTTCTAAAGCGTCATGGTTAGAAGCATACGGCTGCTGACCAAGTATTTGATAAGTTAAGAGTGAGAATATTTTGGCACTAGTTGTCATTGAGATGCCTTTGAAACAGTGGTGAAATAAAACCAGCATGCCTGAAAACTTTTACTTTTTAAACCTGAGTTTTAAAGTGAATATAAAACAAGCTATGCTGTTTTATTTCATCCCCAGTGACAGTGTGTAACAATGTCAAATTACCCCAGTGCAAAAAAGGCAAGTGCCCTAAGCAGCAAAACACTCAAAAACAATCAAACCTGCATTACACTAAATACAATTATCCATCTTACACCCTCAATTAAAATCAGTGATTATAGTTCTGGGAAGACAGGGTTTATTTCCTCAGCTTCCATTACAGTCACTGTTTGGGAGGCTGCGGTGTTGCAGGCAACGACAGTGCATGTGGTGAGATGTGACAATCCTGCTCGTGTGCTCAGGACCCCCGATGTGCTGGGGAATGCAGTATGTACAGATGTTTTGATACACACTTGCTGAGGGATCCTGCAGTGTGGAACAATGTTGTCTTTATTAAAGTTAAGCATTGCTTCACTCATAACAAATGCTGGAGCTTGGCTTGTGATCCTGAGATGGGGGGAGCGTTTTGAGCCTGACAGAGTGGAGGCTGCTGTCTCTCTTACAGTGGTGGCTTAACGGCTTTATTTTATTGAGATAAAGAATTGCGGAAGTTGAGTATTTTATTATAAAAGGCATTTAAATGGGAGCTCAGCTACTTTTACAAGCAATATCTATCTTGTTTTTCTACTCCATACAGAGCTGCAGCTGGGAATTTTGCACAGGAAGTGACTCTTGGCATCCTCCTTTCTGCTCTTGTCCCCCCACACAGACTTTATTAACTGTATGTGTCACTGTGCACAATGCAAACACACCTCCAACATTCATGTAGTTGTGGGCTGTGTGCGGGGGTTTGTTTAGTGTTTGTTGGTGTTGGTTGTAGGCGGTTATTCTTCGGTATTATTCTTTTGTTATTGAACCTTGTCTTTTATTTATTACAATATTTTAAATGTGTTACGTGCTGTTACTTTTACGTAAAGCCCATCGAAATGAAATGCGTCATACAAACTGAAGTGCCTTGCATTGCCCATTTTGGAATGTGAGCACTACCCCGATAATCGTAAAAAGCTGTCACAAACATACTGTCACTGAGAGAGATGATTTTATATAGCCTTGACAGTAATAACTTGTCACATTTTGTTCCTGTTTGCTCCAATTTGGCTTAGATTATATAACAGTTGCTGTTTCCTATGTCTGAGCAAGTTGTATTGTTTGTGGTTTTGCAGATTTCAGCCAAACACTATTTGAAAACCAAAGCAGTATTAAATAAAATGCAAAACTAATTAGCCATGTATCATGGGAGACCACAAAATATGGGACAATGGGTAGTCAGTAGCACTTTTCTTCTAACTATGACACCCTGAACTCCATTTTTATTCCCTATTACTGCCGCCACAGTAGCTCTGCAGGCGTACTCACCCATAGAGCAGTCAGGTCCCATCCAGTTGGGGTCACAGCTGCACAGCCCGGTGTCTGGTATGAAGGCCCCGTGGCCGTGGCACTGGTCTGGGCACTGGGCCCTGGGCAGCTCACAGTGGAGCCCTCCCCAGCCTGGCTTACAGTGACACTCCCCGTTCACACAGATGCCATTATTGGAACAAGTCGGATCCAGGCAATCCACTGCATTAAGCCAGAGATACACCGATGTGAAAAAAACAAAACGAGGAAAAAAAATGAACAAAAACACAATCTGGAAAATGTCACATCGGAGCTGAAGTTAAACACAAATTAAATATTATTAATATTTTTCTTTTAAAGAAAGAGACATGACATATTTTCATTCTTTGTGTACACAAAATGATAATGAAACAAAAGAAAATATTACCAGACATATTACTAAGGCAATTAAAGCACACAATAATGAATAGCTGAGTCTATAATTGGGGCATAGCAGCAAATGTGTTCCACTCTGAAAGAGCAGCTAGTCTCACTGACACATTATTTGGTGCAAGCGCTTGCCTGCGCGCACGAGCGTGTGTATGCATCAATGTGTCTGTGTGCGCACCGCCCTAATACATACGGGAGAATCTGACACTGTCAGTCTGCCAGGTTGACAGGCAGCTCTGAGTCCGAGCAGTGAGTGAAAACCAATTTGACAAATTACCTCCTCCCGGCAGAGAGCCCACCCACCCCTCTCTGTCCCAGTCGCTCCCACTTTCTCTCCCTCTCTCCCCTCGTCCTCTTTGTCTGACACCTCTCCCATCCCTCCTCCCCCTTCTCAGGCATGATTGACCCCATCGCACCCCTATGCACACACACATTCATAAAAGAGCGCGCTCGCACATAACCTCGGCCCTCCGTTTCTGTTTGCCTGGCAGAAACAGCGGATCACAGTTATCGATTTTCATGTCGCTGGCACTCCAGGTAAATTGTTTGAGGGACTCTGCTGTGATGAATATCAGATTTGAGACCAGAGGAGAAAGGGAAAAAAATTAGATGAGAGGAAGATAGAGAGAAAAAAAGAAGAAGAGCAGGAGAAAATGCTGACCTTGTTCCTCGGCCCTTTGTCTTGGCTTCGGTCTGTCTGTCACTCTTCTCCTTTCTTCCCTTTGTCTTTCTTTCCCTCTCCTCATCTTCACCCTGCACACACTGCGCTCTCTTTTCTCCCTCCTTTTCCAATTCTCTCTTTTTTCATACATATTCACCTCTCACCGCTGCCCTGACTCCCCCTCCATCTCTTCTCCCTCTTTTTTTCCTCTTTTTCACTTTCTATCTTTCTGACGACCGAGAATGTGGCGGCCTGATCCTTCTTTACAAGGATCAATAGAAGCAATTTCAACCCTTAATAATATCTCTGATGTGTTTGGCTGCGGTATCATACTTCATCTGTATATATGGAGAGAACGGGCACTCAGTCAGAGTGAGATTATGCCATGATGAGCTGTCTTAGAGCTTGAAGGAGTGTGTAAGTCTGTTGATGTGTGTTTGTTTTGGTGCAAACATTTACTTTTCTTTCCAAATAAATGCTCTGACTTGTCAAAATCCACAAGTGCAGGCAGGTATAAAACAGCCAACACTCGTTAAATCCATCACACATCCTTGAGGAACGCCACGCCATCAACTCCTCTCACCCTCTGCACAGCTCTGCCCTTTGTAGCCGATAGAGCACACACAGTTGCCGTCGGTGCAGGTGCCGTGGCCGCTGCAAAGAGGGTCGATGCACTGCGTGACGGGGACATCACACTCGGGTCCCTTCCAGCCACTGTAACACACACAGGAGCCCTTGTCGTATTGGCCGTTGCCACTGCACAGCACCGGGCACGCCGCTGGAGAAAAAGGGGAGAAAGGGCAGACATTAAGCCATGAAAAAAGAAATTTGAGATTCTCAAAGCAGAGAAAAGCCACGCCACCCACTCACACACACCCACACTTGCTCACCCCACCAACACTTCAGCCTTCAGGAGGGTGAATAGAGTGGTTAAGGGGCTTCGGAGTGGCAATGACATGAAGAGTAATTACAGGCAGAGGTAACTAAACTATTCATCAAAGCTGTCTATCCCAGGTGAGCACAGAGCCAGGGAGACGTTAGCTGGGGGAACTGCCATTCATCATCAGTCATCTTGTCTCGGCTCCACCTTGAGGCCACGCAGCCATCTTACTGCTCCCGAAATCCTCTCTGCTCCAAATGTGCCCGCTCGTCTAATTAGATGCTGGGAACGTCAACATTTTTTTTTTTTTTTTTAACGACAGAAGAAACACATTCGTAATACCTTTGGAGCAGTCCATGCCGTGGAATCCTGGGAAGCAATGGCACACACCAGAATTACACTCTCCGTTACCATGGCAATTGCGCGGGCACTCTTGCACTGAATCTGTGAAGAAGACAAAGTGAGACAGAGAGAGGGGAAAGAGGGGAGGGAGAGTGGGGGTGAGAGATGGCAAGCATCAAAGCATTCGATTAAATCATTGGCACCTTTCATTCTTTAAGATACTACAAATGGAGTCAAGGCGCTCGGAGTCTTGCAGTCTCACAGACATCAAAAAGCAAGTGCCCTCCTTTCAGATTCCTTGCATTCCTTTTTCATTGCATTTTTCATCGTGTGGGAAGAATGCATTTTGAATCAGACATTCCTAGAGACGCCATTAACCCGTCTACCATTTTTCTGCACCCTGTATCAAAAAATAAGAGCGCTCCACTGCTTTGCACCAAACCCTTCTCCTGCTCTTTCACTCCTCCTCTCACCTATATATTCTGGCTCTTGTTTTGGTTGTTTACTCCCCACTCCGGCTCCACTAAGGTCATGAATACTTCAGCCAGGGTTGGTTGTTTGGTGGAACTAGGCAGATTTTAGCTGTGTGCGTTTCTGGCTGTCCTCATACATGACTTCCCTCTACCTTTAAGTGCCTCTCAGGGGTGGAATGCCAATAAGTACTATCAAGTACTATACTTAAATATAAATTCAAAGTAAAGTATTTAAGGTATTTGTACTTTACTTGAGTATTATATTTCATGCCACTTTATACTTTAACTCCACTACATTTCAGATTTTTGCATAAAAAACGTGAAAAGGGTTCATAAAATACGTTTGTTATAAATTAAATTACAAGTATGCCTGCAACAATTCGTTGATAAATCAGTCGTTTTACATAAAATTAATTGCCAACTATTCTGATAAACATTTAAGCCTTTTCTTTATTTTCTTTTAATAAGTGAGTGTGGGAGGGTGTTATTTTCAAGTTGTTTATATTTTTTAGTGTTTGGATGTCTTTTTTAGGAAGTATATGAGTGTTTTTTCTTTTTTAATAATAAAAAAATTCTATAATTTTGAGGGGTTTTACTTTTTTGTTTCTAAATAAATTTGATTTCGGCTTTGGGTATGTGTTTTGTTTTTTTCTTCTTATATTTATAATTTGGGGATTAGGTTTTTTTTGTCTATTTTTTAAAAATAATTTTCAGTTTTTTGGGCCTGTTCTTTTTCTTTTAGGTGTTTTTTGAAGATTTTTCTGCATTGGGCACTTTTTCTTTTCAGAATATTTTCACAGGGTGGTATTAGTAAGTAACTTAACTTAAGTAAAGGATCTGAATACTTCTTTCACCACTGGTGCCTCTTAACCCACTTACAAGAGAAGAGCAGTTTGGTGGGAAGAAACAAGGTCGATGCTAATGATAAGGAGGCATTTTGGACTTTTATCCTTCTCTTCCTCCTTTGCCCCGGCTTTTTCCAGCTTCCACTCTTCTTACACAAAGCATGACTCAGCCCATCCGCACTGCCTTCCTCTCCAACACTTCCTCCCTCTTTCTCTGTCCTCAGCCATTTCCCCCCCAAAATCTAAGCCCCGTGTCTCCCTCTTACCCTAATGCCACCCTCTCTTTCACTCCCCCTCTTCAGCTTCTCCTTCACTCCACTTCATTCCATTCTGGTTTTGCCCCCACCATTATGTCTCTCCTCCAGCTCCCCCTCTCACTACTCACTCTAGTTCTGCCCTCGCCGCCTCTGCCTCTCCCTCTCTCCACTCCTCCTACTGCTGAAAGCACTACCGCCAGATATTGACAGTGAAGGATTCTTTCACTCGGCTTGACTCTTTCTATCCGTCCCCCCCTGTTCTCACACTCATGCCTCCAACAAAATTGAAATGATTTGGGGCGCTGTTTCAGGTCCTAAAAACATCCGTTATACAGGGTGGTATTTTTTATTTAGATGCATTTTTATCCTTTTCACACATGCTCAAACACCATGGAAGTGATACTACAGTCTCGGATATAATAAGTTGTTTTGTTTTTGAATGCATACTGTCAATTTGTCCTACTACGTTTTGGCAAACAATTTTTTTAACTCACTAAGTGGTCCTGCCTACTTAACAGTGTTGGGATGGTTGTGTTGCTAGTGGCAACATTGTGCACATGCTGCTGCAAGTGATTTTGCACCCTGGGAATGTGTAAAGTCTTTGACAAATTGGGGAATAAATCTGACTAAAATGCTGCCATGTCCGCCTTAAAGGGGAAGTCCAGCAATTTAACACTTCAAATTTTTGCTGGTCTGGGAGCCCAGATGGCCACAAACATCATTAGACGTTGATATTTGGTTGAATTTAAAATGTAATGCTGGGTGATCAAAATTCAGTGTCAGAAAACACCTAATGCCAACTTCAATTTGATTTAGAATACTGACGCCAAATGACGGAGTTGAGTTGTTAAGTAACCAAAACCAGTGCCAAATATATCATGCCAATGCCATCTTTATGTAGAATAACAACATTGAGCTGTGACTTTGGAGACCAAAATCCAACATCTGCAAAACGTCATAATGTTGATGCCCATAAAATGTAAAAATTCCAACATCATCAGACATTTAATCCTTTGAACCCTGAGTAAATTGGCTTGATTTCTTTTGAAAACATGGAAAAAAAGAAAGAAGCTATTCTGCAAATTCCAAGAAACTGGAAGATTTGGAAAATTATGTTTAAAATTACAAGGGTGAAATGACCAAAAAAGGGATATTTATAATTCGCAAATTATGAATTTAAAATTAGAATTTGATAATTATTTTACGCACATTTTAGATCATATCCTTGTCCTAAAGTTGCTCATTGCCTTTTATCTATGGTTTTGAAAGAATTCAAGTTAATTTCAATCAGGTTTCAAAAGGGTTAAAATATTGCCAACCCAATTTTCTTTAACCAGTATTTGACGACTCTCAAGCGTAAGAGTCAAACGTCTTTCTGACAAGGTTGAAACCTCTTTGGAATTTTCTCAAAACTGTCAGCAGTCAAGTTGCATTTTAGGTTACATAGGGACCAGGTTTGATGACAAAGAAGAATATGTAAAATTTAAAAAAAGGTTATTTTTATTCTTAAAACAAAACAAAACAAATAAAAAAAACTATCCATTTTGAGTCCAACAATGTTTTGCCGTAAGAGTTAAATGCTAAATTGGTGGAGTGCTCTTTTAAATCAGTGTCACTGGTAACAGATAGGCTTGTCTCCCTCTTCTTTCCATCTCCTAAATGCTGGTGCTTAATCTCATTTACCTCCCAGCCTCCCTCTCCCTCCTCCCCCTCATACCCCTCCGTCACCCACAACTCCAAATGCTCCGTCTCACCCATGACGTTTGTGCTGAAGGAAACCGTCTCTCTCTCCCGGCCGTCGTTGTAGAAGGCCAGGTGCCAGGCACCGGCGTCCAGGTACTGGACAAACACCGCCTCATTGAGGACCACAGTTTGGATGCTCCTCCTCTCCCGCGGAGACTCGACCACACTCCATTTCTCCTTCCCGTCCAGGCGCTCCATATAGTCATACTGCAGGAGAGAGAAAGAGTGGGGTTGAACAGAGGTGAGAATGCAAGTATGAAATCTATGATTCAGCTATGAAGTGCTGCGGTGGCACTTTTTTAGACTTTGAAAAATGAACAAAAGTTGTATATGCAGGAAGATTAAAAGATGGGGGAAGTAAGCGTGGCTGGAGATTGCCAAGGATGCATGAAACATGCAACAGACAGATTGATCTGTGAGGACTGTCATTCTCTTTGGGCTCCTGGAAAGACTGCAGAAAGTGTTTTTTTGTTTTTTCTTTTCACTGCTGCACAGGAGCCACAGTTTTCTGCTCTTTCCAGCTAAAGTCAGGTCAGGCAGTGAGACGCTTATCCAGATGCAATTATCCCATTCTACAAATCAAATCTGCTGTTAATTGAGTAGTTTCTAATTAATAAGAGGCAGTAAAAGTTACATTACTGTGAAATTTAATTAAGTGTAAATCTTACACTAAATGAGTTTTTTCAAACAACTATTATAATGAATCACAAATTAATTTTAAGACGTCCCATGACACAAGCAAGTTTTTCTTAATGCATTCTCCATTTTAGCTGATCAATATGAAGATAATGTGTTCCTAATGAATAAAATTATAATTCTGTGATTAGCCTATTACCCTAAAGGTGTAGAGGGTGTAAATTCTTGCTTGCACTCTGTGCCAGGTTTTTACCTGTGCATGTGAAGGAGGCAGACCCTTGCGGATGTACACTCCGAACAGGGCGTCCTTGCCGAGGGAGATATTGAACTTGAGGAATTGGGGTTGGCCGAGGTGGAGCAGGGACCTCCAAAACACTCCTGGAGGGACTTCTTGGGTCACTCGCCTCCCGACCTCGAGGCTGCCCGTGTCTATGCTGCTGTTCCGGCCTGCCCACGGACCTGGAGCGAGGGGAAAAGAAACTGCATAATCTGTGATTATAGGCATCGATTGTGAGAGTCAATAGTTAATCATCACAGTTTACAGGAAATGAGCTGCTATAAAAATTCATGGCCATTGAACAGTAGAGGACGAGCACCATTAGCTTTGCAAACTGTGCGCCCAAAGTTTATGTTAAAATGAGTGTTGTCGCATGAGACAGTGGGATGCAAAACGATGCCTTTGTGTTGGAGCCTGCAAGACTGTGGACTTTGTTGTGTGGGCTAAAATGAGAGAGGGCTGATAGAACTGCAGGGCAGAGCTACCAAGCAGACGTGCAAACAGGAGCGCCCGCAGAAACACACAGCATCCTGCAATCAGGTCAGTCATCTAACAGCAGAGTGTTGGGGCCCAGACAGAAAAAGACTGAGTGTGTATGTTTGTGTGCAGAATAGCGAAGAAATAAAAGTAACAATGAGAAGAACAACAGCAGCATCTGGCCTAGACGGCTGGGGAACACAACACAACAGTCCTCTCATTAATACAGAATACAGACACAGAGCAGCAGCCCACACGTACCTATAGTACATGCTGTGTGTGTTACAGAGCGAGATCGAGCGAGTGAAAGAAGAATAGATAGAGAGCCGCATGGGGGCCTTAAAAGAGAGGAGGGAGGGAGGGGGGTGAGGCAGTTGGTGTTTTACCTCGCTTCTGACTGAGACGATAAACCTAGCTCGACACAACTCAGCGGAGTGGTTAAACAGCACATACTGATAGCACAGCTAGTACTGTTGCATGAATTATGAAAATATTAGAGCTGGTTTGAGCCTGTTCTGGTGCGGGGGAAAATCTATTGGACCCATTTTAGTAAGTTACTCACAGCAGACACGGCATTGAAAAGCCTCAAAGAATAGAACTGGTCCTATTCTGTTTTTTTTTGTGTGTGTTTTTTTTTCAACAAATACGATAATGTCCTTTAGCACTTTCTGATTTTCCTACCCTGGCTGTGGCACTTAGCCCAAATCCAATTTGTTCCTACTGATGACATAAATCTTTGAAAATATATAAAAAAAATATTGCTTTATTTTGGGAGGAAATACTGCATTTGTTGGGGACTATTTTCTGCTGCAGATGAATACACATTTGGCATGCTGGTGAGAATTTGTAGCACCAGGACTCTGTATGTGGTATTCAGAGCAAACTACGGTGCACATGTTCTTCATAATAAAAGAACGTTACCTGACATGTTTTGGATAACAATAGAGCTCTATAGCAAAGAGGGACAAGCTGATTCATGTTTTGGATGCACTGGCAATACTTCTTAGTAGGTTAATTTATTGTGTCTTTTCATGGGATTTGGTGACAATAATAATTTAAAAAAAAAAGAATATCATCAGACTTCTCCTATCGAGAGTAGGTTGTAAAGCCTTCCAGATCTGAGTTTTGCCTTGAACTCTACATGCAGTGTGTCAGTTCTTATGTGGGGGTCGTGTGTGCTGTAGTTCATACCTCTGCCTCCAGAGGGCAGCGTGGCCACGTCACTGTTGACAGGCAAACCAGCTCCCAGTCCGTTGTTTAACACAGGGCCGTCGGATGGCTTCAGCTGCCATGTCAAACCCAGCAAGTTGATCGCTGCACACAAAGGGGCGGAAAGAAAGAGAGAAAAGAGGAGGCAGGGAGAGAGTGTGAGGACATATGACTTGAACGGTGGATTGTCTACAAGCCTGGTATAAAAAAAGCTTCACTTGAAAGCTCATCAAGCCACAGAAATACAGGAGGGGCCAAACCTCCAAGTCTGATCTGTCATTTATATGGCAACCCGTGCAGCTTTCACAGAACGCCGTTTTTTTTTGTATATCAATCAAAAAACGCTGTTAACAAAGTGGAAACCTACAGCACGAGAACTGTCTTACAAAACAGACAATTAAAAAACCCTAAAGATCTCTCTTTCTTTTTTTCCGCTTTCTTTACCCCTAACCTCTCGCAATCTTCTTTCAACCTGACAGCGTCTCCTGCTTTTATTTGGAAGCCTTTACACCATCTTGCGGAGAGCAAGTGACAGATTGCTCTCTGAAGAGATCACTCTATGACTCTCCTTTCCCTTCTCCTCTTCTTTTGTCCTCTGTTGTGTTATTGTTTGCTGGTGGTATAAGACTGCTCGAGTGTGTTCGCTCCTCACTTTGTCAGCTCTTTACTCTCCCCGTGTCTCTTCCCTCCTTAGCCTGCTGCCAAGCGGCGCCTCCCCCCTCAAA
This sequence comes from Plectropomus leopardus, assembly GCF_008729295.1. Lineage (NCBI taxonomy): Eukaryota > Metazoa > Chordata > Actinopteri > Perciformes > Serranidae > Plectropomus > Plectropomus leopardus. The sequence goes on from NC_056471.1 coordinate 10,106,107, forward strand.
AAACTATACAGAAAAGAGAGGAACCAGAACAGAAAGGAGGTAGTCATTTTCCAGTACACAAAGTATACGTTTGGTGTTTTTGGTAAGCGGTGTGTGTCTGGGCGTTGTAAATGTTGGGTTTAAACTCTTGGGTAGGGCAGATATTGGGTCGATATTGTATATTGTACATGTTTCTCTTTCAGGTTTTACAGTAAAGTCATGTAATTTTCTAAATTTACGAGATTGTTCTAGCTTACTGTAATTATTGTTTGCCTTTACTAGGGCTGCAGCACGTGATTGATATTTGCCAGCTTTTAAATTAATTGCTGACCAATTTCATAAATAATTTGAAAACTGATCATTAATTGGTTTGAGTAGTTTTTTGAGTCTTTTTTTTAAGAAAAGGGGGAAAAAAATCTCTGTTTCAAGTCTCTTAAATTTGAATATTTGTTTGGTTTTTCTACTCCTCCATGACAGCAAACTGATTATCTTTTGGTCTGGATTGATCAACAGTTTCTAACTTTTTTTCAAAACCAATCAATAAATCCATTAAGCGAGAAAATAATCAACAGATTAAAGCTGAAGCTGTTTTCTTTACCCACTTAATCACCATACCAACAATACTGAGGATCGGGACACTGGGTGGCTTAGTTGGTTGAGTCTGTGAACATATTCAGAGGCGATGTGTCCTTGTTGCAACGGCCCAGAGTTTGAGTCAGATCAGCAGCCCTTTGCTGCATGTCATCCGTACTCTTTATCATCCCCATTTCCTGTAATCTCTCTAGCTTTCCTATCAATTAAAGGCCATAAAAACCCTCCCTCCATAAAAAACTTGCCCCCCCCCCCCCCAAGAAAAATATTACTAAAGGATTATTTATCAAAAATGTCTGAGTAAATATTTTGTGAAAGCATCAATAGTCAACCTACAGTATCGTCAATATCGATATTCGAGGTATTTGTTAACAAATATTGTGATATTTAATTACTCCAAATCACCCAGTAGAAAAACTGGAGAGGCATCATTTGTTCATGTCTAAATATTCATTAAAATATGTTATAGAAAGGGCACAATGCAGCTGCAGGGTTGAATATAAACATGAAGGGATGGGGAGCTTTGAGGATGTGCATGGTGTGGATGCGTGATTGTGTACGATGCATTATGTAGGTGTTACTGCATGCCTCTCAGCATTGGCCTCATCCCCACCACATGAGCCTTATAACACCTGCATCTGAAGCCTGGGAATCAATTTCCCTCTTGTCAAATTCTATCTCCACTTGCCCAGTTTCTGCACACACAGGGATGAGTGTAAAAGTTGCAAGAAAAGGAGATGTGGCTTTAGGAATTGCTGCCGGGGCAGACTCATTCTCACCCTCCGATGTCCCATCTCTCTCCCACACCACCCCTCTATCTGTTTCTTTGTTTCTTCCTTTTTATGTTTCCTCTCTTTCCCTCTTTCTCCCCTCCCTCACTCCTGGTCAAAGGAAAGCGCTGACACCTCGGCTGCTGCCCGGCCTCCACTGTCAGCTCTTTTTTATTTTTCATGGAGGGGGGGTGGTGGTGTGGGGAACAAGAGAGACGAAGCGAGAGGGGAGAGCAGCAGAGAAACTACAGTGTCCTTCCTCCCCCCACTTGTCTCTTCTCTCTTATATCCACCTCTTGCCCTCTCCTCTCTCATCACACTGACCTTCATCCCCTCTCCCTCTTTTTTCTTTTAATTCCCCCCTTTTTTCCTTCGTCTTTTCTTCTTATCTTTGCCTGTCCTTCCTTGTAGATAAAGCAGACATGCATCCACGCACACATTCAGCTGCACGCACACGCAAAGAGATGCTATCACGGGAAGCAGTCGATGGAAAGATTACCTATTGAATCAGCAGGAGACAGTAAGCAATAGTGAGTCTATTGTGACGGTGCTCTCAATCTAGGTCATCCCCAAGAACACATCAGACAGCCCTATAGTTATCTTATTGTGTACGTCTATTCAATGTGTGTGTGTTTGAGGGTCGGTGCGGTTTTCCCCGAATGAGCTTCTTCTCTCCTCTGTTTTTTTTTTTTTTGGTTTCTGTGGGGTGGCTGGGAAAAGTTGACCAATAGATGGCACTCTTACTCCTCGGCGACAAGAGCACAAAAGCCAATGCTTTGTCAACAGGTTTCTTTGCAGCAGCACAAAGAGCAGGAGGAGAGACACAGAGAGAGAGAGAGAGAGAGAGAGAGAGAGAGAGAGAGAAAGACAGAGACAAAGAGAGACACTTGTTATCATTCTCTTTACAAGCACCATCCTTCATTTTAACAACACTTGTAACTTTGTTAGGGGTGTAATTTTAGCCCCAAATGAAACTGCTGAAATTGATGTATTTAGCTTTGTGTTGCCATAATTTTAAGCATTTTCTTTTCGGATCATAATTGCCGTAATTACTGTTTTCAGGCTGCATTGGAAGGCTTTATTAAATGCCATGCCAATAATGCCTATCTGAATTGAATTCGACTGACAGACACGAGGAGAACAACAGAGATAGTCTGACTTAGGCTGCATTCCCTTTTTAATCTCCGTCTTCTTGCTCGTTTTCTTTCACACACAAACAAACATGCATGTACACACGTGAAAAGATCACAGAGAAACAGGTTTAACAAGCAAACGAGTTGGATTAAAAATAGATCTGTTGCTTCGAGAGGTTTTTATGTAATCTCGATGCATAATTCAGAGAGGCAAAGTGCTTGCCAGTATCATCTGCAAAAGACAGCGTCTGAAACAGCGGCAGTACACGTGATGCTGTGACGAAAAAAGGAAAGAAAAAAAGGACAGATTGATAGACAGAGGGACAAACGAGATGAAAAGGAGGAGGTGGTGGCCGGGATCGGAGACGGGGTCAGGAGCTCTTGAAGAAATCGTGCAGACGAACCTCGGCAGCAGAGAGGAGAGCAGGAGAGAGGAACTGAGAGAATACTGGAGGACAGCAAGAACTGAGAGAATATTAAAGAACATATAAAATCCCCTGAGGATAAAATAAAAAAGAGCAGGAAAACAGGCTCCAGATGATGTTGCAGAGAAGAGAGGAAGAGATGAATAAGGGCCCCTACGGATGGAGTGAGGCAGGGAGAAGAAGATGGCAAGTGGAGAGGAAAGATTTAAGGGATGAGTGGCCCTGTATTCGTTGACTGGTTGGGTAAGAAAAAGATGGTCGTGATTCATCCTCTGACAGTAAGTGGTTCTTGACGCAGGCAATCAGACAGAAATACAATGCCCATGTGTAGACTACGTGTGTTTTGGGAAATATTTATACGTCTCCGAGTTAAAGGGTGCAAATGGATTTCTGCATGAGAGGGGGAAAAACGGAGAGCGGCAGAGATGGAGAAAGGTGACTTTGTAGGCAGACTGTGCACTGAGTGTCCCCTGACTGGAAAATATTGTATCATCATCATTCTGTTCTCTGGAACATGTTTCAACTGCTCAAACTCTCTCCTGCTCTCCCCCTCTCTTGCTTTCTTCCTCTCTGCTCTTATGTCTCTCGCCCCTTTCTGTCTCAACTCAACCATATCATTGCCTATTTAAAAGGCAGCATCTCCCATTGAACCAATTGCACTTCTCCTAATTGCACCAAAGGCTGAGAATGGCCTCTTGCGTGTTTTGCACGTAATCTCTTGCAATGCGACTGAGATTATACAAAGTACACACACATACACACACACGGGCAACATGCTTTTTCTTTGCCATCTCCCCTGGCCGTCCTGATAAATGCATATTAACTGTTCTAATTCACCACTAAATTAACAACTCTGACCTCAATTAGGACGGTAATTGTAGCTCAGACCGGCCCCCCATCCTCAGCCCTTGCTGCTAATTGGTTTAGGAAGCCTTTTCCCTGCCTCCCCCCTCCCCATCTTTAAGGCCCTCATTTAGCTAGACATTTTGTTGTCCAAAAACAAACACATGCACAAAAGGCAGCCACCTGAGAAAACACACTGTATCACTCGCACCGTAGTCTCCATCTCTGCATGCGGCAGACGGGTGCAGTGCTAATATGGAGGCTGAGGAAAAAAGCAGTGTGCTGCCTCTGGTTCTCAATATTCAGGGGATTTGGGATTTTTCTTAGAATTTACCACACAATATCCACTTATGTAGTCTATAAATAAAGCAGCCTTCTCTCTCAGCTAAGTTTTGAAGGCGCTGCTTGCTGAGATCATTTAGAGTCTCAGACAGAGGGACGGGGGCGGCGGTTGGCTGCTGCCCTTGGGGGTCATAGACACTGAGAGAGACAATTTGTCTGCTTCTGAGTGTGTGTGTGTGTGTGTGTGTGTGTGCGCATCTGCGTATGCACGCTTGAAAATCGCACGGTATTAACAACAAGTGCACGCACGCAGGCACACACACTGCAACCCCCGACGGGACCTCCTCACCCAGCTGATGCAACTGAACTGTAATTGACTGCAACACAAAAGGTTATGTGAGTTTTTTTCCCTCACAGCTCCCACCTGCAAAACAGTGTCTATAGTGGCGAAAGACAGCAACTCACTCAATCACACAAACAGAAATGGCTTCCTTATTGGCACTGAAATATTGAGACGGGCCCCGACACGGATGTAGCTGTGTGTGTGTGCGTGTGTCTGTGTGATGGGCTAAATGAAAAGAGATGTGAATCTGAGTGATGTCCTCCTTTCTGAATCCTCATTTCCTCTTCAGATATCTCTACCCTGACCCCCCTCCCCTCCACTCCCCTTCCCCTCCCCTGTGTCTTCTCTCAACCCACTCTGCCTCGTCTCATCCCTCCCTACCTCGGCCCTTTCCTTCTCATCGATCTGTATTAGAAACAGGATATGAGGAACTATGCTATCTTATCACAGATCAGAGAGTGAGGGAGAATGAGTGAGGGAGAAAGACGAAGGAAGAGTACGCTCCGCAGGCCAAGAGACGGAGACACTGAGAGAAAATGAGAGACGGAGAGAGGAGAAGAGAGGACAGCGATTTCTTTCACTTCGCCTTCATCCATCTCCTGTTTCCAACACAGGACTAGTGAAGCACCATGGGCCTAATTGGACTAACGATTGGGCGCAGATAAGTCCCGCACTAATGAATAAATAAATGAGGAAATAAATGAATGAAATGAGCCCATGCACGCCCATGCATGCACTCAGCAATGATGTCAGTGAGCCTGCAAGTTCTGGATTTGTGCACACCAGGGGCAGTTCTAGTCAGTGGCCTTGGGTGTCACGGGTCACCCCTACAATCTAACTGGCCACCCCAGGTGCCATGCCATTATGACTGGCTATCTGCCCAGTCAGTTTGAACTGTTTGACCTGTAAACTGCATTTTCATTTATATGTGCAATTTAATCTTAAAGCTATGAGGCAGTAATGTGCCAGACTAGTGTATAGTTTGACTAATTTTAACATACAAATATATTGATACTGTTAAAAAGTTTATTCACACAGACTCATTTATTTTAATTTTTGGCACTTTAATTTTGTTGGCACTTTATAGTTGCTATTGTACTATTTACTTTTGGAGGAACAACTTCTTTAATAAAGTATGGATGCTTTAGTTTAAATTTGTGTGGTGTCACTCTGTTGTGTTGTGATTGGTGGTTCTATTTATCTTTTAAACCAAACTGGAATGTAAGACACTAATGTTAGCAATTAAAATAGGTTTGGGTAGTGGAGACAAAAATGATAAATTAAAGCTATGCCGACACATGTGCCCAAAGCAGCACTTCTACCTCATGCCACCCCTGCAATTGTCAGTGCCCCATTTGTACCACCCCAGTAAAAACAAAAAACAGTCTGGAACTGCCACTGATGCACACATCAAAGCAAAGAATATATATCCTGCAAAGCACGTACAGAAACTCCAGGTACACAAACAGAAAGTCGAAGGATGCACATTGATGTTTCCACCATGTGCTGTCTGAGCAAGCGTTCACCCTGCTTTGTATCACCTGGCCAGTGCAGATGACCCATTTATACCCTCTGGTGCAGATGGTATAGCACCTTGTCCCTGGTCCTGGCCATGCCCCGGCCTTTTCCTGGACTGGCAGCGTGTGGTAAGATCCTAACCTTTATCAGTACGACAGGCCCTGCTGCTACGGACACACGCTCCATGTCTGATCCTTATGCCCAGGTTCTTGCATTCACCATATGCCCTCACCTCAGCACACACAGACACACACCACACCAAATGTATATGGACACACAGCCACCCTGGCATGAGCGACACATCCTGACCTCTCGCTGTTCCACCTTGGATCGGCAGAAGGGAAGCCACATGCAGAGTGCGAGGGGACTTTGGGGTCAAGGAGGCAAGGTTTGGAAAGCAGCCACATTGTGAGACCTGCAGGTCTGACACAACTTAAGCAGACACTCCATGCACATACTCAAGGGCTCACAGTTTTTGTATCTTATTCATAGAGATAAAATAAAACAAAGCAAAAAAAAATCTTTTAACTTTTATTAACATTCCTCCATATTTTTCCCCAATTTCTTACAACTTCAAGCGTACAAAGGCAGTGGTCCCAAAACTCTGAGTCAGGACCCCCTAAGTGTTGCAAGATAAAGCCGAGGAGTCAAGAGATAATGAAAGATTCAAAAGGAAAATACATTACTGGTACAAAAGCATAGAATTTTAATGATTGTTTAATCTTTTCTTTGAAAATGTTAATGGTTTGAGTTTTAGTCTCTACAGACTATTCAAATGAAACTATCAATCACTCATCCAACCTGTGACAAAGGGTTGCTAGCAGACATTGATTCACTTCAAGGGGGCCAAAAATGAGAAAATCTGTTTAAAAAATGTATAACATAAAGAAAACCATATTTGCATTTTCTCCCCATTATTCTCTTCATGTTCTATTACTTGAAACATGTACTAATGCAGCAGTCCCAATACGCTGTTGCAAGTTAAAGCTGTGGAGTTCAGAGATAAATAATAAGGAAGACAAGAAAGGCATGTCACTCACATACTGTGATTGACTTTAATCGATCGATTCACTTTAAAGGGACAAAAACGACAAAATCTGTTAAAAAAAATAATAATACAAAATTTGTTAAACACTGAAGTCGAACGAATTTGACAACGAATTTGAATTTTCTTTTCTTTTTACTGTCTCTTTCCAGAGGCATGTACTAAGGCAGTGGGTTAGGACTCCCTAAGGGGTTGCAAAGACAAATCTGACATGTTGCAACTTGATTAAAAAGGTAGGAAAGAAAGGGAAAAAGTCATATATCTTCCATAAAAACATGATTTTCAGCTTTTGTTATCAAAACTTTGCATTTTTCATTGTAAAATAAGTAATAGTTTCACCTCTCCAAGCCTCTGAACTGCTTAAAGGAAACAATCCAAGAGGGGACCATCATAGTGAAATGGCTTACAATAATGAGTCGCTAGTAGACATCATTACCCTATAATGGGAAAAAAATAAGAAAAAAAATTAAAAATATAAAAATCTGCCCCCAAAAACTAAAACAACAAAAACTTTGACACATAGTCTGCAATTAATTTGCATTTTCTCCTCATTTTTCTCTTCAGGTTCTATTACGTGAACCATGCACTAAGGCAATGGTCCCAAAAACTCCCTGTGGTGTTGCAGAGGAGTTCAGAGATGTTGAAAAAAACACATTTCTACTACAAGAGCATAACATTTTTTTTAGATATGTTGATAATGTGAAATAGTACACAATCTGAGCTCTTCAGGTCTCTTTCAAATGAAATGCTCAAAGAAGGGAGCATCACTCATATAACCAGTGCTTGTAGACATGGTTATTCACTTTTAGGGGCCAAATCTCAGAAAATCTGTAAAAATGTATAATGTAAAATTAGTGAAAAAAAAAAAACCCTCTGACACGTAATCAGCAACGTATTTGGGTTTTCTCTCCGTTTTTCCTTTTCTTTTCTTTATCCAGAGGCATGTACTGAAGCAGTCAGTTAAGACTCCCCAAGGGGTCCCAAAGACAAATCTGACAGGTTGCGTCCTGATTAAAAAGGTATGAAAGGAAAGAGAAAAAAAGTAATAAATCTGCCTCAAAAACATGATTTTCAGATTTATGTCAAAACCTAGCTTTTTTAAAAATGTGAAATAAATTGCAATAATTTCACCTCTTTATGCCTCTGAAAGGCATTCATATCAAACAGAAATGTCACATTTTGGGGGAATGACTTGCAATAATAGGTCTTTACATTGTTTAACCAAAAATGGGTCGAAAACTGAAAGATTCCATTAAAATACTCATAACAATTATAAAAAAAAACTTTGACACAAAGTCAGCTTTGTATTTTCCCCCCATTTTTCTCTTCATGTTTTATTACTTAAAGCATGCACAGAGACAGCAGCTCCCAAACTCTGTGTTGGGACCCCCCAAGAGGTCGCAAGATAAAGCTGAGTTGTTGTGATATGATTAATAAGATAGGAACGAGGAATAAAAAATAACATTCCTGCTAAAAAAACTACTAATTACTTTTTCTGTGCTTTGCTTTCTTTATTGTGACATGAATAATTTCACCTCTATTATTTCTAAAAAACTATTGAAATTCAAGAAGGGAACATTCCTCTTTGGTTGAATGCTTTCAACTCACAGAGGAGCCATTTCTTGGCTTTAAAGGGTCATGAGCAAAATAAGCTGGGATCCACTTCATTAATCAGTGTTGCAGAAAGACATTATTTATTTCAAAATGTAATAATCAGCATCTTTCTGTGGCAGGAAACTTTTAATTTGGAAACATGGTGATAGAAAATCTGGGGGGAAAGTTATCCTTTAAACAGATCTGTTGTTTTTTCTTTTTAATCAGTGTGATGTGATAAGTGTCTCAGGTGTTTTGAAAATTGGCTCCTCTCTTTGATTGGTTGTTACAGCCTGGGGCTTTAGAATAAAGATGTGTTGTTTCAAATTGTGAATCTGATGCCTGACAATGGCCCTAAACCGAAACGTTGCGTCTCTAATAAACTGAGTGCCGATAATGTGTGGGAATTCAACCTTTTCTTTGATATTAATTCATTTTCCTGAGCACCTGTCTACCAGGTGTGCGTTAGATAACACTCAGTCTGAGAGTAATCTGGCTTAAAATTGAGTAACACTCTCCTGAAATGCCACCGTTTTTTAGCCAGCTTTTAAATGATTATTTTGGCAGTGCAACGTCTCCCTACATTCTGATTGATAACAAAAATATTCAAAATTTTTAAGGAAAATGCTAACCCCTTTGATTAGAATAATACCTCGCACATTTTGGCAGGGCTATATATCTTTGCGCAGTAAAAAATCATTAACACGTTATTATGTAAGGGAGCAGTGATATGAATGCACTGAAGTGAGACACTTATAACCGCGAAGAATGGGCAGTAAGCGATTGTGATCAGTCTGGTACAGCGAGACAGCAGTGATGGATGGAAAGTGGCCGGCATAGAGGCATGAAGGTCACACTCGCTGACAGTGTGTTTGTGTGTGTGTGTGTGTGTGTGTGTGTGTCTCAGTGTGTGTGTGAGACTGTTTAATCAATAGACAGGGGAGCTGGGGGTAAGACTAAAAATACATTGTGTCTGTGTGTGCGCGTGCATGTGTGTGTGCGCTCTCATTCATCAGTGGTGACAATACCATGTGGAGTATGCCACCGTGCCCGACAAATTCAGCCATCACACACACGCACACATTCACACGGAGCACCCCTGCAAAGGTGACACCAGCGCCCGTGAGCAACTTCACAGTCAAGGGCTCACCTATGTGTGTGTGATTGTGTGTGTGTGAAAACAGTCCACCTGGACTCTGACATGTCCTCGATCTTTCATCCATGTATCAAACCAGCCTTTCCTCGCCTTACTAACCACAATTTTTCTGTCTCTTTCTGTGCATTTTCTGTCCTCTGAGACTTCTCTTTTTATCCATTCTTTTCTTGTCATCCTCCCTTCTTGTCCTCCACTCCGTCCTGTCCTCTCTCTGTCACACTCCCTCTGTTCTCCGCTCGCTGTGATCAATTAGGAGACATTAGTCCCACAGATATTCCAGGTGACAGAACCTCAGGAGGCCACGCTCTCCTTCATCTCTCCTCCTTATGCCTCCCCTCAGTTTCTCCTCTCCACACCAGGCTGTCTTGTCACTCCTGCTCCTCCTCCCCGTCAGCTCCACTTCTTTTCTCGCCAGTGCAAACAACAGACCTCGCTCCTCTCCCATTCCCCCCTCTCTTCAATCTCGCTCTCTCATCCCTTTCGACGCCAACAGTGACATATCAGCTTCAGCCCTCCTCTCCTCCGTCTCTCCAGTCATCTATCCTCCTTTTCCTCTCCGCTTTATGTTCGGGCTGCATGCTGACAGTGACGCATCTCTCTTCTTCCCCTCTGCCCTCTCTGCTCCAACTCTATTCCACCTCTCTCTTTTCTCCTCTCCCCTCACCTTCCTCTATCTCACTCTCTCCAGGTTGCCGTTCACAATGACGGACCTGTCTTCCCTCCTGTATGCCAACCGTTCACCTGTATCCTAGCAACCACCTCTCCTTTGGCTCTGGTGTTCCATGCGGAGCAAGCAAACAAGACGCCGGGGGAATGAAGAACAAGCACTCTCGTTTATCCTCCTCCCTCCATCCGTTCAGTCATTCCTTCACATGTTAAGACGAGGCCATACTCCGCTGGAGTTGGGGGCCAAACGCTTTAACTGCAACTGCCTGCCCTCACATACAAAATAAACTCTCTCCAACTCATACAGACACACATTTATGTACAGAAATGCACACTGCTGCACATGTCTGTGCCATGTTATCTCTCCCCCATGACTCCTTTTAAACAGTGGGACACAGTGAAAGGGCTTCAAAGAGATATCATCTACCGTGCTCCTGAAGCATGCTGAGTCCAGTCTTTCTAAAAGGTTCTCAGTGTGCGTGCATACGTGTGTGTGTTTCTGCAAGATCGCCAAGCAATTTCTGAAGCTTTATTTATGGCCTTGAGAAGCACAGTAGAAATAAAAATCGTTTGAAGGCCTGTGCGCCCTCAAAGCCTTGCAATCAGACACACACATTGTTGCACACACATCTTGTAGATAGAGAAGGAGCGCTCACACACACACACGCAAACACGCACAAAAAGAAAAGTGCTGTTCAGGCACATGTGTCCTGGTGTAATTTATGAGTGGGCTCCTGGGCGGACGCCTCAGAGGGGTCCTCTTCACGCTGCATGGCTCTGGGTGCTCGGTACAATCCCCCCAGTGAGTGCTGGGCTCTCTCTCTCTCTCTCTCTCTCTCTCTTTCTCTCTCTCTCACACACACACACACACACACACACACACACACACACACACACACAGTCACAACACACAAACAAGGTACTACAAAATCCCCCTTATGAGCTGTGAACTCTTCCGACTGAAACTCGCTGCACGATTAACGCTACAAAAAGCTAGGTAAACACAAGGGTTTCAGGCTTGGCAGCACTGCTACAGCTCTGTTCAGCACAGACAAAAACACCAGAGCAAAACATTCCCTTACAACAGCTGAAAAAGGGGCCCCACAGTTAGCAAAAGTAATACTGTAATAACAATAAAGCATCATTTCAGCCTTGTTCAGCTTACCGAATTATAGCCACTTGCACAATTAAGTGTGGTGGTAAAGCACTGATGTTTGGCATATAATAAAACAGAAACTGGAGCTCAAAGGAAAACTTATTAACAACTCATGCTCCTCGCTCACTGAATCCCATTCAAAAAATGCAACATTACACAGTACAGTGTATTCACCCTGTGTCAGGAGAGCGGTCTCTTTTAGCGATAAATGCTCCTATAAATGAAGTAATTTCTCAGTGTGGCTAACAAGCTAATGCTAACAATTATTAAGACAGACAGGCAATGCTGTTAACAAGTTGTATGTATCTGGCAAGTACCCAGATGGCACACTAACACTGATGTAGTGGTGAAAAAAAAAAAGTCAAGCAATTATGTTCTCAGGAATAGACACATTTGTGAATTATTTTCCTCATTAGTTTCTTATCAGCTTATTAACAATTACATTTTCTCTGATGAAAACAAATATTTCTGTCATAACAGCCCTAAGTGAGCCCCTTACGCTGCTAATAAAACAAGATGGAGGGTTTCGGTAAGTTTCTATGCTCCACCACATCCCTGCCCTCAAGTATCAGCGGGGAGGGAGGTCTTCCTCCCTCTCCCCGGCTTCTGTTTCGGAGCTCCATATGTGGCTGTCCAGCGCAGTGTGAAAGCTCAAGAGACGATGGATCTGTCTGTGTGCCCCAGGCTAGGGGCCTTGATCTGTTCTGGAGGACACACACACCATTCTCAAGGGCACTCCGAGGGGGTACACAGAGCACACACACACAGATTTGAACACGCACGCACAGACTTGAGTGCACATATGCAATTTGGACACATCCAGGCGAGCGAGCGGAGGTGCATCAAGCCCACGGACACACACATACACACTCAGAGTGGACGGGTAGATGGATGGTGATGTATATATAAATATATATATATTTATAAATAATGTAAAATTATATTAATAATGTATGTAGAGGAGATAAGGGGGTTGTTCTTTCTGCTGATGCCACTGTTCTCTCAGATTCCCCATCTGTTGACTCTGGTCTCTGGGGTAAGAGGCCAATCAAGGGCTCAGTGACACATCTGCCTCCTCACATACACACACTCACTTAAAGAGACACACGATCAAACATACATTTTCTCTACTTCCACTTTCTATTGTATGTCTCATGCACGCATACAGACTCACACACGGGTCGGCACTCTCCCGTCCAGCAAATGAGGTCAAGAGGGGATAAAATCCACACCCACACACACTCCCCCACACACTCAAAGAAATGCTCTCTCTCCCTTCCTGACAGATTCACCAGTCGACAGCCATCAGCATCTCCTTCTGAGGTGCTCGGTAAGTGCTCTCCTCTGAGTATCTGCCATTCCTTTAAGTATGACTATCGCACGTTGGCTTCAGATCACTAAAAAACATCCACTTCTCTGCTGGGTGTGTTAGGGGGATTCCTATCTTAACTGATACCTGCTCGCAGAAACAGCCCCTGTATGCCATGGTGTATGTATCTTCCTGCATTTCTGACCGGCTGTTTAGTGATACAGAGTGGAGGCCAGGGCTCCTGCTGAGTCTGATTTTGACAGTGCAGCACGAGGCTAAAGTGACAAAGCTCACACCTCGAGAATCTGCTTTGTGTTTACAACGGGCCGTTAGCCTGACACTTAGTTTTTCCGCCGTGGTCTGAGATGAATACAAATAAGAGCAAAGTTCATGTATTATGGGTCAGGGCGAAACAAACAGGGCTAACCAAGCTGAACTAAAAGAGATATTTATGTGTGATTAAGCATGTGGGCATCCAGAGGTAGTTCTAGTTTCTTGGACATTTTTAAAGGGAAACTTGGGCATTTTTTAACCCAGAACCTATTATCTCACATTTCTGTGTCTAAATGACTAATGGAGACAACAGTTTTTGGAACTGGTCCAGTATTGAGAGAGACCACTCCAGCCAGCAATGTAATCCCTCCGGGCAATTGTGCCCCATCAGTTTCCGTCCACTTAAAGTGCTTGTTTTTACAACTGACAGTCTCAGATTGTCATTATAAGTGTCTGACAAGAATATGGAAAGGATGCCACAGGGACATGAGATGTTTTTCTACATCTTCCAGTTGTTAAAGCCCCTTTCCCACTGCACAAAAAAACTGCAAACACCTGCTAAAATCTGGCATATGTATTTATAGAGAATGGTTGCAATCCACACTAACTCCCAGGACAAATGACTCTGTCATAGTCATGGGTATTTATCAACTCCAGCTCCAATCAGCTCAGAATGGCAGAGAATGAAATACAACACCCAGGTGGACTTTGATGATTGGCCGCCACCAAATACTGTCCATCTCCGTCCAAGTGGTACATGAAGATCATTCAAAACAGAGTCTGAACCAAGTTTGAAAGAGACTGAATTAGTAAGAGATATAAAAAAAGAAGTAACCACTGTAACATTTTCACTGGCCTCCATGCTGCTTTCTACCATTTGCCAACTTGTCCTCTGGCCTGTCTGTGATGTCGAAAGTTACACAGTTCAGTGAAAAAAGACAGAGCAGAGCATTGTACATGGCTCTGGTCTATTGAAAGTGGGAGAGCAGTCTATCGCCTACTTTTAGCGGGTGTTCCCACAGTTAAAAACTTAGCATTGCATATTGTTATAATATAAAGGCAAATTTTGGTGGAAAAGGTGTATTAGTATGGTTAACCAAGTCTTGCTCTACGAGAGGTCTCATTTTAAAATCTTGTAGACTTTATCATATCATTGAAATCAGCTTAATATTCACTTATGAAAACCTTTTAGATAACACTAAGCTATGCTTTCTGTACTCCAACACAATCTCACAATCCTGGCACTCCTTGCTCTAGCTCTCACTAACACTGTCACAGTTTTCCTGCAAGTCACCTCTAGTGGCCTTATTCACAAACTTGGTCACAATAGCAAACAGACAAGCGAAAGGTAAGGAAATATGTTTCATTTTCCTGTAGGGTCCTTTTCCATAACGTTGTCGAACACTTAAAATAATCAGAGCCTTTCATACCCCTTTTTTACCAACACAGAAACCATTTGGTTCCGGTTCCTGCACCTAATTTTGAACTTTTCAGAGCATTTCAACCAAAAATCAGTTGGTTCAGAACTTAAAAAGTTGGCCCTCAGCCAAAACATAGCAGATATTTCTTGACCTGAAGTGCGACTCGAGGCGTCATCAGTGGTTATATCATATTCTACAGGTTGCAAAGAAGGATGGAGAAGTCCACAATGCAGAAGTTGGTTGAATCATTTGACAAAAAAAGTGTCTGCAGTGGTCTCAGTTGGCCCATGCTTGTTTTGGGGGTAACAAATATCTGTAATAGCAGCGGAAAAGTTCACAGGTGATCAATGTTATTCATGATTTTGCTACGGCTGTTTACTTTTGTCATGCACTGTGCAACACTCTCCGCTGATGACACATCCTTGATTACAATGGTTCTGCGCAAAAGTGTCAGAAACATGGGCCAACAACAAGATAGCATCACGGTTCCAAGAATCTTGAATGAAACCATTTCAAGAGCCAGAGTTAATTTGGTGGAAAGAGAATATCATTGGCAAAAACAAGCACTTTTAATGGAGGTAAATTGACGGTGCACAATAGCCCGTAGGGATTACATTGCAGTCTGTCTGCTGCTGCTCTCAATACTGGACCAATATTAAAAAAAATACAGTCTCTTATAGTCAATTAGACACAAAAACATGGGAAAGTAGGATCCAGGTTAATAAATACCAAAGTTTCCCTGTAATTCCTCATCCAAAGAAATCCTCTATGGTGTAATTAATCCTCATCATGAATAACACTTTGTGCGTGATCACTTACCTATGAAGTAGGACAGTAGGATGGCCAGCAGGGCAGCAGCTGCGATGGCGCTCACTGCGGCACATTTCCAGCTGCAGTACTTGGACGGCTTCTTTAGCTTGAAGGCTGAGCGGGAGAAGGTGTTTCTGGGTAGCAAGCGAGGGGGCGGAGAGTAAACTGTTCCCGAGGTCAGAGGGTAACCAGGGGAGGAGCTACTGAACAGAGGGGTGGTACCTGATGACGTCTTGAACAAGAAGTGCCTGATGAAGAAAAAACACAAGAGTAAAAAGGTCATTCCACAGGTGGAAAAAGACGAAGCAAATGTTATTAGTCACTGAAACAAGTGGTTTGAAAAAGCTCTGGTAGTGAGGTAAACATGAGGCGGACAACCAATCAGAGTCCAAATGACAGGGTCACATATGTGCAAGCTTCTGTCCAATTTCTGTTTCCGATGAAACCTTCCTGCCATATGGGTTTGAACATCCTTGAACTGATTGTGTCTTCAATTCAGTCCGTTCCAGTCCAAGGTCTCTTTTTAACCTCCACCTGCTCTACTCTTTTTTTTTCTTTCCATTCCCTCGCTTCGCCTCACCCCACTTACGATGTGCCTCGTTTCTGCACTCAATGGCTTCGGAGCATCACTGCTGTCCCCCCTTTCCTGTCCTCGTTGCCCTAGTGAGGTCAGAGCTCAGAGAGAGGAAAAAGAGGGATTTGAACCATCATTCCTTTGCTCATATTACCCATTATCCTCTGATGTCGCTGCACCTGCTCACCCAGCGCATTGCCTTTGCGACTCTCCCTCCCCTCCCCTTTCCATTTTTCCGTGCTATAATTTTTCTTCACCCTATTGCTACTTCACTCCTTCTCACATATATTTATACATCTCCCCGTTCTTCAGCATCTCCTTTTCTTCCTCTTCTTTCTTTCCTTGCTCTTGGACTTCTTTTCTGATCCAACCTTGTTAGGGAACATTGTTGCCATGGTAAGAAAATGAAACACAGCTCTTAAGGAACTTTTCAAGGACACAATAAGAAAAACTTTTGTAACACACACAGGGAGCGAGGAGCTGGCCCTACACACACTCCAGGTGGTACGACAGAAGAAAACCCTCAGGTGAGAGTGACAGATCTGAGGAGGTGAGGTCACTCTACTGCCTCAAAGATGACTGGGGAGTTTTTGTCTGCTTGTCTTTTTGGAATTTGCTTGTTTGTGTGTTTGTGAGTGTGAGTGTAAGCGTATGTGTGTGGTGTGTGTGCGTGTGTGTAGGTGCACATGCTCTGGTGCTCTGTGAGTGTCTTATCTTTAAAGTGAGGACATTTCTGCACAGACAGGACATTTTCTCTGGTTTTACTTCTTTAAAAGAGTGTCTCAATGTCGCAGCTTTGTCTAGAATTTCATGGTTATGATATCATACTCTCAAAAGCAATTGTTGAGATCTTGGGGCACATCAACATTCCTACAACATGGTCTGAAGGTGCAAACAATGCACGCCCATAATGCCGGTAATTATAATTCATTGCAAAAAAGTAGGTCTAATTGCAACAATGACGTCTGTCCTGATTTAAAAAACCTGAGTAAAAGCAAAAAACAAAGACAGATAAATCACTTGACAAGTCATTATTGCATCAAAAACAGCAGCATGGGTAGGCTAACTCTATCTACTACTAGCCAGCCACCAATGACAGATAGCTCATGTTAATGTCACACGTATCCAATGGTTTAATGGTTTTAAAAAGCATTATTTAGGTTGATAAATCTTGGATACAATAATAATGTTACCACACTGACATTGTCAAGGGCTCACTGATGTCATGTTTATAAAGTTTACTATTTATGGCTGTCTTTAAGCTAACATTAGCTCAAACATTAGCGGGCTAAATCACATTAAGACTTGCCTGAACGTATGGTTTTTGCACTGCCTCAAACATCCAGTAATGTTGAAAGTCCATCAAGATGTCTCTTTCTCTGATTTCTGAGCCACATTTTTCAAGTTTGTCAGCTATAGTCAATGGGTTATCTCCAGTGCTGAAAAGTGAAGCCAGTGAGAAAGTGCGTTCTCTCTAACGGCCAGCAGGGGGTGACTCCACTAGTTGTAAAAATAAATCTGATTGTAAACAAATCTACAAGAAAATGACACTACTTCTCACCTAAAAAAATTACCTCATGAAACCTTTTCCCCAATGAATTGTTCTCAATAGCTGGTTTCATGTCTTCATCAGCACATAATGTTTATTTTATAAATTATCATACCATTTAGAGCACAATAAAGCAGGGTATGCTTGAGGGCAAGGCTACTTTGTAACTGGCAAGGCAGTGTCCTCAGGTTCTCTGTTAGACCTCAGTCAAAACCAAGGTGGCAATGGCTAAAATGGCGGTCCACAAACCAATGGTTGATGTCAAGGGGGCTACGTCCACCTCTTTTATATAGTCTGTGACTGAGGCATGCTTTTATTCCTGAATGTGACAATCTTCATTTTTATCAAATTGCTGGTATGTATGTCAAAATCCACATTTTACTACCTTGAATTGACTCTGGTCAATGAAAAAAAAGTGCTAACTTGCTGTAATCTTTTACATGGTATAACTTTTTTTGATGATGAAACTTCTGATTTACACCCCTATAAATTGATGCAATTTGACACTAAAGTCACCAGATTATTGACTTCAGCCTTCCCCAGGCAATTGACTCACATATAGAGTCCTAGAAAGCAGTAATGCAAACAGGTGTGTGTGTGTGTGTGTGTGTGTGTGTGCAAAAATCTGTGTCAGTGCTTTGTTCTTGTGTCTAGCTCACTGTCTCTTTTATTCAGACTAGGCTAGTAGGACCAGTAATTATGAGTGCTTTTTAGAATAATGCTTAACTGCACTTTGCTGTGCGGTATCCTGTCCTTTTGATGTCTTTAATAATTGCTGTTTCATAACAGCGTGTCTGTACACGTGTCTTCTCTTCAAAAAAACAGTTGGTGCAAAACAGGTGATGTGCTCAGAGCATAAAGATTTGGTTTGGGAGCACCGCACCACTCTCTATCAATTATTCAGCCAGCCTGTGTTCTGTCTCTCTCTTACTCTCTCATCATCTCGTGCTACTGATTGTTGGATTGGTATCCTGCTGGACCCCCCCCCCCCCCTTTTACCCTCCACCTCTTCTTTCCCCCTTCCTCCCCCTTTTACCTGTCAGGTGCGCTGCATGACACCAAGGAAAACCAGGGAAAAAGAAGAAACGGGGAAAAAAAAAACCTCTAGACACACAGAGGCTGAGTGAGAGCGAGGAGATGGCACGCAAAAGAAATATGAGGTTATTGTCTAAAAATACCAGCCTCTCAGTGTCACAGCCATCAATTTTAATATGCAGGCATAAATCTACACGCACCCAAATGCAAGATCGCGCATGGCACTTGCGTGTATACGCACAAATACACACACACACACTTCAAGGTCAACCAGCATGTGTCTTTGCTTCGACTCATTTTCACAGTCACTCTGTGATGGCAAGGCCAGCGGTAATTAATTACGATACCCCTAATGTGCGTGAGAAGGCAGGGAGGGGGGTGAGTCGGTCAATTACTTGCATTCCGCGCGGCACAATGTATACGATTTAATGTGCTGGTATGCATTTGAGCACAGGCACTGAATGTATTTCATTTTCTGGCTTTGTTGTTTGTGTGCAGAAGCTCTGCTGTGTGCTTGGTGTGGGATGGAAATATGTCTATGGGCCATACTAATTACGAGTAGGAATGGAAAGTGTCTAATGTGCTCTGGGGAGGTAATTGACATTGATTTATGTTGCGGAGGACTATGGAGGGGTTCTATCATAGCAGGCAGCCGGCAATCACAATTCTGTATCATTAGTCTTGGGTGTGTGTTTGCTTGTATGTGTGTCTGTGTAGTTATGTGTGAATGCTGTGCGATTTTTGACAGTGGTCCAGCATGAGAACGTCACACATAATTAGAGAGAGCTGACAGAGACCCCCCCTCCTCTTTCTTCTTTTTCCTGAGCTGCCAGCACCCCCCCCCCACCCCCACCCTCCAAGTCTAACCATTGCTACCTTGCTGTCATGCAACACACATGCAACACACATACATGCAGAACAAGCAAGCACTAACTCACACACTGACAAACATTAGCACAGACTCAGACATAGCGCCCACTCACATAAAAAAAAATTAATGTGGGTTTTCTTTCATGAGATTGCCCCATATGTGCGACTAAACATTTAATTTGCATCCTCATGGAGCAAAGAGTGACATAAGAGAAGGATGGAGAGGGAGGCTATAGATTAGAAGACAGACAGAGAGAAAGGGAGGATGTGTTTTCACTCCATTCTAACCCTGTTCCCCATTGAGAGAAAAAAGGACCTGGACAATTAACCACAGAACAGAGAGCATGCTGGGTAATTAGCAGGAAGTCAAAGCTCGCATTCCCCTTGAGTGAACGGACACACGCCTTTTTTTTGTGAGCACACGCGCACACACGCTTCATCTTCTCAGCTCTCACAAACATGTGGTTGCTCAGGATAGCACTCTGAGAATAATCATCAGAGGTAGAGAACAATTAGCGGAGGTCGACTCGGTATGGGGGTGACTGAAAAACGGTCAGATCTGAGAATGAAACAAAAGGGCTCCGGGAGCGGAGGATGCTCAAGGGTGGCGTCATGAGAATTGTTCCCTGCCACAATTGTAGGAAACAACAATCGGCAGATGGATGCAGTATAATGGGCATTCATTTGCTGAGTGTTGCTTTGAAGGAGGACATGGAACAGTTCTGAGTCTGAGTGATATGTGTAGAAAGCAAAAATATACAAAGCATCATCAAGTGTTCAACTATCCAGAGATGTCATAACGAATTTCTTTACATCAAAGAAATAGTGAACCCAGGCACCTGATTTTGATGTTATCAGCGCATTGAATGTCTAGAGGGGGGTCTGCCAATCAACTAGTAGGTCTAAAGGTCATTATCAGCCCATTAACAAACTGTTTGCATATGTTATGAAACAGTTGCTGTGATAAGGCGTTTGAATAGCTGTTTGCATATTCAAAATTGTCATAGAGTCATTTTGTTAGGTTTTAGAGGCAAAAATAAGTGGTTTGGTTTAGGAAAATATATCATGGTATGTCAGTTAAAATGAATCAGTGCTGACTTTTGGTTTCACATGGGACACAAACCCCGCTCTCCTGGAGTTAAGTCCTGTACCCTCAGTCCTTCCCATTACGGACTTCTCTTTGGAGTATGCCACCCGACTTCCTCTTTTGCCCTCGTCATAGCCTAATTATTATGGCCACAAGAGGTTGACATCTAACAATAAACATAAAATTCATTTCATCTGCCATAACTGCCCTCTGAACCATGTAGAAGGTATTGCAGGCCCCTTCTAAACAATATTTACAATACTATTGATAATGGCCATTTAATGGCCTGATAACAGCTGAACCTGCCTACCCACATGACAACTTGTTTTACTACTGTATTTATTTTATTTTTTTGTGAGGATTCCCCCACATCAACTGCTCATCACAGACAATACCTCTGCTAACATCAAAGGAAGTTTTTATATTTTTATGAATTATTATATAAGCCTTTTTAAGCTTACG
This sequence comes from Plectropomus leopardus, assembly GCF_008729295.1. Lineage (NCBI taxonomy): Eukaryota > Metazoa > Chordata > Actinopteri > Perciformes > Serranidae > Plectropomus > Plectropomus leopardus. The sequence continues at coordinate 10,126,997 of NC_056471.1, forward strand.
AGAAAATGAGTAGGAGTGCCACATCCCATGGCAAAGGGCCACAAATTTAATGAGGCGATTGTTCATCATCAAGTAGATGAGATGTATCAGGGGGATCTGTCTGATTAAACCCAGCAAGTGACTGATAGATTGATCACATTTCAAGTTCACTTTGCATTAATTAACCAGAGTAGCACATTGTAATGTTGGCTGAAGTTAGTTTGATAATCACCAGTTGGAACAAATGAGAATGAAATTAAAGAAATTAGTCCTACCATCATATTATCAAGCTGGACTTGTATCATAAATGACTGTGATGGAAAGTTGCGTTGGGAAAACTGTGTTTCTTTGTTGTGTTTTGGGAATTTTGGATTGCTGTGCCACTTGTACACACCTGTAAATCAACTTAAGTTGTGTGGATAGCTCAAAGAGTGTAGTTCTGTGTGATACTACCTCTGCTCATTCAGGCTTGTGTACCCTAAAGTGTCTGTTATGACTTCATCAAAAGCAACAAATTGCAGGTTACAATTGCAAGACCGGAAAAAGATGTATAACTTCAGTTTTAACTCCCCAAAATGAAATTTAGTTGCGAAAACATTCTAACCACAAGGTCAGTTTAGTAGCTGTACTGGAGCTTGGAAGTAATCCAACATTGAGTCCATTTTATAAATGGAACTTATAGTGAGATTGTTTTCTCAACTACTGTTTCTAAGGTCAACAAAAACTTTGAATGTTAAACTATTTAGCTGTAAAAGTTGGTCTGGCCTGTGAGTGGTGCCTGGTGCTTCATCTGACTGGTTCCAACGCAAACCTTCTCATTTTACAGCTAAACAGTACACTAAAATCTGTCTCTGGAAACATTCAAGGTGAGAAATAAGCAATGCAGTATCACAGTCTAAATTCATATTTGACCAGCGCTGCCCAGTTTGACTGCAGTTCATGAGAAGTGACTGACATGACTGACAGCTGCATTAGAGATTTCTGGGCTCAGTTTTTGTCCACATGCCAAAAGGCCATTAGAAGCAATTCAAGAGTGCAGACAAGTATGATTTTTTTCACAGATCATCTGTTGCATATACTACTGCATGGATATAGTGACAGTTCAGCAAATATGACAAAAAGTTATATAAAAAAATCTAACTGAAGCTTTAAGAGTTTTTATCTATATTGCTGACAACATTTATGTTATTGATAACTTCCTTCATATGCAATATGAATATGTCAGCAAGTCAAATACGTTTTGTGTTACTATACCGTTTAAAATTTATACCTAAAATAGCTGAAAACACAGTTAAAAGGAGCTTATTTTGTTTTGGGTTAGTGGCTCTGCATAATAATACTGGATATTATGTTTAGAATATATACTGTATGATTCCAAAATCATATCACTGATAAACCCTGCATGATATTATGTGGTTCTTATATGCATATTATAGTTGTGGTTACAGGGCTGGGCATGACTCTTTTCTCTGTAGCCAACTCTGTCTTCTTCCCCTCCACCCCCTGTGGCTCCCACAGGTAGCATCTTTGAATCTGTCCCAGCAGCAATGCATTTGAAAGTAACCTATAGTGCCCCCCTCAATGCCACCCCACCCTCCACTGCTCCTTCTAGATAAATTGAGATGCTGCAACCCTCTCAGTGATCTTATTTCTCCCCTAGAGCTGTTGCCCACAGTGAAGGGAGCAAGGGGTGCAGGGGAATGTCCTGAGATCACAGAGAGAGATTGAAACTGGCATCAGCTTGCCAAGAGGCACCAAGGGACATATTGGAAATCAGGTGCTTTCTCGCAAAATGCTGCGACACATGTACACAGATGTGCACTTGCATGCTCACAGAGACATGCTTTTTTTTTTTTTGTCCGTTCCTTGCTCGCACACACACGCATATATATATATATATATATATATATATATATATATATATATATATATATATATATATATATATATATATATATATATATATATATATATATATATATATATATGTAAACACACACATACACAGTGGCACCAGCCATCTATAGTCATTTATCTCACACTGGTAAATGTATCCATGTTCTAGGGGCCCCAATCTCCTTCCTCTGCCTTTCTATCTTCTCTCACACACACTCCCCAAAACAATCTCCTTCAATCACCACCTCTCTCCATTTCTCTCCCTCTCTCCCCCTCTTTATCTCTCCCTCCACTACCGTAAACCATTCCTTTCCATTTCCCCCCTCTCCCGATTTATATTTCTCTGCTATATCAACCCCCCACCCCCCCTTCATCTATTCCTGTCTCTCTCTTTCTCTGCCAGTCATCCAGGCCCTGGGGTGTTCTTAGGTGATCAATCTTCATCCTCTCAGCGCTGTCACACTATCGGGTCAAGCCAAAACACACACACATGTGTGCACACACACTATACTATAACGAGTGGACAACAAATGCCAAAATTTACATATGATTACAGCGGGGAGGAGTCCCAGTCACAGAGAACACACATGCTTGGATGCAAACATACACACAAATGCGCACAATCATGCACTCCCTCCCTCACATGTGCTCATCATCTCCTAGCTGCTGGTTTTAATGAGATGGAGGACGGGCTCTGCCAGCTTGGGGATGGTGTGACTCTCTGGCTCTGCCCGGCTGGCTCTGACCCAGTCACAAGCTCCAGCAGCTCCAGCCAGCCCACCCAGTCTCCGCCATTGCCAGACCCAGAGAGGAGGGCCCAATCTGGGCTGGAGGGTGGAGCTGGAAACTCAGTCGGCCGCTCTGGGCTCCATTCACTGCGACAGGCTCTGAGCCATGCCCAACCCCACCACCTGAACATGACCAAATACTGGCACTGCAGAAGGCTCGACAGCGTGTGTGAGCGTGTGTGTCGCTTCGTTTAAATCTGTAAAGATGGCAATCACAACATACTTTCTGAAAAGAGGATTTATAACTTTATTCTTGTAATCTGGACCTCACCAAAGATCAGTGCATCATTTGCAACAACAAAATTAACAAATACGTCCTCTCTCCACAAACTATGTTATGGCTGCACAGGTCTAGATAAACAATTGTAACTGGAAATAGCTTCTATTTCAAGCTGAAGGTATTCTTGTTCACCACCACACTTCTTCTTATCCATCATGCATACCGGCGTGATGCATCAGCACAGGTTGAGCATAGACCTGAGACCAGTGGGGCTGAATTAAACATGGCCAGGCCTCATAAATACTGCACAGGGCCGGCACTCTGGGGAGCTTATCTGGGACCATCAGAGCTGGAAGCCCCAGCGCCCAGCAGGAGAAACACAACTACAGCTTGCAGAGTAAATGCTCAGAGAGCGAGCGTGCGCATGCTAGCAAGCATGTAGGCAGTGTCCCTCTCACTGCATGGCTCATGAATAGTAATACCCTGCATGAATGCTCTGTTTGCCTGGTAAGTGTTCTTTGTGTACTGGCAAAAGCGCATGTGTAGGGTGTGCAAAATGGTTTGTATTTTCTGCTCCCTCACTTCAGGGTGCATGCCATGCATAATAGCTTTGACACATGGCAGATTTTTCTATGTGTTGCACCGGGAAACAAGGTAGAGAATGCGTTTGAGCAGCACACTTTTTAATCAGAGGCCAAGAGTCATTTTCATTTTGTTTAGGTGGTTCATATATTGGTTTTGAATGATGGAGGGGAGTGGTGACACACTATGCAAGATATCCTGCTGTACTGTGTTTTCTCATCCATTGAATGAACCCATAACAAATGATACTATGTGCAAAAAAATATATATATATGCTGGTTCATTTGCACGTCTTTTATCTTTTGCCATTATTACCAGTCTCCGGACCTCTATGCATCACATATCGCTGCCCTGGATGACTAATGTATGAGAGGAAATCAGAACACTGCACTGTATCAGGCATTTACTTAATTTGTTGTGGGTAAGACTGTTGAAAATACAAACTCGCTGGGGTAAAACAATCAGTAGAAAAAAAAATTGTGTTCAATGGGTGTTAAGAGCCCTGTCACACCTTAATTTACAACGGCAAAATTTTAACAATGTTTGGTAATTCTAATGGAATTTGCATGATAAGTGGGTTTGATTGCAGAGGAAAGTAAATATGTGTGCACTTGAAAGCATTGTAGAGTGTAACTGTGGTAAACTTTTATACAGATTTTGTGCAGTTGACCAACTGTAAGTCAATTAAAACTTTTTTGGGTCTATTTTACCTGATTCTTCATTTGTGTTTAGTGAGTAAAGCATGGTGTACTAGAGTAGAGTAGTGCAAGGTGTTTAATGGACTTGCATTGAAGCTCACAATGGTCTGCGCTTCACTGTGTGAGCATTCTCAATGTTGGTTGTTTACCAAATGGAAACTATCTTGACAGCTGACCTTTGAAGTAATAGAGCCATAGAGCCCAAATTGGAGCTTTCATTTTAACTGTGTCGTACCAAGTTAACAAAACCTGTCTCTAAAGGAGCATAAACTGCTCATCAAAAGAGACATGATTTGCGGTCAGTCCTAAGGCAGGAGTCAAAAGTATAAATGCATCTTTAATAAAATTTTATACTGTTATAAACTCACAGTGACAGCTTAGCTAAGCAGTCTAATTTGGCATCATTGTGCAAAATCCCATAATAAACTTTAAGCATATCGTAATTTTAGTGGTCTAAAAGAACACTTGACTTTGGGACCTCCTACTGGCTCTGTATTCAGGCATTAGGAAATCTAACCTGTGACAGGATACCTTGGCCAATCAAAGGTCATTACTTAAAGAGACCATTCAGTTTTGTCACTGACTGCTTGTTAATTCTCAAACTGGGGAGCACTGATCACATATGAAGCATTTGTTACTGCAATGCCTAATCACCCACCGTCACCTGAACAGACTTTAGCAGAACTCGCCACTGTCTGTGTGGTAGAGAGAGTGTGAAAGAGAGGGGAGAGAAGATGGAAGAGGGACTATTGCAAGCAATTTTTTTGCAAGTCATTAATAACTTGGAACCCTGCAGGTCTAGCCTCATCACTATATGCAATGTAAGTGCTTCACTACAGTTGGTAGCTGTGGATAATTCATTTTATTTCAATTCAGTTTAATTTATAAAAACCTAAAATCACAAATTCCGATTTACCTTAAAGTAAATTAAAATTATTTTAAAACAAATATAAACTGAAAGAAGAGCAACTGAGGGGGAATCCCTGTCCCAGGTAAGACAGACGTGCAAAAGTTGTGTGTACAGAATAGATACCAGCCATCCACAGTTTATCTCACTTGTTACTTTCTCTCATCATACTGCCAATTTAATGCTTGACGTAGGGGTCAAAGACTTCACTGACCACACTGGCCACATTCGTGTGTGACACTTGCCACCTTCTTGAAATTTTATCCACCATTTTAGTGGTGAAAATAACAAACAAAAAATCAAAGCATTTGAATACCGATTTAAACATCGATTGCCGTGGCAATGACTGAAGCTTTGAAGCTTTGAAGCATTAGGGTCAGCCCTCATGACCATGCACCAACTCCAGTTTTTTGCTAGTTTACTAAGAAGATTGGCTTCCTTTTGATGAGTTTCTTAACATCCTTACTGTAGCAAAAGTGAGTAAAAAGGGTCAGGGGTATGAGGGTGACATCTGCCTCAGCTCTCTCATAGCGTTTCTCTCTGACTCCATCATTCTTTGTTCACAGGAATGCTGTTGAAGCAGCGTCGCTCTGACCTTTTTTTCCTCGCTATTGATTACTCAAGGCTTATTCCACTGCTGTGCTTTCTGTAAGTAGCTCTAGATTTTAGCATCAGGTAAGCAGGAAAAAAAAAAAAAAAAAAAAAAAGAAACAAATTTCCTCTGACCTGGTCTCCAACGGAACGTTACTGTTAAGCACCCAGCTGTCTTGCAGCTGGACCGACTCCGGGGTGGTCGGCCCGTCTCCAGTGCCTGGCGCAGGGGCGTGAATGGGGTTGCGTCCCCCTCTCAGGGTGTTTCTGTTCAGGCTGTTGGCAGACTGGTGGGATAAGGTGTGGTGGTTGTGCGGAGGGGGCAGTGGAGGCCGTAGTGTGGACTGACTGTGGTGGTTGGCAGCCCCTGGAAGTAGACAAAACAGAGAGGAAATTCAAGTGTCACTCTTCTTTGTGAAGGAAATCAAAGAGAGTTACAGATGAAGGGGTGGGGATTTCATTCCAAGATGCTACAAATGCAGGACAGAAATGTTATTTGATATTTAGTGTTTATTTTTCAGCATGCCAAAAAAGTATTCAGCTTGGAAATAACTTCATTAACATTCCATTACGTGCTACTTTTGTGTCTGCAATCATTTTGTCAGAGTAGGTGTCATATTTTCCAAATGGTCGATAACTTATTTTAGCAGGAAATTCCAGCTAAATAGATACATGTAATTTGATAATCATGTTTTCACATTTTTATTGAGCATTTTTCTACATTTTTGGCCATCCTATTTTAAGCCAATTCTTCTACTGTCTCACCTTCACTCTTTTCGTTCTTGTTTTCTTTTTCATAACTAAGAGAAAGGAGAACGTGTGTGAGCAGTAGAGCACTCCGCACAGCATGTGCCCTCATCTCTTGCTCTCAGACTTGGGGAAACATGTCAGCTAGAATCCAATACCAGCCCTTCCAACTCTGAGCTAATGGACTGTTTAGTGAGAGAGCTGAAAAACAAACCCGGATGACTCAGACAAGAACACCCATTCACACATCACCTTTCTATCTCCGTCTGTCTCTCTCTCCGTGAATCATTGGAAAGGGTTGAGCCTGTCTAGAGCATGTGTGTGTGTGGGTTGGACAGCAAAAATCAATAAACCACATACAATACAGTGTAGGAGCTTGACACGGTTGCATCACTTCTTGTGCATTAGCATATTGTTTGTTCACACATTGACAGGTGTGTGCACTCAATGCGCAGCTGATCAAAAAGAGGTCAAAAGAACCCTCTACATGTCACATAAACTGTCCACACCTTTGTTGGGATGCTGTCTGGATAGAAGTGTCGGAATTATTGCAAAACACACAGAGTCATTGATGTTACATTTGACTTTGAATTCAGGCTTTACAGCACAGTTTGCTTTCTCTTTTATCAATACTACAGGCTACACTTTCATCATTATTTTACACGTCTCAGAGTGGAATACATTATAATGATTGTGTTTGTTTTCACATTGCCTTCCTGGTGCTGATCAAAGGACAGAGTAAGCACACATATGCACACATACAGTTCATGTGAGATGAAAAAAAAAACAACAAAAGCAACTGCTTTGTCAAGCTGCGCGGTCACACTTGCCCTATTGTATTTGTCATCTCCTCTTAAATTACAGGAGAGAAGATAGAATGCAAGGGAAGAAGAGAGATGGGTGGATGTGTCACACTCTCCTGTCTGCTTTTCTTCTTTGATGTTTGTTGGACAAGAGATCTGTATCAGTAAATGATAGCAACTTTGCACCAACATAAAAAGAACATACATTAGATGCACACATGCAAAGAAATCTAAGCATAAAGTGCATAGCACTGTGTCACTGTGCCAACTTTCCCGCTTTCTCCTTTTTCCTCATTTCCTCCCTCCGACATGGGAACATATAGGGGGCAGCGAGCTCCCTTGCAACTGCAGCTGTAATGGCGACCAGTTTGTAAGGTGACCTGATTCCTCTGCGTTGTCACTGGGACGCAGGTGTCACCCACATGGCCCTGACGAACAGATGCTTGTGAAAGGAGAGGAGACGAGAGAAAGATGGAGGGCCCTGACCTCTGCTGCATGAGAGAGACACAAAACATCTGTTTGCACATGCAAAAGATGCTCCTGGGAGAAACGGACACACATACACGCGTGCATACACTTGCATATGCAAACATAGATGTGGTTTCACACCTGCAGGAAAAGTCAAACTCTTGCATCACACATGCAGAGAGTAAATTGTTATTAAGGTATGCAGAGAGTTTTATGTCTCCTCCCTCTCCTCCTCCCTATACAGCCTCACTCCTTCTCGAGAATTGTTTCCCTCTCTTTCATCTTGCCTTTATTTGCATTTTGTTTGTGTCCTTTGTGGAGATGTAAAGCACTTTGAGATAAATCTTGTTTCTTAAAAGTACTTTATAAATAAATTTGACTCGACTTCCCCTCCCTGCAATGCCCCTATAAATGTGAAATAGCTCCTACTACACGCTATCTGGGTAAATACTTTTATCTAAGCATAGCAATGCACACAACACAGAGCCATATACTAGGGGGATATAAAATAAGCTTGCATGCATGGACACACAGTCCGAGTGATACAAAAATAAAAGTAGGCACTCCCGTGCTCATACTCTACCTTGCTGTCTCCCATGTTTAAATCTGCGTACAAAAAATGCAGGCGTTTCGCCTCTGTTCGCTTTCCTGCTATAAATATTGAACGTTTTTTTTTTCATTCAAATTTGGATGAATAATATATGGCACACCTTGTATAGAGGAGGAATACATGGGTTTTTAGCCTTAGTTTTCTATGAACCTTTGAGCATGTGTGTGTGTGCCAGAAGTATCTTCTAGTGTGTTGGTATTTCTCGTTGCACTCATAGGCACCCTGCACCACTGGGAGAGTGCTCTGTTTAACAGTCCAGCCACTACATAGTTACACAGGGACTGAGTCATATTCTGCACCGTTGCAGAGACTCACATTTTGTAATAACGATTTGAACATTTCCCTCCATAGACAGAGAAGAGACAGATGAAAATGCTATTATCTATCATACAGCTGCAAATTCTATTACATGTCTCCAGATAATGTCAGAAAAATGTAATTGCTGAGAAAAATACTATTTGTAATTCCATGCATTTACTCTCTTTATAGCCTCCTGGGGGCCGGCAAAATTGTCACGTACTGTCAGGTTAACTGAAGTGAATTGGTACATGATAGAAAGCAATTGTTTCTTTTATTCTGCACTGAATCAATACTTGCAGAATAAAGTGCTTAAATGACTCATTACAAATGTTTAGTGTTGTTATTGTGCAAAAAATACAGCTTCATAAAAAAAACCAAAACTAAACATTTTCTTCAGCCACACAGAGTTTAGTAAAAGTTAAAAAAAGGTTCTCTCGCATGCTGCAAAATATTTATGATCAGAAACAAATTGCTTTCTTTTTTTTTCTGACACAGCACAGGAGAGTGATGTCAAAGAAATTCATTTTCACGTAGACTTCAAATCCATAAAACGTATCCTTACAGCTTGCCAGAGAAAATACAAACATTGGGAAGCGGGGCCTGCCTGAGCAGCAAGGCCGACATACAAGGCCAATTTATTTATTTTTTGTTGTTGTTGTTTGCGTTTTTATATGCATCAACCACTTAAACAGAGACACTGTGCACTAACAAGTAGGCTGGAGGTAAATGGGTCTAATAAATTAAGACAGGGGACTTAGTCAGATGAATTGTCCAGTTGCTAAAGTACAACCCGCAGGTAGGCTAATAGGAACAACCGTTTTACCAGGAACCCGGTCTGATAAAAGACAAAACATGTGGTGAGGAAATAGAGCAATTAGGGAGCAGCCAAGCAGATCACATTTTATTCCACTTTATCTTTTCCTCCTTTCTTTCCTCTCTCTTTCACCTGCCAGTGTGAGTAAACAGCGATCGTGAAAAGATTCTCTCAACAGCTCTCTGTTTTGTTTCTCACCACCACTTTTTTTTTTGTGGAGAAGCTCAGAGCCCTTTTTTCTGTCTGCTGTTGAAGGCTGACCCACTTTAGTCTGTCCAAGGTCCCCTGCGACTGTAGAGGAGGGGACTATAGCTGTAAGCTGGTGGGTTTGGCTCGGGCTAATCCCTGGAAGTTCATTATGCTCGCCAATTCAAAAGGAGCCTCATTCAGCAGAGGAGCATTAGCCTGTCTGCTAACCTGCCTCCCGCTGTAAGGCACACTGCGCACACACACATCACTGTGAAGCAGGGGCTCGCCACACCATATTAATCTCACAGTGTGTATCTATGTGTGTGTGTGTATGTGTGTGTGTGGCCAGCTGGCAGCAGGAACCAACCAAGGCAGTTTGTTTTGCAGCCCTGGATGGGCAAACTGTTTATTGACATTTTCTGTGGTTAACAGAGAAAAGTCGCAGGGGCAGGATGTGCATCTATGTGCGCGCGTGTGTATGTCAGTGTGTCTGTGTGTGTGTGTGTCAATGTGTGTGCGGGATAGAAATGCCCATTCAGCAGTTAAAAGGGGATCATTGCAGGGCTCAGCTCCCTACCCTCTCTCTGTCCTTCCCACTCCCCTCTGTCTCTCCATCTTTTTATTTCACGCCCCATATCTCCACAGATTCTGTCCTTCTTTAAAAAAAAACAAAAAACAAAACGCTCTGCCACCCTCCACTATTTTCCATGCTCCTTCCCTCCAAGCTAATTGCTATGCTGCCTGTGCTTTAAGGATGTATATTCCCATGTGCCGGTGCTTCATACGTCCTCTGTCTCCAAATGTCTCATGCTCCTCATTTGTCATTCTTCTCAGAGCTCAGAGCTCAGAGGCTGAGCACACCGGAAGGGGAGCTTGAGGTGAAACTAACAGGCACACATGCTAAAAGCAAACGTGCTGACAAAAGGGGGTTAATTTGCGCATAGGCTATATTACACACATACACAAACACACACGGGCACGAAAAAGGAGATAAAGTTAAAGATATAAATTTACACATGCAGGCACACAAACACAAAGACACACACACACACACACACACACACACACACACACACACACACACACACACACACACAAACCGCCTCTGCCTTGGCTAGTCATCTCTGTCTAATTAGGAGGCAATAATCCGCTAGAGAAGAGTCATCAAATTCAGCCAAAAACAAACAGTCTCCATGAGCAGAAATGCACGTGTGCATTTCACCCCCACGCACATACAGATGCATAGAGCTGCATATGCGCGCGCGCGCATGCGCACGCATTCACACGCACGCACGCACGCACACGCACGCACGCACACGCACGCATGCACGCACGCACACACACACACACACACACACATCCCACTGTTACACAAATGTCACCCTTACATAAGTACCATTAGGAAGAATAACATTAGTGCAGGAGAAGGCAATGTGTCTTTGCTGTGCCTTTGTTTCTCTAGATTTGTTTCAACAAAGCCATTAAACATTCATTGCTTCGGCAGTGACTTGAGGTGGCTTCCCTGGCAGCAGATAGCTAGCCACTTTAGAAGAGACTCGTGCTAAAAATAGCTTAGCATTCCCCATGCATAATGAATGGCCAGAGACAGCGCTAACGCTAGCTCTTTCCAGGAGCGATCTGCTACGCTCCGTTTGGCCGTCTCAGCTCTCCCGGCGTTCCGGGGGAGCGTTCCCAGACAGGTGCTCCGAGCCAGACAGTATTCCCACATAAACACTCGCAGACCCAATTCCCAGCCAATCCTCGGCAACACCGTTCCGTTCCCATTCACCTGTCATGCTTCACTAAGAACACAAGTCATGTCTGTCCACCTGTTAGCTTAGGTAATGGTGGACTACTTTACAGCGAACACACATGCATGCAAACACAAACACACACAAACAGCATGCAGCTTCCTGAGGATTATCTCGCTGTGGTCAGTTTCTGCCTGGCTTGGTAAGGCTCATTTCCTGCCCAGCGTCCACTCTCTACAGGACCACACAGAAGCACACACACAGACAGGCTCACAGAAGCACATGCATAAACAGTCGCCGGTTATAGGTGTTTTATTTCCTCACAGCCGTTCCTGTGACTTCCTACATGCCAGGGTGTGTTTATGCAGTGCCAGACTGCCACTCTAAACTCATTTAGGTCGATTTTAATGGACGCCCAAAGCCAAGGACTCTCTCTGCACCCATTAGATCAGCAGTCCTGGCTGGAAAACGTGGCAATTTGCAATTTCATCTCAATGTTGTTCTCCTTCCATCCAAATATCTCTCTTTCACCCTCTAAGCTCTCATTGGCGTACCCCTTTTTATCTGCATTCCCCCTTTTTTTCTCTCTTTGACTCCCCATGTCTCTTGGTGTCTGTCTCCGTCTCAGACGCTCTCTCCATCTATTTTTACTGGTGCTGGATGTTTCTTTCTCTCTCTCTCTCCCCTTTTTGATTTCTTCATGCAAGATGTCTCATTAAACAACTTCAAAAGTCAAAGTTTGGCTTTCTCTATCTCTGCTCCCATTTGCCTCTTTGCGCCTCTTTTTTTCATGCTTCTCTGCCGCGTTTTTTAAATTTTTTTTATTCTTTCTTTGTCTCTCTCCCTCTCCATCTCTGTGTGTACATGATCAGCCGAGACTGAAAAGAAGCCCCAGAACAGAAAGTGTGGGTGTATGTGAACAAGAATGAGAGAGCGTGTGCCTGCGAGCCTCACTCTCCCTCTTTGCCAGTGTCTGCCATTAGGGTGTCAGTGGCAGAGTGAATTTATTTGCTGTGCGGTTACTGGGCTAATGATTGATGTTGCCCCAGCAAACAGTAAACCAATTAGAAGGCTGATGTAACGTCATTTTAAAAGCCTCCTAATCACGTTGCTCTTGAACCTGGGACCCGGGCCTTCCCTAATGAAGATTTATACTGGATCAAAGGAGAGCCTAACGCCATTAACAATAGATTGTATTCCACCAAAAATCACATTAGGACTTCTCTGCCCACCCTCCCCTTCTCTCCCATCAGGCCTCTGCTAAATATATCTGCTGATTACAAGTGCAGATGCACAGAGGAGTGGAGAATCGGGGGAAGAGCAGGAAAGAGAGGCAGAGAGGGACACAGAGTTGGCCCACAGTAGCTAATTGTTGAGAATAAATGTGTATGCTGATGAACAAACTCATCACCGCAGATATGTGTGTGTGGAGAGAAATAGTTGTGAGGTGCTGATATAAGCACATAGGGCCTGTTACAGCCAACACGAGAGTGTCCGATGATGAAAGAGAAAGCTTACAGCCAGGAAACTAACTAGTTTGTCTTTGCTGCACTGATCCTCCTGCCGGCACTTAAAATTCATCATCCCCTTACCTTTCACTTTCCACTGGATTATTAATGTCATATGGAAAATAAGTACAAACACACCTACTCACTGGCAACCAGTGTGTGCTCTGCAGAGTGTAGGGGTTGCTTTCATTTGCATCATTGTTTTCTGGCAATAGTTGACAAAGGTGGGAGGGTTACATTGAAAATGTAATCCATTAAGAGATTACCAATTGTCGGCTCAGGATGTGCTTTTTGTTATGTGAGCGTCAAAAGAAGTTTGGGAACAGAGTGTTTTCTTTTATGTTACTTTTCGATTATGCTTTTTCAAAAGCTGATGGGATTTTCAGCATGAGAGGTCGTTGATTTACACAGCACTTTAAAGGAGTAATTTGAATTTTTTGAAGTGGGGTTGTATTGGGTACTTATCCATAGTCACTATATTACAAAAAGTAGCTTTCAGTTGGCACGCCTCCAGTTTGGAGAAGCAGGCTGGAGTCCGACACAGGACATAAGAAATCTACTGCTGTGGATGACGGTCAGCAACCAAACATATTTTAGCCACCTAAAAAAGTCCAACCTAGAAAAATCAATATGTAAGCTATATTTAGAGTATTTTCACTGCTTTACCTTTCTGTTAGACAACCCTTTTTTAACGTGGAAGCCATTAATGGCTTCAGCTTCCCATGTATGCACTCATCAGAGCCTCCTCCACTGAGAAAATCAGTAATTTTAGCTGCTGAACACGGTAGCTGGTGGTCTACCACTGATCTGATAATTTAGCTAGTTTGTGTCATTGTATGACTTTGCTAAATCTGAACTAAAACACCAAAATCACATAATGGAACAAACAACATAGGTGATCGAGGCAGCCATAGACCAGCAGCTTCTGTGTTCCGCAATGTTAAATCACTGCTTTTGTCAATGTAGTCTTGCTTTGAAGAGAACTATTCAACCCTTTGAAACCTAAGCAATTTGGCTTGATTTCTTTTAATGATATGGGAAGAAGGGAATGAGCAACGAAAAAGAAATCACCCCAAAATTAGCATGATATTAGTAAAAAGTACAAAAACTTACCTGAAAATTTCATTAAAAAAATAAATAAACAAAATAAATAAATAAAAGTTAACCCCAACCTCAAAAAGTCCTTTAAAAGTTATTTAATGTTTTAAGATCATTTTAAATATGTAATTGTAATAATCATAAATACAGTTTTCCCCTTCTTTTTTTGCTAAACATTTTTCCCTATAGCTTTTAAAAATAATATTCTAAATCTACAAATTTCTTGCAATTTGTGGAACATGCATTACAAAGTTGCTCATTACCTTTTTTCCCATGTTGTGTTTTTTTTTTTTTTTTTAAGAAATCAGACTAATTTGCTCAGGGTTCAAAGCTTTATTTTTTGGTGACAGGCATCTGAAAGCAGCACAAGAAAAGTAATGTTACTCCAGGTTTCAAAGTGTTAAAATTTGTTTTTTTCAGTCTGAAAAAAAGGTAAAGAAATGAAAATACTCATACGTTTTAACTGATATTGATCATTTTAAATGATTTTTTTTTTTGGTGGCTAAAATTCACTTTGTTGCTGACCACTCTACAGCAGTACATTGCGTAGATTCCATGTCTGTTTCCAGTCTGCCTCTTTAAACTCTCCACTATCCCTTTAACACACACAAATATGCACTGGGTGGTCTTTTATTGTTAAAAATGTATAAATAGATTTTTAATTTATCTGTAAATGAGCAGAGCAAAAGATTTATTTCCCCTCCAATAAAACTGTAATACCCACAGTTGATCATGATTACAATCAATTTCTATGTTAAATCTCTAACTGCATATTTTATGATCTCTTATAATGTACACAATAATTGCTTCAGTCCCTTTGGTTTGATCCCCAGCCCTGCAAACAAACGCTGACTTCAGAGAAACGCACAAAAAGCAGAAACAAAATGGCTTAAAGAACAAGATGTGACAAAGAATTAAAGCTCGGCATTTCACTGAGCAACGACTAAATCAGATCAGGAAATGGACACATGATGAGGTAATGCGGCGACCCGGGTGATGGATGACATGTTGATGTATAAATAAGAATGAATGAGAGGATAAAGGGTGGGTGAATGGTGAGCTCTCTTACCCGTTGAGGAGGGCTGGGCACGGAGCAAGTATGAGTCATCCGGGTGGGGCTCCAGGTGAGAGTGGGTGGAGTTTTTCTCCAGCAGGGGCACCTGGCATTCCCTGATCGGAGGAGACGGGCCGGGGGAGGGGTGGTGGGGGGCAGACGAGGAGGACGGGAGGGACGGAGGGAGCAGGGAAGAGGAGGAGGTTGGAGGGAGTGGGCGACCTGGACGATGGAGGGAGAGAAAAGGGGGGAGAAGGAGGGAGGAGTGGGCATTAGACAAAACAGATGGCAATGACTGACAGTGATACAGGGGTCTGTTCTGAGGCAGGTTTACTCTGTTTTCTCATCATTCTGCTGAGCAAAACCCAGGATACCTTTAAGGCTTGATTCACCCAAATTACACAAAAACAAACAAACAAAAAAAAAGATTTCTGATTCTATCCAAAACAATGGAGGTGAATGGGTATGGATGGAATTTGAATTGATGTCAACAGTTTTAATTGGAAGTATTTTTTAATCATATAAATAGTTCTTGTTAAAACTGTTGATAGTGTGTTCTGTGAAGTATCCAGAGTCAATAAAAATGTGTTTCTGGAAAAAGAAATGGTGTTTAATTTTATTTTTTTATTTTTTATGTGATTTTTTTGTGTGTGAGTTGTGACTAAAGGCAAACTGTGGTGGTGTACTGTGAAATAAAATAAAACCAAAAATATCTGCATGACTGAATGTTCATGTGAAAATGTTTTATTTTTATTTATTTTTCATTTTTTTGTGGTTATTTCAGTGAACATAGATTAATATAAAAAAGGTCTTAAGAAAGTTACCCAGTTAACACAGAAGTAAACTTGCTTTTTGG
Organism: Plectropomus leopardus; assembly: GCF_008729295.1. Classification (NCBI taxonomy): domain Eukaryota; kingdom Metazoa; phylum Chordata; class Actinopteri; order Perciformes; family Serranidae; genus Plectropomus; species Plectropomus leopardus. The sequence goes on from NC_056471.1 coordinate 10,142,856, forward strand.
AACAGGCCCCTGGTCATAGCAATGTATAGCAGCTTTGACAGAAAACACATAAGCTTGTTGAGGCTGAAGACTCAATATAAAGACAGATTCACACAAAAAGCCCACAGATGTCCTTAATACTGTAATGAGTGACACAGATATTTTGAATACACTGTTGACACTTCAGCTCCGTCCAGATAAGGAAGTTATGCTCTTTTCAGCTCAGTTTGAGCACTTTTTCCTTGCAAACATTCATTTTATATGTCTTATTTCATCCATACCATACAACTGCAAAGAAAAAAATATATTTGCAGCACTGATATATTATCTTGCATCTATATTCACAGATGCCTCCTAAGGGTGGCCAGGGGGGCTGCAGCTGCCCTGATACGTTCACTGGTATCTCCCCTCTTGGATATGATCGATCCAAACTGGATGCCATGTCATGTCTTTAAACTTGAGACGACTTGTTGCCTGTGAATGTTTTGTTCCTTACAATGAACGTATTCCTTCAAATTACAGCTGTATCTTTTTCTTTTTAAGGAAAAGGACAACCACCCTATCTCAAGATCAATGAATCCCCAAACACATGCAGACACAAAACAAGATTATTGTTGAACTCCAATTGTTAACTGTGCCAGTATGGGTCTATGTTCATCAGATATTTAGTAGCATTAACTGCACAATAAAAACACTAGGTATACCAGAATGCAGTTCCTTAATTCTCAACATAGTGACATAGTCTTCATCTAGCCTATATACTTCCATAGCATAAAAGAATTCCAAAATTCAGTTATGGCTTTTGATTTTGGTGTGCCATCCCAAGATCATCGGTGGCCCCGTCTGGCCACCCCATGACAAAATTCTGGTGGGCCCCATTGTCTGTTTTATCACTCTATGATGAAAGCAAGCCTCTGTAACTTATTTCTGAATTCTGAAATATATTGTAACATTAGCACAAGAAGATAAGATCCATAAAGTTGGTGAAGTGATTCATTAAAGTTCAGTTAAACAGCACTATCTATCTTAAGGGAAGAGGGTTTTAAAAATTTTATATAATGAATGAAAATTCCCAAGTTGATTACTTACAACAAGATTTTTGAATTTTTTTAAAAAATATTACAAGTTTTATGAATTTTTGGATTAAATATGCAAATAAGACATTATCTAATTAAATATGCACCTTTTGCATACATTTCCAAAACAGAAATGTCAACTAAAGTAAACACTTTAACTTGAGTTGTGCAAGTTTTCTTTCCACTAGTCTGACAGAAGACATGGTGTGGAAATAAAAGAGCCCAAAATCTCACATTTGACCACTGCAAGAAACAATATTTTCACCTGGGGTGTCACCCCTAAAGCGTGCTAACATGCTACCACATGTGACTTCTGAGTGCAATGAATATAGCCAGAGAATTTCATTTGCAAAAAACAACACCAAAAAAATTGTAAAAAGAAAAGAGAGCAAATTCTTCTTTAAATTTGCTATAGTCTTCCTTTCAATCAAACGGTAGGATGAGATTTTTCACCTACATCCACTGTACGATTGTCCTCTACATGGGGGAGACAAAAGAAAGTTAACAGCCAAGTCTTTAAATAGTGGGAGCCATGGGACATGTGGACACAATCAGGCTGTCCCATCCACCAGAGAGAGAAAAGAGGGATGGAGAGAATTCACTCTACTCTCCAAAGGTTTGGAATCAAGGACAAAGACAAATCTAATAAATTCTATTTAGAGACGGCTCAAAATATAGAATAATTATGTCTGCCATATTTGCAGCTCAATCAATCAACAATATGGTAAGAATGAGGCCAACGAGTCCAGCCAACCCACCGAAGGACTCGGGTTATTACAACTACTAATTAGACAGTCGACCAAAGACGCTTTGCCACAGTGATAATCACTTATTTTCTCCTGACTACTCATTTAAAATGACAGCCTTGGGCACTGGCAATGTTTTTTTTTATTATTTTTTGAACAGCTTTACAAATAACCCTCTTTTTTTATCATTTTCTTATTGATGCCTTTACCTTCACCTTTAACCAAAGTTAAAAGGTAGTGGGCGACAAATGAACAGGCTATAGTTTTACAAACTCGCTCTCTTTGTCCACTGAAAAGTAACAATGCTCAGCTCTTCAGTACTGCTAGACATTTTTCTTTAATCACACTTTCATTTTCTTTTTCATAGAATAGAAAAAAAACAGGCAGGAGCACAGAAAGAAAAGTTGTGAGACCTGGAAGAAAAAGGTAGCAGAACATTCCTCATCATACTTTTTCTTTTTCATCGCCTTTTTATTACTGACAGTTCCTCAGAACACAGTTGTGGTGTGATTGTAATTTGACAGCATTCACCTTCCCATCACAGAGTATTGATAGAAATCAAAATGTGTAAAGGCCAAGATAGATGAGGAGATTTTTTTTTTTTTTTGCCACAGTGCAATATTGCTCGCATCAGGGAAACAGTACCTGGGCGATGGGGGGAGGGTGGGAGGATTAAAGCAGGCATCATTTAAGAATCAAAAGTGGTTGGACATAGCTGTTGGCTTGCTTGTCCGTCTATGCTGCCTCCAAATAAAGCGCATTAATCATGAAAAAAAACAAAAAACACGCTTGAGTCCAGGTGCCAGTGCGGCATTATAGAGATATATTTGATAGAAATGGAGGCAGAGTGATGCCTCTGTCCTGCTGTCCAAACTGCTCCAGCTTAGAGCTTTGCGTCATGGAAACCAGAGCTACGATCGATCCGCAGCCCCACGTTAACTACACCCCAGAGAGATGCCAGCCTTGTCTTCTGTTTAGGTATGTGTGTATGTGTGTGTGTGTCTGTGTGTCCAGTCAATCTCATCAGTGCAAACAGAGAAAAATGGATAAACAATAGCAAAGCAAACATTGTGGCCGACAGGAGGGGAAAGGAGAGATGGATGGATGGAGAGAGATGGATGGAGAGGGAGAGGGAGAGGGAGAGGGAGAGAGAGAGAGAGAGAGAGAGGGGGGGGGGGTTAGAGAGGTCACAAGAGTAACCAGGCGAGTGGAGAGGAAAAGAGAGAGAAATGTATGGAGGATGGAGAAAACAGGACGGTCCAGAAGCTATGAGCTGACAAAACTTATTGGCAATAAAAAAATGGGGAAGAAAGCAATAGAGGAGGGTAATTAGGAGGGGAGGAGGCAATAAGAGGGGACTGAGCGGCAGAAGATGGAAGACAGAGAGAAAAGTAATGAAGAGGTAAAGGGGGAATAAGCCATAGACACACATGCAAAAAAAAAAAAAAGATCTCAATGAATCACTCACTTCAATTGATTGCGTGTATGGATCTAGCTATTTGCATATTTCACAAGACCTATAATGAGGCTACTGGTGACAACAGGCAATGAAAAGCCCCTGTGTGTGTATATGTGTGTGTGTGTGTGTGTGTGTGCACACCTTTAGGATTGTTTTGTCACAAGTTTTTTATTGTACACAGCTCTGCATGCGCAGGCTCGTAAGGTTACGTGTGCGTGCCAGTGTGGTTATTAATATTTTAAATCACTTTAATTACAAAAAAAGGAAAAATTGCACTAGTTGGCCAAAAGCAATTAAGGGAACTTTAATCTCCTTAGCAATTATGCTGTGGGGCATCCTTAACTCAGTCATTTCTGCTCGCTACATTTCCAGAAAGGTCAGTGGAAATTGCTTTGTGTTATTAGAACAAAGACTTAAGCAATGAGCTCACGTGGTTCCTCTTGACAATTTTTGTTTCGCTGCCATCCTTCAGCCGCCTCCCTGGCCATCTGTATACATCTCTCAATCCATGTCTCCGCGCCTGTCTCTAAACTCTGTTCCCTCGCAAGTGTTGATTAGTGTGAAAAATAAAGTGTATCATGGGGGAAAAACTGGGCATCTAAAGACTGTGGCAGTGAATTAAAGGCATTAGTGGAGTCCCTTGATGATTTCATTACAATGTAAAAAGAAACACGATCATCATTAGTTTGTTGTGAGCACCAGGCGTTGACTCACTTTTGTGAGTCATATACATGTATGAGCTCAGCCTGTTGCTGCGCTACTGTACATCTCTATTGAATCATCTCTCCGTATAAGCTACTGTGTCTCTGCGAAGCTGTTCTTTACTGTGCATTGCTATTATACATCAGATGTTATTCTTCTTGTTGACTGTTCAATGACTTCCCTTCTTGTCCTTCACTCTATTTCTGTCCCTCCCTCCCTGCCTCCTGCCTCGCTCCATCCACCCATCTGGCTGAGGTGAGGAGTGGTAGGCCGAGGAGAGTGGAGTGGAGCGAGGGATGGAGCGACAGCTGGAGCCCAGTCAGACAAGGAGAGACAAATTACCCCTCTAACGAGAGCCATTCATCATCTCTTCATCTCTCCCTTCTTTCATCCCTCTCTTCCTCCACACCTCTATGTGAAATACAACGCACCTGGACGGCAAAAAAAAAATCACACGTCGATCTGCCACACAACTTTATGTTGTTCTCATTCAGTGGCCCCTGCTGCTAAGTCAATCAGCGCGCCCTTCTATTAGGAAATAACGAAGAGAAAGAAGGGGGGAACAACAAGATAACGGAGACGTGAAATGATTGAATGAGCGGTGCGCGGGGAAAGAGGGAGGAAAAAGAAACGACACACCCATGCTGGCACATGCAGAGACTCATTACCATGGCTGCTGTCAGCACAGATGTTGGACTGAGGGGGAGCTGTCAGTCAGTGTGTGTGTGTGTGTAAGTATGTGCGTATATGAGTTTGTGTGTGTGTGTGTCTGTAAGTATGTGTGTATATGAGTGTGTGTGTGTGTGTGTGTGTGATAGTGTCTGACAGTGATCTGAGGGCTATTTAGTGATGACAGCTGCTGACACAATGGGCCCTTTTCTCTATTTATCTATACAGTGCAGTCTGTCTCCTCCATCTCATCTCTCTTCCTGTTCCCCCCCTCCCTCACTTTTTTTTTTGTCAAATCCTCGCCTCCTCTTTCCTCTTATTCATTCCTTTCGAATATCTCACATTGAGCTCGACTGTGGCAAGATGCACACCTGTTGTTGTGTGTGTGTGGGAGCAACAAATGGATGTCGCAGCCTATCCAGTAACAGTCTGACTTGATCCGCTTCATACCTTGAATGTGTTCAACCACTGCATTGCAGAAAATGAGTGATAAAATGAATAAAGAGGAGAGATGAGAGGATGATTCAACAGACGCGTTTTAATTAATAAAGTTGGGCTTTGACAGCCTAAAGAGATGATTGTATCACTGGCTCTTACTTTGATGTATAACAGAGTGTCTGGGCTCTTCTCTGGCCTACAGCTCTTCTCTGCTCGCTCTTCATTCCTCTCTTTCATCACGCCTGCATCACTCCACATCTATTGGGGCCCTCTTCCCAAACACACACATAAACAGCCTACAGCTAAGGCTGGAGATGCTGCCCGGCTGGGAAGAAGGTGCCATCACTGTATCACATAATTTTATTCTGCTAACAGCATTTAAGTTTTTGTATTCCTTCCAGGATTATAGCTAAGGCTCATCATTTACAGCACTTACATATTTTTGATGTGGCAGATATGTTAAAAAAAAAGATTTTTAACAAAAGTTTGTGTTACCATACAACCAGAACTTCTCAGATCCCAAAGTACCTGTTCATCACACTTAACACTAGTGCCGGTCGATATGTAGAAAATCAAATATCACTATATTTTTGGCCAAATACCTCAATATCAATATTGCGATGATATTATAGAGTTGTTGTAGGACTCAACATCAGTCTCAAGACAACTTTTAAGGAATCTGTCTCGTTTTGGACTTGACTGCATTGTTTCTCGTTTTCTTCTCAAACAAAGAGGACTTGTGATTTTATTTCATGTTCAGGCGAGACCACAACTGTGTAAAAGGGAGTGTAGAATAAAGATGCTCAAGTTGATGTTTAGCTCCTTATTGTTTGTATTTGTTTGCTCAAAGAAAACAATGGGAAATTCCCACACATTAAATTCACCCCTGCAGGGCCTTTTGATTATTCTAGTAAGACGTTTCTCATGGTACACTTATACATGCACAAATTTATACATTATGGCAATGAATGAGGTAAATTAGGAGTCTTCATTTTTTTTTCTGTGGGTGTTTTTATGAGAAAGTGGATCTTTCATATCAATTTGAGGAGTGCTTTTAATTTGCATGTTCCTCATTATCATAAGAGTGTCATGCAGTGTGGGCCTCATACTCATCTGGTCTTGGTCTTGACTCAATTCCTTAAAGTCTTGGTCTTGTCTTAGCCTCAATAGATTCTGGTCTTGGTCTTGACCTGGTCTCAATCCTTCAATGTCTTGGTCTTGTCTCGGTCTTGAGACACTCTTGTCTTGCTCTTGCCTTGGTCTCAGTCCATCAAAGTCTTGGTTTTGTCTCAACCTCAATGCACTTTGTTCATGGTCTTGGTCTTGTCCTAGCCTCAATACATTCTGGTCTTCGTCTTGACCTCGTCTCAATTCTTCAAAGTCTTGGTCCTGTCTTGGTCTTGACTTTGTGATTTTGTTCTCGACTTAGTCTCAGAGTTTTGGTCTTGGCCTTAACTTGGTCTCAGTCCCTCAAAGTCCTGACATGGTCTCTGTTTAGATGGTCTCAACTACAACACTAGTGGATATAATGACTAAGTTGGTAAAGGCAAATGAAAGAACAGCTTGAACAGTCTGGTCATTTCTGTTCAGCTCTATTTGTATTTTCATAACCCAACATATAACCAAAATAGGTGAAAAATATTAGTTGTTTAGTCTGATTTCGACCAATAAATTCCCCCATACTTTTCTTTAAATCCAGCCTTATAATAATAACAAGTCTTTAGATGATCAAACTTGAAAAACCACAGCCAGCTAAACAGGATGTGCACAAAAAGAAAATACTCTATAACAGAATTCTTTGAAAAGGACAAAAAAAATACATGTGCAGAGTGAAGTGATAAAAAGATGAAGGCAGAACACCTTAAAAGACCTTCGCCTCCTTCCATCTTTTCAATTGCAAAAGAAACCCCACCTCTGAAGATGGCAATCAATGACAGCGAGGCCATTCAGAAGCAAAAGGTTTGGATGATTAATCACCTCTTAACAATATCCTTTGACCCTGATATGACGTGGCATGCATTGGAATAATGGAGACCCGATGTACGGTAATATCAACAGAACTTTGCAAAGAAAGGCAAGACGGTGGTGAATTGATTGTGGGCCGCATCCGAAAATCATCTTTAACAATTACAAGGACATGATTATTCTACAAAACCTCGAAAACTCCTTTGAGAGTTGTGGCATTGTACATTGTACAAGACAAGCCCTTTACAGGGTAGGATAGTGCCACAGAGTGCTGCACTGAAAGAAACCTTCTACATGAACTTTTACAGATCGTCTCTAAGTAATTCCAACATCTGGTTCAGAAGGTCGTTTCTCGCTCCTCGCCTCACTCAAGTGGCTGTTTTTATTATTTATTTCGAGGAGAGGAGAGATGAGGACAGACACAAGCTGACACCGAGCAATACACTCAACCTTGTGACCCAAACACACAAACACAGCCCGGCACATATCTGCATCTGCTAATTGAAACATGCCTCCGTGTTGCTGGGAAGTTCGAGTGTGTGTGTGTGTGTGTGTGTGTGTGTGTGTATGTGTCTATACATAGCATTAGGATGCTGCAGCACACCCATGCTGTCCATTGTCAGAGATGTCCACTGCGTAACTTGGGGCAACCATAGAGGCTGCATTACCATATAAATTACATCCATGTTGCTGCTGCTGCTGTGGATTGATGGTATTGTTATGGATTCTACGCATTGGACCCTCATTGAAAACAATCAAAATAAATAGCCTCCTCCTACCACATAAATGCACACACACACACACACACACACACACACACACACACACACACACAGAGGCAGACTCGCATGATAACTGCACACATACAGCCATGTGAAAACACACAAAAACACGAACACTCGTAACCTGCAGATGCAGAGAGATAGACATCCATCCTCACAGCCCTCCATTACCTTTGAACATGGTCTGCTAAAGTAGATCTGTAAAGTTGGAAATATCTGTCTACATTTGTGCGAAATCTGCAACAATACATCTATATCTTTCGCTCCGGCTGTGTTCAATAAACTGCCCCATGTCCCCAGGAAAAATGCCATTTTCAACTTTAGGGCAGAAAACACAATAAAATATAAATCAGTGCCAAAAATAATAACATATAAGTAGAAGAAAATATAATAACGGAGCAGAAAGAAGCATGCAAAATGAAGCAATTTCTTGCCACAGAATAGAGGCTGGAGCTTTCAAAAAATGGCACCCAATTATTCCCAGATTTGTTATTCAAATTATAAAATAAAGTGACAGCAACTGCACAATGCTGAACAATCTGTTAATAAATTCAAGGGCCAGGCAAAAAGCAATTTTCCACATTAAAATCTAGTGTTTCACATAGTTGGAAGTCGATTTCATGATACCAGCGAGGCTGATTTTCTCACTTGAGAGAAGGGCTGAGAGCGAAAAATGGACGAGCTCTTTGATGACTGGAGATAGCACTTGGGTCTCGGCACTTAGCGAAGAAGACACTAACAAAACAACAGAAAATCTCCTTGCAGCTTTGGAAAGACCCTCTTAAATTTATACTGTATCTGGAAGAGCAATATCTGTGTGTTTGTTATCTCATCCAGTGAAAGCTTTTAGATGTTTCACTGCGAAGAAATCAGCAGGGGGAGATGCTGGGAAAAGCTTTTCCTCCAATCTGCTGCGCCGCTGAATCATTCGCAGAAAGTTTAGTGACATGAGAACAAATTGTGAACTACAGATAACATGTTGAAAGTTTAGTGACATGAGAACAAATTGTGAACTACAGATAACATGTTGCAGACATGAATTTAGAAGAGGATTGTGAGGAGAGGATGAAAACGCAAATCAGATTCCATAGTTTCAGTTGAATTTAAGTTAAAAGTCAGCTTTGATTTTAGCTGTAATTAATGATTATTAAAAAATTAAGACGATGCAGCCAAACTGTTCTGGCAAATATAAAGGTAAAATTTAGAAAGGAAGAAGCTCTGCCATAAAAAAATATATTAAAAAACCTTTTAATATAGAAAACAACTTCATTAATTAGCACTTAAATCTCACTCATCGAAGCTGAAATTAAATATTTACACCTATTCACAACACCTTAAACTTCCACTCTGATGGCTCCAGCTACTGCCTGATATAGTCATGTCTCCTGAACACAGGGGATGGAGCAGGCCTTTATTTTCACCTGCAAAAAGACTACATTTGCATTTAAAGATAGGGCCCATTTCAGGAAATTCTGGGAGACGAGTCTCGCTCAAAAACAAAACTGCATTACCCACAATCACCCAACATCTAAAAGAATGGCTGTCATCAAGAATCCAATGCATACAGAATTACAAAAAGAGCCACGAAAAACACATGCAGCCACTCCGCAGAAATACACATCTAACACCAGAGCACACACTTTTGCACCTGCGAAGGTGCCTGTACACTGCTACCTATTCAACATAGCAGGGCTCCACATGAACCTGTAGTAATTGCTGTGGTTGCTATGACAATCTAGTTCTGCAAAAAGCACAAAAAGAACAGAAAAGAAAAAAAAAGAGAAAAAATTAAAGAAAAGAAATTTGAAAGAGGGAGAAAGAAGCCCCGGGAGAATTAAGGAGATTGTAAGTGAACCAGATTTGTTTGGCGCACAGATCTGCCAGTTTGCGACCTTGTGCAGTCAGAGATAGCATGTTGTATTGTAATCTCATGAATAAACTTGATTTCAGTGAAGTCCTTCTTTGTGTGTGATGTTACATTATGTGAAATATGTGTGTGTGAGACGGTGAGCTTGTGAGGCTGAGTCAGCAGTGTCTCCTTTGACGATTAGCAAACACGCATGCTCACGCTCACGCTCACACACATACACACACACACATACACACACACAAAAACACGCTGTATTTAAAGCCAGCGGATAATGACTGTACGGTGGCCTGTTGCTGAGAGAAACCTCTCCTCTCTTTGATGTTCTGCAGCCTCTATTTATAGCAACAGCAAAAAAAAAGGATGGAGAGGCTGAAAAACACAGTAAGCCACATTGTATTCCCTCTAACTAGCTTACTGTTGAGCATCTCTCTTTCTCTCTCTCTCTCTCTCTCTCTATCAAGGTGAACAGGCTGGAAGTCTCCACACTCTGGGCCAAATTTGCAGAGCCTTTTGCGCCTCGGTTCGTATGCACCCTACGCTTTAGAGATGTGTGTGTCGTTCATCAAAGCGACACTGCGGCGTGAGGCCGCAGTTTTGCTGTCACAACTTGTGTACCTCTTTTGCTTTTGTGCACATGGATTTGAAGGAGGCTTGCACAAATAATAAACACAATAGGAGGCGATACAATAGCTCTTGTTGATTCCACTGGATTTTACAAAGGTTCTTTCAATTTGTGCGAGCCATTGTTGAAGGGGATAATTCTCATCTTGAAACAAAACCAGTCGTGGCAAAGGGAAGAAAAGTTAATCAACCTGTATTATTTAGAAGTTTTCAAGACATAGTGTGTAGGGGAGCTGTGATGAGTTTGTTTAGGGACAAAAATTGTCAACTAAGAGAGAAAAAAAAAATCAGATGCAACATCTGACTCACACACCAAAAGATGGGGCAGAATTTGATAACTAAAAAATAAATTACAATTTCTTTTGATTGCTTTCTTTTGTTGAGGCATCCACATCATTGCTTGTACTATTTTTTCAACCAATCTTTCTTTTGTGCAACCTCTAATACGATTTGATTTTTTTTTCTTTCAGAAGCTTGGGTTAATTGCTTCAACTGCTCTACCTTTACAAACCTTTCTATAAATAGGTCATTATTGCAATTTTATCACAACAGACGCCCACTTTATTTTCCCGCTTTGAGTTTAATTGTGGGCTTAGTTAATGGAGTTGACATTTTGGATATTACAAATTTTTAGTTTTTTGGATCTCCGACAAATCCTCGCTGCTGAACTGCACCTTTTGAGCTCTTCATCACACTTATAGGAGGTTGTCTCGAACGCTGATTGCATTATTAGCTGCCGCCTCAGTAAATCAGATGTTAATTACTTGCAGATTGCAGACAGAATGAAAGGTGCGGCGTGAAACTTCCGTGCGCACTTTCATGGCTGTAACATAAATCCGACCTAGCGAGAGTGCGTTTGTGTTTTGCGAGTGTGCAGAGGAGAGTGGAGGGAAGCGATTGGAGATTACCATGCATGTCTGGGCTCTTTGAAGTAGCTGCTGCATTGGTCATGGATGGCTGAGTGGATATGTGTGTGTGTGACGAGGATAGGTTGAGTCACAAACCTCTGAGGCCCACTTCAGCAGAATAGTTGTCTGATGCATTTTATGTGTTGATAGAAAATGCACACCAAAACCCTGCATCTATCCATCCATCCCTCTGTCTCTCTATTTATCTATTTTTTTTCCTGCAAGGCCACGCAATCGTCACACAGCCTTACAATTAGCACAGCTTGCATCAGCTGACATCAGCTGACTCAGAGGAATAAGGAAGTCCCCATGATGATGGACTTCACATGCAGCTGTGCATCTAGGTGTACGCCTGAGTGTGTATTTCGGAGCACTTGTTTATGTGCCCATTTTGCACAAACACTCTCTTGCAAATGTGATGCAACTCTCCAAGGCACAACCTTGCAAACCCATTCAGCTCATAAACAGTTGTGCCCAGCCAAGCAGATGCAAAAAAAAAAAGAAAAAAAAAAGACTTTACTAGGCACTGGAGGAGACAGACAGCCCAGTCGAATGTTCAACATTGGGCTATTAGTCTCACCCCCTCGCTATGAAGCATAGACCTCGGAGACAAATAATAAATGCTAATCTTTGTAGGACGAAGCCAAGTCAGTCAGTTTAAGCTGAGAGCGTCGAATGAGATTTTTAATTACTGCATGACCTGGGGTATATTAGCACATATTAATGAGGATCATTAACCTAGAGGTAACTAAGACCCCTCCTCCTTAACTACAACTGATAGCACCTCTGCTGTCTGACACCAAACTATCATCACGTCAATGTGATGTGTTTTTAGAGGTGGCTTATTCCATCCTTTTTAACAAACTGTACGTCCTTGGTAAAAGTAAATAACTGGAGTCAATCTCTTTTTACAGCTGAAAGCTTGAACTCCGAGGTCAGAAACGGCCAGTGCTGAATACAGAACCTTGGCTTGTAACTTTAATGTTTTTGCGCCCATTTGTTCCCAGATTTATTCCAAGATGAAGATGGCAGGGGCAGGCACTGTAGAAGAAAATATGCTCATCTGGTCTTTTATGCGGGCGAAAAAATCATTTTCAATGGGCAGCGAGTAGGTACAGCACGGTGTGGAATGAAAGATGAGGAGAAGGAAAGAACCATTTCAGTTGACATATGCAAAGGTCAAGGTAATTTCAATGGATAAAGAAGAGGACAAACTGGGGAAAAAAAGGAGAAAGTTTTTGCACGTTTCTCTCCCACTACAAGAGGTTGAGGTGGGGCAGGAGAGGGCCCATTTACCACCGCCTGCGGTGTAAATGCCAGGGACGATGTTGACGTCATCCACTCATCGTTTCTGTAACGCCACCCACCCCTCCTCGATCCCCTTCTTCAACCTTGTGTGTCAGCGTCGCTGTTGTAGTGCCATTAGGCCGCAGTCTCAGTGGTATAAAGGGAGATGCTTTTATCTCAGAAGAGGGAGGACCAGCCGTATTTGGCTAAGCACACACACTCACGCACAGATGCCTGTGTAAAGATACACTTATGTGCACACACTCTTCCTTATCTCTTACTCTGTCCATTTCTCTCCACTCTCCTGTCTCAGCAGTTTATCCTTTCATCTTTACATAACTCTGCGGTCCCTCTGCGACTCGCTCTAAAACTAGTTGTTCCAAGGTATACACACGCGAACACAACTAATGCGCAGTGCAGGGACCCCATCCACCTGAGCCTCGAATCCCGCTCACACTCTATATCATATATCTACTGATGTCAATAAACTGACTAGAATAGAAATATCAATGAGATAATGAGCATAGGGCCAGTGCTATGGGAGTCTACCGCGCTGATACACACTTAGGGCTTATATATAAAATACAGGGCAACACAGCAGAGGGCTCCTTTGTGCAGTGAATCCAAAGAAAGAACGAGGACCGTGTTGTCGGGAGTTCTGGGTGGTTACATGCACAATAGAGGCAATCACTTGAGCAGTGTGCTGGTGCTGGTGCTGAATAATGGGGCATAATGCTGCACTCTAGTAGACGTTTACATTACATAACCTGATGGTAAGTGTAGTATGGCTGAACGCACCATATACTGTTTGAATTTAGACAATGAAAATTGGGGCTTTTGGTACATTTTATGCAAATTGTCTGTCTGAAGTGTGTGCGCCAGCCAGTGTGTGTGTGTGTGTGTATGCATCTTCCTCCAGTACACAGCGCATTAATTGCCATTCCCAGTGGTCGTCAAGAGAGCGCAGGACTCCTATGGGCATCTGCACCTTCATTAGACTCTACTGATCATCACGCTGCAGCACCAAGAGAGGCCCTGTTCCTCTCTTTCATCACTTCTTCTTCACTTCACTACTCCCTTGCCTCTCTCTCATTCTGCCACCGCTGCACCGTTTTTTCATACGTTGCGTTATTTCTCAACCAGACCCCGCAGTGTCGTTTTCTTTAAATGTTATCTTCACGGTGTTTCTGGGTTTATTAGGCCGCTGCAGAGAGGAAGGAAAGGGATTGGAAGAGCAGGGAGAATGTACAGTATGAGAAAGTTCTGGACTTGCTTGGACTCCCCCGTGCTGCCCCGAAACCGCCGCTCCACAGTGTATCCCGCTCTCTCGATTTGTAATGGCTTATAATTTCTCTGCCTCCCCTCTCATCCTTCAACATTTCTGTCACTTTACCCCCCGCCCCTGCTTCGCCCCTCTCCACTTCCTCTCCGCCCTCATCTGCGGCGTTCTTTTGCATTTTCATTCCCATCAGCCTTCCTTTCGTCATTATCTCTCAGTTAATACTTCTTACTGTCTCAATCCCCAGCGCAAGTGGTTCTTACCCCCAGGGGGTAAGTTCGCTAGCACTCCACAGACCCCTACAGACATGTAATGCACCCAGTGCCCCCCCATCTCCCGCCTCACTCCTCCTCCGACTCAGCCCTCCTCTCTCACTCCTCCTCTCTCTCTCCCCCTCTTTCTCCGCAGTGGATGAGAGACGCCAGCTGGAGGAAACAGAGAGAAATGGGCCCAATTACAGCATTGGGAACTGAAAGTTGGCTAATTAACTCTAATTCGCTAACAAACTGCTTTTTCACCAAGAATCATCTCTCTCTGTCACATGGCACACACATGCATGAGAAACTGCATTTGCATGCCAAATAGCAGAAAAACAAAAATGCATAGACACATGCACATCCACACAACTGCAGGTACACATGCACACAAAAATCATACCCTCGCTCCCCTCCCATCTACACACTCACACAAGCTCACATGCCCACACAAAAATGTGCGCGGACCCACTTGCTCAGCTGTATTTACCGCAAGGGCAATATGTTGATTACGTTAGAGTGGCTGATTATTGCACAGTGACAGTAAAGGAAACAAATGTCTTTCATAGGCAGGCATCTATCTCAGCGAGAGGGCTGCTAGCTACAGACTATAGCAGCAAATGACTGCGCTGTATCCAGCTATGACAGACGAGAGAAAAGAGGGCAGGAAGAGGAGGAAGGGGGTGAAAGAATAAAAAGAAGAGAGTGATTGCACAAATGAGGTGCGGGGAGAACAAAAAAAGTTAGAGAAGTGCCAGATGGAGAGGAGGAAAACAGATGAATAAAGGATGAAATAAAAAAAGGGGGGGGGGGGGGGTTGGATGAAGGGAGAAGACTGAGGAGATGGATAAGAAGCGATTCGCTCGGTTTTGTACTGAACCTCTGAAACAGTATGCCCCTACAGCAGGATAATAGTGGTTAAAGGCAAGAACAATAGGTTTATCTGGAGCAAAGATGCTATCTGGGGTAAAACACGGAAACATGTATCACATCACACACACGCGTGCAGGCTGTCTGATGTTTCGTGTGCTTTACAGAATGTATGTGGAATTACAGTGTAGGCAGCACTTGGAACAATAGGATTGTCAATGTTTAGTTATCAGAGCAGGTGTCCAGTGGGCACAGCACACACACACATAAAACACACACATACTGGTTTCCATGCAGACTGGAAACCAACACTTCATCATCACTTGGGGGGACCTCTCTTTTTTAAGGTTCCAGAGCTTTGGAGGAAAAAAAGGAAAATTACCATTATGTAGGCCTTCAAATCTCTGAATTGATGAAGTAATGTGTTGTTCAAGTGAAATAGGGATTTTTGGAAAATCTAGTCAAAATAATTTGATTCACTTTTTTAACTTTTTTAAACTGTTAAAAGCTTTGACCTTATCACAGTATAGTTGTGGTTAGAGGCAAGAACAATAGTTTTATCTCGAGCAAAGATGCCATCTGCGGTAAAACACAGACACCCACACGTCACAAGATCTCACACACACACACACACACACACACACGTCCAGGCTGTAGGATGTTTCATTATGTGTGTGTTGCAGAATATATGTGGAATAGCAGTGCAGGGAGCACTTAAAACAATAAGACTGTCAATGCTAAAGTGAGTGTCCAGTGGGTATGGCACACAAACACGCACATACATACTGATTACCACGCTGAATGGGGTACTGCACATGATAATCACCTGTGGGGACCATTTTTTCAAGAGGATCCAAAGCTATGACAAAAAATAGGTAAACTCACCATTGCTAAGTTAGCTTTTACACACCCTCAAATCTCAAAATGAATGAAGTAATGTTTTCACCATGCTAAAATGGGAACTTGTGGAAAATTGTGTGAACATGGTTAGATTCACTGGGTTTTGTACTAAAGCTATAAAACTGCGCTTACTATAGTAGCAAAAGGCAAGAACAATCGTTTTATCACAAGCAAAGATGCCATCTGTAATAAAACAGACACACATGACACAACTTCACACACACACACACACACACACACACACACACACACACACAAAACATTCAGGCTGTAGGATGTTGCATTATGTGTGTGTTACAGAATGTATGTGGAATTATAGTGTAGGCAGCACTTGGAATAATAAGACTGTCAATGTTAAGTTATCAGAACAGGTGTCCAGTGGGCACAGCAGCTCCTCTGAGATGGCAGCCTGATCCTGCACACACACACACACACACACACACACACACACACACACACACACAGTATATATGAGTAGAAAGGGGGAAAGCATCATTTAAAGCCATTGTTAGCTAGGCAGGATATCCTCTCATCCCCCCTCAATGAATCGTGAAATCCTCCTGGATTACCAGATAAGGAGCATCTTACATATGTGTGTGATAATACACAAAGATATCACGAACACACACACACACACACACACACACACACACACACACACACACACACGGTCTCATACTCAACACCTGACCACTCTGCAGATGGGTTTAGATGGGAAAATGCCACTTCTGGCTTGCGCTCCTCCCATGCTTTCTCTCTCCCTCACTCTCAGTTGTTTCTCTTCCAATAAATTCCTCTCTGGCTCTACCTTTCTAACCGATTACCCCGTGATGAGATTGATAGTTACCCCTCTTCCTCCCTCGCTCTGTTTCTCTGATCCACCTCGTTTTCCTCTTGCACTTGCTCCATCTCTGTCCCTCTCTCACACCTCATTAGTGATGCTAATATCCCAAGTAATAGAGGACACCATTCACAGCGTATGTGTGTGTGTGTGTGTGTGTGTGTGTGTGTGTGTGTGTGTGTGTGTGTGTGTGTGCACGTGTGTGTGTAAGTGACCACACACTCTGGAAAGGAACTGTGTCTGGGAAAGGGGAGATGAGTTTCCCCCTCTGATCCCATTTCTCCGTCTGGACCCTGCTCTCCTTCTCACTGGGAGAAAATCCGATGGAAATGCAATCACAATCAGTTAGGGTCCAGACGAGGACAGACACGCACACACAGAAGCGCACACGGGCACAAACATACACTCCATTCCACTACTGCAAGGGAGCCATGCAGAAAATTGTTTTGGACATGGTGATGAGGAGAGAGGGGGTCCGGGTGTGGTGAGGGGGGACTTTTTAATTTACATTTTTAATGTAAAATATCATTCAAAGAGGGAAAGTTAGGCATCTCATTATACGGCTTCTTTATTACACACAAGGAACATCAGTCTCAGGGTTCTGTGTCCCGAAAAATATGCACAGGCGCACACACACAAACACACGTGTGAACAACCTGCTGAGCCCTCCAGCCATAATCACCGAGTTAGAAATGGGGCTCTTCTTCAGACACCATAAATCTGTAGAGGAATAATCTACCCTGTCCTCCAGATATCATCAATCACAGATAATCTATGTCTTTGGATTTCCCCCCTGTACTCGCAGCACATCCAGGAGGGGTCACTTTGGGGAAAACTTTCCAAGAAAACTACCGACCCTTCATATGAAGCGGCGATAATGCAGCTGCAGGATTATAGATGTGGAGGTTTCGGCTTTCTGTTCATGTCAAAACGTGCTCACAGCTAAAGACATTGTTTCAGTGTCAGTGCCTTCCAAAATCCCCCATTTTACCTAAAAAAAATTAGTCATTTGAGTGTTTTCTGAGAGACAGACTGTGGAAATGGTTAAAAGAAACCAATGTTGACTGCAGGGAGCAGATGAGATGTGAACCTTGCTCGCCCAGTGCTATGACAACGTCACACCACTTTTGATTCTATGAGAAAACTCTTTCATTTGCATGACAAGAGGGTGCTTGTCAGAGAGATGTAAACAGTGGTTATTTCAAGTGTTTGAACAAACAACTAACTCTGCAATTTTCCTGGTACAGACAATCATTTGATAAATCATTGCCACTTAACAGTTCCAGACATATATTTACAGTTACAACCATCAGTTTTAAAGAAGCTTTTTTGGCCACTTGGAGGCAGAATTTTACAAAAAAAAGCTGAACATCACACGTTTTGACATATTATGACCTTAAAAAGTTGTAATGGCTAATGTGTTAGCAAACCATTTATCACCTGATTGCAACTTTCACTATTAGGTGGGTTATGTATGAATTGCTGACTCATGTTTATGTAGAATATATAGGCATTGTGGTGCATTACTTTTGTAGGTACATGTACAAACAGTTCATAAGAATGTCCTAAGTGTAACTGAATCATTACATTACATTAAAAGGAGTTATATGCCCAAAAAATGCATACATGTTATTCTTATGGTCTAAGAAATTCCAAAAATATCAGTGAACATGAACAACTCTCTCCCAAATCTAAAACCAAATGTGCTAAAACCCAAGTATGTGATGTTAGAGGGCATAAAAACTGGAGCTGCTACATAGACAATGAACAGTGAAAGATGTTATAGATGGCACTGAGGGCAGCCAAGGGAATATTCTGAGTATATGGGCACATTTTCTGTTTCACAGCTGAGAACACTACAAACAAAGCTCATTTGGGTATCAAAAAAAAAGGAAAGCAAACATTTTGTGGATCCACAAAATCAGTCTCCCATTCATTGTTGATGGAGCAGCCCCAGACTTGGTACTTGATGACATCACAAGTTGCAGTCTTACTTTCTGGTTTGTGGCTTTGAGAGAGAGTAGCTCATGTTCACAAAGATTGATTGTACTTTCCAAGGCCAGAGAAATAACATATTAACACATTCTCACTCCCAACTCATTAAATACAGACGTGTCCCTACATGTAAAACTATGACATGCTAGGTACCCCTACAGCATCGGTTTTGGAAGCTCAGGGACTACTTGTCATTATATGCATTGTGTTTTTCAAAATAAACTTCCATTTTCTCAGGATATGTACAATCGCTGCTTGTTAAATGCATACAGTCTCTCACAAAATTAAACTTAGAACATAGGCAAATAAACTTCCTTTTTTAGGCTCAGTTTCTTAGGTTTAGACATCAAAAACACATGGTTAGTTTTTTAAAAAAAAAAACATCGCGGTTTGGCTTAAAATATGTACATTTGTTACATATACACATCAAGTGACTTAAGTCACTAGCGTTGTATTCTACACATACTTACACTATTGTTAAAATAATTCGACTGACTTTTAGTTTCACAAGGGACACAAACAGCAATCTCCAGGGTGAAAGTCTGGAGTTTGTTTGACTCATCCACCTCCCCTGCCCTGTGTGGACTTTCCTGCTATCTATACTTTGGCAGTTGCGCAGGGTGTCAAAAGAGTGCCGCCTCTTGGTGCATCTCATTCTGCCACTGTGCATTCTTTCCTGACGCGGGGTCCACAAGTGTCAAGTGTCAAGTATTTGACAAGTTGGGAGAGAGACAAGGTTGAACATATCAGAACTTTTAATTTAGGTGTCATTCCCCTTTAAAGTTGCAGGGCCATAAAATCAAAATATTTAACTTAGAGATGCTAAAACACTTGGTGGTCCTGAGGGGAACTACTACATCACAATGATCTCTTTAACATTACACAAAGTCACGTGACACATTGTTCTTATGAAAATACTGTATTGAGTAGTGCAGCTTTGAGTATGAGCACGTCAAGCTCTGCATGCATGGTGAGGAATGTGAATTTATGAGCCCCAGCAAAGGAAGTTACTTTGTCTGAGGACAGAGACGGTTTGCTTTCAAATAAAAATGCTTGTCCTGTGTTTGTTGTTCACAATCTGTTGACCTCCACTACAGCACATATACAGTAAATACATCAAAGTAGTAAATCATAATCTCCATCTCTCTAAACTCTGCCCAATCAAGCGAGACACTTCCCGCCGTTAGCGTCGCCTGCCTCCGAGGTCACAACCAGTGATGTCATGCTAAAATGAGAGTGCGTGGCCAATCAGAAGCCCCCGGGGCTCCCTGTGGCCTGCCCATGTCACAAACGATCATCATCAATGTGACATACGGGCTGCCATGAGGACCAAGCACCTGCAGGAACACTAGTGGTGATGCCTCTAATGGCGTGTATACATGTTTTTGTCTTTATATACAAAACCATCTGCACTCAACGCCATTACAGCCGCACCATCAGGATGACTTGTGGGTTTTTTTTGTTGCCGCACATGTACGTCTGAGCATACATCATCAACATCTGCGTATGTTTGTGTGGACTGAGAGGACATCTGGCCATGTCAGCAGTGATTTAAATGTTCTCTAAACAGGAGCGCGGTGTTGTCACACAGTTAATAAACTGCTCATCTGACGGCTGAATTTGATTGATGCCGATTTGTGTAAACAACGCTACGTGTCTATTTAAAACTTGGTCCCTAACCTGCGGTAATTCAAATTCTGTTTGCTTATCACATTGAATAGCGGTTTTAAAAAATCAGCAGGATTTGTGTCAGCGCTGTGATAATCATCCCGCAAAGACCTCCTTGTCAAAAAGTGTAGTTTCACAAAGTAATGCAAACACGCGGTTGGAAAGTGAACCCGACACTGCCCTTCCTGTCCTTCCTCCTTTTTTCTGTCTCCTTTCATGCTGTTTTTTGTCCTCTACAAGTCTCCTGCAGTTCTTAAAGGCTGAGACAGCACCGTGGGAGTCTGATCACTACTGAGTCCACACACACACACACACACACATACACACAGTGAGTTTCCTTTGTGCCGCAGAAAAAAAAAAAACAAAAAAAAACTGCACCTTCAGAAGTGTGTCTGTCAAAATGAAATTGCTGGCTGCATTACAAGCCTTTGAAGGTATTGGAAACTCATTTTTACAATCACCCCACAGGCAGGTAGAGAGACATCTGTGTGAGTGAGTGTAGTTAGACAGTTTCCACCAGGTGGGATAGGCAATATTCTCTGTTCTTTTAGTCAGTTTGCGGTTGATTGTTATTGTCTTGGCTGCAGTTTGTTGCTGAGCTTGTTGTCGTTCCTCAGCCCTAACACCCACCCACCCACCACGTCTTCATCTGGATAATCCTTACCTCTTTCTTCCCTTCGAACTCTAAGCAAAGTCATTTTTTTACCCTGAGACCCCCCACTGGGGAAAAACAAACTTTCAAAAGCGAGCCAAACAATGAGTCACACGCACACACATTCCTCTATGAAAAGACACACTCCCGCAGAGGAACATCAAGAGGCGCAGAACGGACATAATGGCTTTCTGATAATTATTCATAAAGGTGACTTTTGTGTGAGCGCCACTAAGTGCTCAGGCTCAGCAGCATGGAGGGAGCCCGGAGTTAGTCACAACACAGGCAGATGACCAACATTATGGTCTGGCTGAAGCAGATTGACACACACACACACACACACACACACACACACACACACACACACACCCTATACTTGCGCACACACATGGGCTATCAGCTGAGGCACACACATATGCAGATTCCGTGACTCTGCCTCATCGTAACGTTTCAATTAGCTGCAGAGGACAGTCTGGCCACACACTGACGGCCATGCCTCCCATCTGGGGTTACTGCAGTCAAACAGGCGGGCGGATGGACGGACAGAATGACAGACAGGCTGATGGCCCTCCACGCTGATTAATTCTGTGAGATGAAGAGGGCGGGGTGAAATCAGAACACAGTGATGGGAATAATCAGTGGAGGCAGTGAGCTGTACTTTTCCCAGAATTACAATATGGTCACCGAGAGCATATGGTTGTTCTCGATTTTGGGTTTCTGTTAGCACAACACCTCCGGCTCAACAGTTATATAAGTTCTCTCTTTGAAAACAATCTTTCACCTCATCTCATCCACATTCTGCTTGAACCCCATTTTTGTTTGAAGCTGCCGGGACATAAGCAGCACCCATATCACTGCGGCAACTTTGACAACACAACAACAACCGTCCCGAAGGACTGGGAGGAATGAGGGCTGCATCGCCCCTCCACAATCTCTCCCTTGAGAGCCTAACTCTTCCCCCCGCCTTCATTTCTATTCCTAGTATTTTCTCCGTCTCTGGTTTCGGAAGTAAGTTTTGCTTTATTGTTCCCGTACACAAGTCGTGGTTAAAAAAAAAAAAATCAATGAAATAAGGCAAGGACAAACTGAATTTCTCCCCCTGTCTATCTGCTCACCTCACTCTGTCCAGACTCCCTCGTCATCTCTCCCTCATCCTCCCTCCATCTCTTTCTCTCCATCACCCTCTCTCTGGTGGAGGGTAGTAATCCCATTAGGATCAATATTCCAGGCGAGTGAGCATCCTTTCACTGCAGCAATTACAAACCTTTAGAGACATAAAGGAGAGCATTTCTTCACAGCTTAGACCATCAATCAACTATTTAGCTTCAGAGGCAAAGGATGTTGTGCGTCTGTGTGTGTGCGAGAGAGAGAGAGAGAGAGAGAGAGAGAGAGAGAGAGAGAGAGAGAGAGAGAGTGTGTGTGTGTACGTGCATGCACGTGTTTCTGAATTCTGCAGTATTGTTCCATCTGCGTTACTGAAATGACTGTTGGGATTTTCGTCTTATAGATCCTATTATGGGTGTATGAATACATGAGAGAGCTTCTTAATGCACACTTCCAATCTGGCAGTGCAACAAGGCCCTATCATCTCCCTTGCGAATGCATGTATTAGCATTGTCCACAGTGGGATTTCACAGACGGCTGAGCTTGGTTGTTTAGCCAGGGGTTAATATTTCATGCCTTCACGTTATCTCCCCACCCCACCAACCACCCTCCTCTACTTCCAGCCATTGCATCAAATCCACGCAAGTTTGCCTCTGCTGCATCACTTCATTGCTATGCTAGGGTGCCAAACACACGGTATGCTAATTTAACAATCTTTGAACTAGGCTCCTTGACAGCTGTGGAGCCTCCCTATGATTGTAATTCTACTAAAAAATTGATTTCTGCCTAACGTAAATACAGCTAGAATTCCTCTCTCGCTATCTTCCTCTGAATACTCTCCCTTTTTCTCCGTCTCTAATGAGGTGGCGTGACTGACAGGAATGGTGAGGGCATATCACTTCTCATCTTGTCAGCTCTGCGGCCACTTGTGCCCCTCAATGTCACAGGGCTCCTCTTTTTGCCCGGAGGCCCCCCGGCTTCCATCTATCTAACTGCTCCACAAACCCCCATCTGGCACGTCTCGCCCCGAGAGTGAGGCAGCCTCAGTTGGGTCACATCTGGAGGCGCTCTCGGTGGCAGGCTCCGGAGCGCAGTATGGCGACGATAAAGCTAAGAAAACGAGGGAAAAGCACTTTATCAAAGAGCTTCATATACATTCTTTCTGCAGTGAAAATTTAATCTGTCTCTGGGTTAAAATTTGTTAGAGAGTATAACAATTTAATCAGGTCTTTACTGGAGCGGAAAATAGAAAATGCTATACTGTAGGTCTGACGCAGCAGTGTGGCTTACAGTGGATCTTAAAACAACAAACACTAAATATTAAAGCTTGCAAAAACCAGCCAGGAAATGACATATCCAAATGGCTCGCTATTTTTATCGACGATTCAGAGCTGCATCATAGCCTGTGGCTCACACTGTCAAAATGATCGTTCTAATTCTTTGCCATGAAAAAATTCAATTAGACTATCATTAGACCGGGCTGATGATGAGGTTCTGTTTATCGTTAACTGCACATTATTCGATTCTTCATTTAACAGGCAGCGCCTCATTTACTGATGATCCATTTAACAAATGCTTTTCTAAAAGTTTCTTTGGGCTGAAAATGTGGAGTTTTTGAATGTATTTGTCTAGAGTGCTACACATGAAAAAAAAAAAAAAATCTGGGTGAATTTCCGTGTCTCTCTGTTTGACACATGCTATCTGCTTTTGTGCTGTGCAATGACAAGTTCCCCTTTCCTGCCAGTTTGACTCAGAAACTCAAGCATATGACGGCATGCGGAAGAACAAAAAGGGAGTGGCAGGAGGTTTAACTAGTGGATTGTTGTGTACAATCCCCCTCTATGAAAAAGGGAGATGGAGCTAAAAAGCCAGCATGCATGTATGGAAGAGTGTTAGTGAGAGCAGCAGAAGGGGCTTGATGGCACTTGTGGTAGTGGATTAACTGTTACATCCCTAACAGAAAGTGGTAGCTGGAGGAAAGAGGCTAAAGCCGAGCCCTCTTTTTGTGAGGGATTTTTTTTTAAACCAACAATAGAGAAGGGGACAGATTGACTCCTATAGGGCCAGCACTGTCTGTTCCTCTTTTCCTACATCCCATTTCTATAAATCTCCAAATTCTAACACTCCCACGAAGGAATTCACTGTAGCTCCAGCTGCACTTGGAAGCCTGTGGGACCGAATTTGGCTTTGCACCCTACTCCCTCGCTGGTGCATCTACCAGATGTAACTACTGCACATCCTTTTCCATCACATTATCTCGCTTCCAGCATGCGCATATCCATGCACACGCAGTCACACAAATCTACACGCTGAAGGTCCCCATACCGATCACCCACTCGTTCCTTTTAAAACCCTGGAGACGGAGAACTGAGGCTAACAAGGGAACAGGGGATGAAAACAGAGATCTGGAAGAAACGCAGCGCTGGAGGAAAAAAGTGGCAGGGTGGAGGACATCTTCCCTCGGAATCAAACTGTGCATATTTTCATCTTTGCTCATAGACCAACTCCCACAGGACATCAGTATGCCAAACCAAAGGCCTGCTGCGTCTGTTTACTCTGCGCTACAAGAGAGGAGACTGAATCAAACTCATTTCAGTAAAGAGAAATTATATCTTCTTTGATACCACTGTGTGAAGGCAAAACTCGCTATCAAAGCCGCCTCATCGAGCGCTAAGTCTTGTTCCAACACCTTCGAGGAGCAAAAACGCCAGCTTGACAAATATGACCGCCTCGTAAAACACATCGGCCGAATAAAGGAGAAGGCACCAAAAAATGGTCACAGTCAAGCACAATAATTGAGATTTTTGATTTTATTCAATGTGAAAATTGGAAACACTGTTTGATAGCTTTCATTGAGAGCATCATCACAACCTCAGTGTGTTTGCAGGGCCGACTGGCAATAACAGTTATAATGGTCAAACAGTCCACCACGATGATATTTGCTAACATCTACAATAGCCGATCACACACACTGGAGCTCAGAATACAAACAATGGCTTTAAAGTTTGTTTATCTCCCCCACACACCTTTCCAATTATAATGTCAAGAGAATAGCGTGTGTGAATCAACAAACAATTTTCCTCTTTTGACGACAGGCCTGCAAGACATATTTAGAAAAAATAAATGCATGGAAATTCAAATGGACCTCAGTAATACGGCTGCGGCGTGCGTTTGCCTCCCCTTGCTCTTTGCTGCATGTTAAGTGTATGCATGTGTGTACGTTGGTGAATAGATATGTGCTGACAGTCTGGCAGCCTCCATCAGAACCCTGCATCTCCGTCAGACCGCAGGCTGGCTGACGGATGAGGGGAAGAGCAGCAAAGTGGAAAATGAGAGGAAAGGAGCAGGAGGAAGAGGAGGAGGTGTGAAAGAGGAACAGAAAGAAAGGAGGGCAAAATGGACGAGAGGATTTGAGAAAGTTGAGTAAAAAACAAGGGATGGAGAAAAAAACGGCTGTGATCGTGCTCATGTGGCAACAGAGGTGAAGAGCATCAAAGGATGGATGGAAGAGCGGTGAGAAAAAAACAGCGAAAAGAGAAGATTTAATAGCAACTGTAGGTGTGAGTGTCTGTTTGTGTCGTGTGTGTGTGAAGGCAGGAACTGGTGTAGGTGAGTGGCACAGTGTAATAAGAAATGTGACCTATTGATTGGCTGTAGAAAGATGTCAGTGCTCAGCGTGCAGGGAGGTGGGTGGGTGCGGTGGAGGCGGCAGTGGTGGCATGAGGACAACAGCGTGAGACAAAATGGCTTCCTTCCTCCTCATCTCCTCTGTGTATTTATTCCATCTTCATTTGCTCAGATTTATCCACTTGCCAACACATCTTAAAGCATCTATCCCGCGTCTCGGCTCAGCGACAGATAAAATCTGCTTATTATATGATTATGATGTGTGGTTAAGGTAACGGCGCCCGAGGGCGGCGGCACGTTATCACGTGCGAGTGCTAAACAGAAGAGGAAGTGGGTTTCCCCAGATTGACAATCTAATTAAATGACTGTGCGGTGTGTTAAGAGCGGCTGCAGAGACCACCCAGGGAAACAACAAATAATACCACATTTCTGGCCTACACGCACGCTCGGATTTAGAGGGTCTGTCTGTGCAGCCAGATGTGAAAAAAAAATTACACGACGGAGCAAACACACACTTATACACAGCTTATATCATCTTCCCCATCTCAGTTCCTGCAGGCTATCACATATGAAAACAGTGCGTGGACCCCGCGAGCAAGGAGAGAGGATGAAAGAGTGCGACTTGACCTTGGCGCTGTTGCTCGAGTCTTGCCGATAGCAGCAAAGCGGCCAACCCGCACACTTTAGACTATTCAACCTATAATATTCGCTTCTCTGTTACGAGCTTCTCCTCTCATGGCCCACCTTGTCAGGGTTCCTATGTTTGCAGACGAGGAGATCAGAAGAGTACGTACACAGGAAGCCTATAGACAGACCAAACACTTCAAATGCCACACAGGTGATTGATTAGCTGACCTGACCTGGACTTCTGCGTCAATGAGATGGATCATGAAAGAGCATCAAAGGGAGGGCGTTTAAGGGTGTGTGGGTGTGTGTGTGTGTGTGTGTGTGTGAGTGTGGTTGTGTGTGCATGTGTTGGGTTCCTAATGCTGCTATAAAAGGCCGTTCATAGCTGATCAACTGCCAGGCTCTTGGTCAATTATTGATGAGGTCGTTTGATATTTAGAGGAGAGGAGAGGTGAGGAGGAGTGACATGAATTTTTTATTTTTTTTTAATCTCATTATTATCATCAGACTTCTTGAGTTTTTTCTCTTTTCTTTCAATAATAACTAATTTTTTCTTTTTTTTTCTTTTTAAACCAATGGGCATTCTTTTTTAAGTTTTATTTCTGCTTATTTTGTTCATCATGGTTGAACACAATTTGGTGCTGAATTTTGGTGAGTGAAGTTGTGTTCCAAAAGTAGCTATTTGTGGATTCTGTTTTGTGTATATCCCTAAAGGGGCACTTCACTTATTGTGGATTACTCATTGTGGTTACTACCAGTGGTGGGAGACCTATTCAGATGCTTCACTTATGTTAAAGCATTTTTTATTATTAATGTAAACATATTTAATGAAGTGAAAGTCCTCAACTTAAAGTAGAATCAGCAGAATTTACTCAAAATATCAAAAGTAGAAGTACTCGTTCAACAGCATGTGTAAGAGGCATTTAAAGGAATGTTTCACCAACAAAATGATCAGTTGTATACTATTACACACCCAGAGTTAAGAAAACTTTGTTTGCGTGCATGCATCAATAGTGAACGAAGAATCCAAAAACTTTAGTGTATTGGTTTCCAACCTAAGGTTTAGGTCCCTCTAAAAGGCCACAAGATAGATCTCAGGACAAATCTATGGGACTGGAGAGAAGAAAAAAAGTTCTGCTATACAAAATTTGTATTCAGGTTTTGGACTTCTCTTAGCTTTTTCATGAAATATTGGATCATTTTAACTATTTGGGCCTCAAACAGCTGCATCTATATGAAACTGTGAGTAGTTTAGAGCAGCAATCACTCATTTGATCATGAAACTGTGAGTAGTTTAGAGCAGCAATCATTCATTTGATCTGTTAACTACTCATAGAAACCTGAGACTTGACAAGGCACTCAAACATTTTTAAAGTAATGAGAACCACTGGTTTAATCTTCAGCACATGCAATACATTGTATTGTATGTAAATATGAATCTGAAAAATAACTTAATTGCTATAGCTATCAAAAAAATGTATCGCTGTATAATATTAGTATACAGTAGAATTAAAAAAATACTCAAGTCATGTACAAATACCTTGAAGTTATACTCGAGTAGAGTGATTCTACTTGAGTAGATGTGCTTGTTTACTTTTACCTAACGGTTATTATGACTCAGTCTGGGAAAACGGCATTGTTGGTTCATCTGTAGAAGGATTTCAAAGTTTAAAAATGAACCTTGATGATGTTAAAATGATTGCGACATATGACAGATTATCTCATTTTGGAGACTTAAAATTTTATAACAGAGCTTAAGGATGTTGAGTTGAAAGATTTAGGCGTTTAATAATCAGGAATGAGGCAAATGAAGAAGAGATGATATCAAGTTGCGTGATAGTGAATGTAAGATCTACCATTCTTGGTTTGGTATTGCACATAGAAGTGCAATACCAAATTGCTAAAATGCCTGTTTAAAATTTCCATGAATATTCGCATCTGATTTGTATGTGCTATTGTAGTAGTTGTTGTTTCACAGATTACAGGCACCTACAGATCTGACACTGAATGTGATTTAAGGTCCTCTTGATGTATCACCATCCTCAGAACCAGATGAAGGCGCAGAGGCAAAATATGTCGGGTGAGAGCAGGAACAGATTTTATTTGCACAGAGCGGAGTTAAGTGCATCCTTCATTGTTTCCTGTGAGCCTTATGTTGCGCCACATATCCGATGCATGTTCCCTTTTATCTGCGTCTCCACTTTACGTTCCTCCGTGCCTTGTTCCTTCCAATATCTGCTCGGCTGCAACCAACCCTTGTCGACCAATTTATGCGGAGGCACATTGTCCCATACGGAGCCCATCTAGACAATCAAGGCTACCTGATGAGACCCTGGGGGAGATGAAGGGAGGGAGGGGTGGAGGAAGGAAGGGTGGAAGGAGAAAGAAGCGCATTCAGGAGTTCGAGGGTGGAGGAAGATGAGGATGGGAAACAGGCGCCGAAAAACAATGAGGCAAAATCAGAAGATAAACGAGGCGCTATTTCAGTGGCAGGATTTATGTACTGTCAACATTACCCTCGCTATTAGGGGGAATCCAATTACTCTGCGCCTCTCCTCCTCTCCTCTCCTTTCTCTCTGGGAGGGAGGAAATAAGGGAGCGAAAAGAGTGAAGGATGAAAAGAAAATGGATACAGAAAGAGAGAACAAGAACACCTCTGCATGATTTATCCAATTTTGAACACATATTTAGATATTAAGGAGAGGGAGCAGGAAAGGGAAGGCAGAATGGACTCAAAAAGTGAGTGAAAGAGACAGGAAGAAGCGGAGATGCACAACAGCGCAGCGTAAAGGAATAACAGCGTAAAAAAGGACGCGACTGAAAGCTCTTGTGCGAGTGAGAGAGACGGGGGAGAGGAGAGGAGGAGAGGCGCAGAGTAATTGGATTCCCCCTAAGGACAGAAAAAAAAAAGCTCCCATCTAGATTTAATTGCAATGGAGAGGAGAGAAAATGGGAAAGGGAAAGAGGAGAGTCCTTTACATGATTGGGGATGCATGATTGAAAATTAATTCATGACTCTCCTCTAAGACAATAATTATGATGCTTTTTAGTGGGAACAGGGGATGGAGGAATACCAGACTTAAAGCGGAAAAAGGATAGTGAAGATTCAAATTGCCATGAAAAGATTTTTTACAGACCATATCAGGAGAGAAGAGAGAGGGAGAGAGTGCACGGACAAGAAACGCGGAGGGTGGAAAAAAGGGACAGTGCATTAATCATGAAATTAAGGTAAAAACACACGGAAGGAAAGAAATAGCTTGGGCTTTAGAATTCCTCAGTGAAGACAAGACACACTGTAGCAGAAAACACGGTGGGATGTCTTTTCAAAGAACATTGCCCTCAGGGGGGAGGGAAAGAGACAGGTGGGGAAATTTTTGGTGGCTGGGAATAAACAGTTTTGTGATAAAGGACAAAAAAAAAAAAAAAAAAAAAAAAATAAAAAAAAAAAGAGGGGTAGGATCCTTGCTTGTGTGGCTACTGATAGTTTTCTAGAAGACAGACGGATGTGTCGGGGGGGGGGGGGGGGGGGGAGGAGATTTTGAAAGAGAGAGAGGAAGGAAAGATTTGGAAAGACAGAAGCTCCCTCTAGATTTAATTGCATGCACCTCAGCTTTTAAATGGCTGATAAATTATACATGAAGGATGCTGAGACAATAATTATGAGCTGTTTTAGTGCGGAACAGCGGGATGAGGACAGACAGACAACGGCGGAGGAGTGGAAGAGTCAAGTCGGCCAAGAAATTCTCCACAGACAAATCTCTGGAGAGAGCGCACGGTCCGGGAGTGGAGGAATCACAGTGCATTATCATGATATTATGGAAGCTACACGGAGCGAGGAAGTAGTGGGTTGTGTTAGTGAAGCATCAAGACACACTGAGCAGCACACATACACTGGATGTCTTTTCAATACAGTGCCCTCAGGTTATAGCCCCAGCAGCTTTGGCCCTTCCGATTTTTTGCCTTTGTTTATGTGACCTAGCCTGCAGCACACACACACCAAGGATCCTTGCATTTAAAGCGCACAGTCAAAGCTTCTACGACGTACTCTCCTCTTTCATCCGTCTGTTCATGCCCTCTATGAGTAGATTTTTAAGCAGCGACGATATATTCTTCCTAAGTCTCCTGATAATCATTATAAATCTCTATTAAACCCCCACCCTCTGGATAGATGGGGAGTGTCAGCCCACATCTGGCACTCTATGAGAGATTGTGTGTGTAGGTGTGTGAAGTCTATAACTATGGGAGAAAAGGAGAGGAAATGAGAGAAATTGACAATCGAGCAAAAACAAAAGGAAGACAGAAAATCCCCCCCCCCCCAAAAAAAAACGTCCTCTTCAGCTAGGCGTGTGCATGTGTTTTCATAGCCCTTTATCTTGTTTCGCAGCGCTCGTATGGGAAAAAAAAAAAGCTGCTACGGGAGCAGCCAGTGATCGCAGCGGTTGCTGTTGTGCCCTTAAGCACAGCCACTTAACCCAGGCTAACTCACTCACTCAATACACTCAATACCCAGTCGGGCAAAAATGGAGAGCCTGCAACGGCATGCTGCTTAGCATAAAAGCTATAAAAAGACACAGAGCCTTGCTAATGCTGTGTCCACAGTCCGTGTACTTGTCATATCTGCTAAAGCTGTATGTGTTTGTGTGTGCATTTCTGTGTGTGTACGATCCTTAGTGGCTAGCTGGAGGCGCAGCCACACTGGATGGCACCATCAGCTCAGAGGCAGATAGCGACTTAGCTCTAACTGCTTCCCTCTGCTTGGTGTACACACACACACACACACACACACACACACACACACACACACACTGAAACGAAAAGGTCAATTTCTTGCCACACCACTGGTCTGCCCAAGAAACCTGAATTGATTGATTTGACTCGATTCCACCGCAGGCTGAGAGTGAGACGGAGAGAGTGGGAGAAAGAAGACAGAAGGACGGACTGACAGCACAGATGTATGGAGAGAGAGATAAGGTGGAGAATGGAGCGATGGATGAGAGGTTGAGGGAAAGTCAGGAGGAGAAAATATGTTTCCTGTGTGTGTTCTTTCCAAATGCTGTAAAAATCTAAAAGAGCAACACCTGAAAATGTGAATAACAAGCAAACAATTCTGTCATTGTCTATTATCATCACTGCCATGCACACACACACACGCACACACACCTTGGTGTGAACCTGGCATGGTAGAAGTGTGTGAGGAGAGGTGTGATTGGATCACTCTATTCTAGTCGTGGTGTCAGAGGGGGGAGATTTTGTGTGAACAGATGGTGTTTACCTAGTAGCAGGTTAGTTGGATCACCTTACCACCCCCCCTCTGCCGACCATACCATTTTAGCAATCCATGAAACACACACACACACGCACGCAGGCGTGCACGCACGCACGCACGCACGCACGCACGCACACTCGCTCGCACGCACGCACGCACGCAGGCACACACACACACACACACACACGGACAGGGAAGCACACACTGGTGCAAAAAAGAAAAAAAAAAACAGACCCTCATGCACGCCACTCCTCTCATCTGAATGAGGGGTGATAACTCACCAAGCCGCTGTCGGGGAAAGGATAGAGATAAACGAGGGGTGACGAAATGAGAGAGAAAGAGAGCAGCTTGAGAGGGAGCAGTGGAGATAGAGAGAATGAGGGAGTCGGAGTGGAGGAGAGGAGGAGAGGAGGAGAATTGGGCCATTGGTGTTTTTTTTTTTTCTTTCTGGTCTGTAGTTATGTAGGTCACTTTTTCCTCCGACTCGGGAGTGGGGAATTTGTAAATCTGACATAATAAGGCATTTGGCCCGCAGTGACGCTTCTGAAGACGCTCTGTCTTTCCTGCTCATTTTCGCTGCACCATTGCACAGCTAGCCGAATGCTACTTTACCT
The DNA here is from genome assembly GCF_008729295.1 of Plectropomus leopardus. Taxonomy (NCBI): domain Eukaryota; kingdom Metazoa; phylum Chordata; class Actinopteri; order Perciformes; family Serranidae; genus Plectropomus; species Plectropomus leopardus. The sequence continues at coordinate 10,175,055 of NC_056471.1, forward strand.
GCTGATTTGACGAGTCAAAACGGAGCGAGGGAGGATGAATGGAGAGAGGACGGCTGATTAGTTTTTTGCCCGGGGAGGCAGAAGGGAGAAAAATGGAGAATATTTAAATGGGAAGAAGAGTCTCTCCACATGCAAGCACAAGACAGAAGTTGGCGGCAAGCTAGAAAAGACTAGAAAATTCTTTGATGGCCTCTGAATTTCAGGGGACACTGAAAATGTTTGGTAGTTTATGCTCTCCTTCCTTCAGAGACTTTGCTCGCACTTCTTCACCTCTGTCATGTAAGAGGCGGTGAGAGATCCGAGGTCGAGTGACAATTCCCTATCTCGTTAATAATTCACCTGTAGCTCTGACCACTTCAAAACAGAGAGAAAGACAGAAATAAAGAGGAAGAAATAAGGAAAGAGAAAGAAAGAAAGACAGAGAAAGAAAGAAAGAAGGAAAGAAAGAAAGAAGTGCTATGGTGATGTTTTCTTGATGACATTGCATTCAGTCAGTCTTGAAACATTGTAAAATGTGCACATACATGCGAGTGCGGCAACACACACACACACACGCGCAGAGGAGCAGACGGTGCAGTGTATGAGGTCTGACAGTGCTCTCCAAGGACCAGCTTGTGTTGCTAAAATAAGGCCGTGTCTGGAAAGAGGTGGATTCCCCTTGAGTGGGGCACAGAAGAGCACTAAAAGCTAAGTGGAGATGAAAAAAATAGCCTCTAGAAGTGGAGGAGAGAGTGAGAGGATGAAGGAGAAGGAGGAGAGAAGGTGAAGGACAGAAGAGAGAGGAACTGAAACAAAATCAAAGACGGAAAGGGAAGTAGCTGGGAATGTATAGTAAAGGCAGAGTTAAATGGTTTAATTTCAAAGATGATAAAACTTCATGCTGGACTCCAGAACTTACTTTAAATTATTTATTTACTTGACAGGGACAGTGCATATTAGTAAAATTTCTGAAGATATGCAAGAGTTAGTCCTCAGCCAGGCGATAGTTAAAGGCACATACAGAAAGAATAAAAATGTTGAAAATATAATCAACAATAAAAGCAGTGAAAATATGCAGAGATGAACAGAGCCCATGCTATAGCGGCAAAGAAGATCCATGGCAACGTGTTGTCAGACAGTAATTATCTATACATCATGTATAATGTATGATAATTATGTGATGTACAGTGATACTTTCACTGGACATAATTTAAAAAGAGCACTTCTAGACAAGAGAACAAAATAATCCTGCACACCTACACACTGTGGTGTGAATGTTCTAGAAAATGTAAATGTGACTAATAACCAGAGAGGGAATATCCCTTCAACTCCCTCAAAACAACCATAGTTTCATACGGAAACAATATTGATAATAAAATAATTGCTGAAGTTAGCAATCATGCAACAAATGCTGGTAATTTCTTTGTTCTCAAATAATAACAAGTGCTGCTTTCTCTGGTTTTATATTATTGTGAATTGCATCGCATCTTCTGTCAAGCACTTTTAATTCACTGTACACGTAGGTGTGTGCATATGCAGATATACAGAAGCAGGCATACATTTATTGTCATCATTGCTGCCTTCATATTTTTTTCTGTTATTAACTGACATATCCTCTTATATTGTTAGACAGGTTGCAACTCTGGCATGATAACTGTCACTAATATCACGGTTTCATGGTATCACCATATAAGGTATGACAAAATTACTGCTGATATTATAAGTGAACATGAATCTTAAGGAATGAAAACAGGTTTTTTTCAGTGCAGTAGATAAGCAAATGTACTGTATAAGTTTCACGATATATCGACTACACTATTCATGTGAACTCTTGAGGAAAATGAAATAAATGAATTTTAAAAAATAAAGAAATAAGTAGGGACTAATAAAAAAAAAAAAAAAACATATAGGGATGGGGAGCAGGTGCATCGTAGTGGGGGGGAGTGGGACTCATTACCCTAATAGGAGGGGGGTCTTCAAAAACCCTGTAATGAAAAGTTTGGTTTTGTTTCAAAGTAATTAGTGGCATAACTAAATTGAAAATGGCTGAATAAATCGGCTGAAAGACTGAACTTTGTATGAAAACATAGCGGAAGCTCTCTGAGGCCCCTCTAACCCCTTAAGGGCAAAAAAATGGTTCAGACCACCCCTGCACCAGACTTTAATTCTGGAGCCGAGTGCGTGACTGCTTATGCTGTTGGAGCACCTACATACACTGTCATGCCTTTCACAAAGAAAGGGATGTCAGGGTTCCAAAAAAAAAAAAAGACACAAATGAAAGAGAAAGGGAAAGTAAGAAAATTAGTTTGTAAAACTAACCAAACTAACTAACTAACTAGTTAAAAATTAAAGGTGCACAAAACAGTCATGGTTCAAAAAAGGACCGGGGCCCATAGAGACTGATTATGCATAGGGTCTAGAATTTGATGCTTTGCCCCTGATGGGAAGCTCACAGAAATTATTAATTTGTGTATTTTTTTACTTCCCCAATATATGTGTGTTATATTGTTGTCATATTGTTAAGCATCCATAAATAAAAAAGTAAAAAAAAAAAAAGGATCTCAGGATTATGGACTGTTATGGATTATGGACTGCAAAAGGAATCTGAAGACGCCGCCTCTGGGTTGGGGGAATCTGCAAATGTTCGCTATTTTATGACTGAATAATTCATAGATCATTTGAAAAACAATAATCTATAGTGAAAATAATTATTAGTTTCAGCCCTACAAATACGGATTTACAGCATGTATGGTACAACAAGAAAACACGGACTTACACTGACTTGAAGCACTTTACAACTCGGAGCAGAAGCCGCGGATAAACACACGGAACAAGGGTGTTACACTGGCAACATGACTGAGAGCTTTTTACTCTCTTCTCCGCTCTACCATACAACACTGTGCCTCCCCTCCTGTTTCTATCCTTCTGCATGGCTCTCTCCCTCTTTTTTATGCTTGTGCGCATCTATGTCCCTCGCCCGCCCCCCCCCTCTCTAAATCTTCCTCTCCGTCTGTGCCTGTGTGTAGGTACATTCCTTCTCCATTAGCTGCTTTTGTTGCTGTACCAGGGGACACCGTGGCGGGAAGGTTCTGGAGAAATGAGTAAGAGAGAAGGTTGACAGAAAATAAAAGACGTGGCTGAATGCAGCACCTTGTCCACGTACCTGCACTCATACGTGAGGTGCTAGAAAATTGGGTTTAGGACAGAATTGTATGGAAAACAAGAGCCAAACACGCAGCAGAACCAGGAACAAAATAACACATTTTGCAGATTGGCAGCATCACAGCACTGTCTTTAAATGGGATTGTTTTGTGCTTCTGTAATTCTTCATGCATGTGTGTGTAGTTATTGTTTTAGGAAAACATGAAGCATTTGTGGGCTTGCTGCTGGCTCAAACTGGAAAAAAAAAAAACACAAGCATTCAAACGAGCTGCTTTTTAAGTCACCTTGAAAAAAAAAAAATCCACCACCTTTGATACGTTTCACTTGGCCGTCACTCTCACGTGTTTTGATTCCCCACTTTATTTATTCTGCAGCTTATTTGCTTGTTTTGTTTGTTTGTTCTCAAAGATGAGTTTACAGGGCCTGAAATTGGCAAGTGGTGCTTTAAATTTGTGCGGCCTTGATCAGGTCACGCAGCCGAAAAAAGGGACAAAAGAGGAGTGATGCTCAGTTAGAGAGACAGAGCCGTATCTGTGTTTTAAAATATTCTTGAGGGGTGGCTTTTATCAGGAGGCTTTTGTGTCAGCGTTCGGCTCCGGCGGTCCAAGTGGTCGCCCCGGCTATTCTAATTGAGACCGCGACAAAATGAAACGACAAGTCCCCCTTTCTGATGCCAGTGCAGCCTGGGTAATATCCTCGCTGTGTCCCCAGAGCGCTGTTTCAATCTCACCCCGGTCGGTGTGAGTATGATAGAGCGAGATACGAGCGCATCAGCACCGGAGGAAAAGGGAAGAAAAAAGAAGTGTGGCTGTAAACAACCTCAACCTGTTCTCCAAGCGCTCCCTGTCTATGTCTGCATGGGGAGCGGCGAGAGAACGAGAGATAGGGATGAGACTAGCTGGAGTGTGTTTGAGGAGAAGCACTCCTCCTACTGTCTCCCCTCCGTCTATCTTTTCCCTTCTCTCTCTGCAATCCCTCTTTCCCTGCGAGCCACAGTATGTGTGTTTGAGTGGGTGAAACACTGCCACAGTCCTATAGCCTCCCGTGAGACACTACTTCAAACAGACTGGAGAAGTACTGCCAAGGGTTCACTCGCTGGATTTGTATGTGTGTGCGCGTGTGTGTGTGCGTGTGTGTTTATACATCAGCATTGTGTCTATACACGCAGATGCTCTCTCCTCCCTCCGTGTTCTCTTGCTCTCTCATCTCCTCTTATAGTTTTTTTTCTTCTTCAAATTCATTACATTTCATATGCACAGATTCCAAAACAAACTGTCATTAAAGTGGCGCTCCAATACTCATACACCCTGACTTTCTCCCCCTCGCTCCTAAACACACATGGCACAGAAACACACACACAGACAGACGTAATTAAACAAATCCATGGTGTCTATTAAGCGTGAAGGCCTCCCTGCTGCGAGAGACATATTAAAACCAGGATTAGCCCAAAACAATTACAAAATGCTACAGATAGACCATGTACCCCCCCCCCCCCCACACACACACTCCCCAGGATGTTGCTTTAACTGTGTGTGTGTGTGTGTGTGTGTGTGCGTGCGTGAGATCGCCTCTTGTCACCTCATGTGGGCCTTAAACTGGGAACACGGGTTCCTTTGCTCACATTGCTCTTACGTCTTATGTTTTATTTAATACTTGGCAATTGTTGGTGAGCAAATGCAGCAGGGACCTTGAAGCAGTATGCAGCACTAAATAAAAACCACTTTGAACTGTGGAATGGCAACGACTCAAGTCTCATTATATTTGAATTTGTGTCGTTATGCTCAAACAGTGATGTGTGCGGTTAACAATGTTAAGAGCTCTGACGACAAAAAAAAAAAGGAGCAAAAGCAGATTTGCTGACGCAAATATAAAAAATATACACAAGGTGGAGGAATGATTTGCTCCATTACTGGATCTGAAGATTCAATATCTTCTTGCTTCACCTTGAAAGTAGGCTACAAAACCGTTATCCTCCACCATTGCTTCTCCTACTCTGTAACCTGTTTTCCTTTTCTCTCCTTTTCTCTCTGTGGAGCAACATTTGTGCCACTTCTTGCAAGGTATATTTGCATATTTGTATCTCCTCCTTCTTACACACTTCTACAGCAGGTCTTATGACATTGCACCGGCTTCCAGTGTGTCATGAAGTGAAGAAAAAAACTCTTACGTCTTGTCTATAAATCATTAAATGACTTCGCCCCATGACACATTGCTGATTTGCTTGTACAATATGAAACAACTAGTGCTTGTAGATCATGTGGAGCTGGATTGTTTGCTGTTCCTAGAGTAAGAACAAAGATAAGTCAGTCTCCATGGGTTTGTGGAAAAAATTACAATAGGCGATGAGGTGTAAATTTCTATACATGTATAATATTTTCTTTCTCATAATGTGATCGACTTTAAAGTGGGTTCTTTAAATACCATTCCCCAATCTCTCTTATGTAAATATGTGTCTTTAATTCTTCAGTTGTAATTCTTTTAAAATAATTTCTGCATATGAAATCCTTCAAGTGTGTGAACTATGCTATATAAATAAACTTCTCCTCCTTTAACTCTTTCTTCCATCACTCTCCCTCCATCCATCCTCTCTGCCTCTCCATCTCCTCCTCAGCAGAAGAAGTGGGAAGTCTACCTGCTGGATAATCCTGCATTACATCCTTAATCCCCTCAATGTGTTCTCTCTCTCACACACACACACACACACACACACAGACACAGACACACACATACACACACAAGCACACACATACCTATTCGCACATGCACACAAACAATGCTAAACAATAGATGCAAGTGTTGGAGGGACTGCAGACACCTGCACATTTTTCCACAAATAGTAGATGTGCATTATCAAGTGACAGGTTTTGCATGGACATGCTGAGGCATATATGTTAGTGTGGTTTTTCTGTGCTGCAACACTCACAGATTGGACATGAAGAGCCTGGACTGCCACTACAGGATCTGACATTGGGCTGCCTAAGAATATCGAACGGACAAAAAACAAAGCAAAACCGAGGCATATAGAAAATGAGTCCAAGGTGTATACGTGTGTGCATATGTGCATGTTCTGTAGTGGGCGAGAGTTGAAAGGTGAGAGAGACGAGAGCGCTGGAAAATAAAAACAGTGAAAAATAGAGGCAGAGCAGCAGGCGAGAAACAGGCAGAGAGGATGAGTGGAGACGGAGGGAATATGGAGATCTCTGAGCAGTGGTTCTCATTAAGAAGTGGCTCCGGGGTCCAGTCACTTGGCATTGATTTGTTTTAAATCCAAAGCTCAGCCATCGACAAGCTTGGCGTCCTCAAGTCCCCGTCAAAGCCAACAAGTGCACACAGAGCGCACAGGCCAGTCCAACAACCAATCACGAGTAAGATCACTGATGCTTCTTTTTATTTCTCCAAAGCTGTGAATAAGCACTGAAGTCAGTGAGTCATCTTAGGACATTCACACATAACGTTATTAAAATGGGAAAATATTTAAAGGGTAACTTAATATTTTTCAACCTGGACCTTATTTTCCAATGTGTTCGTGTCTAAGTGATAGTGGGAACAACAGTTTTCGAAACTGATCCAGTTTTGAGAGAGAGACTGCTGTAGCCGGTAGCCATGAAACTGCAATGCAATCACTTGGGTTATGTTTGTACCGTCCATGCATATTTACTAAAAGCACTTGTTTTACCACTTACAGGTTCCGATTTGTATTATAAGTGTCTGATAATTTATTGAAAGGATCTCAACAGCGACAGAGCCTTTTGATAAAGAGTAAGATGCTGCTGGTTTAACCAGAAACAGCCCTGAAACCACCATTGCCAAACCCATCAGACTTCATTTAAATAAGTATTAATTTTATCCTCGTAACACACAGTTTATTATAATTGACAGCAACTAGAGATGCACAGTAATATTGGCACAGTATTGGCTTTAACATGAAATACGGGCACTGGTAAACATGCTGATTTCCGCCAATATCACAAACCCATTTTTTATCTTCTTATTGATGAGTAAACATGTGCAAAACATCATCCCTAAGCTGACACGTTTTTTTATTTTGCACAATAAACAAATATTACATTACTTAAAAAGTATTGTATTTCTGGTGGGCCATCACGATATGAGTATGCATAATATGATGTTAATTACACTGCAGAAGAGACTTAATGATTACTAAAATTAAGTGGGGAAAAAAGTGGACAAATGGATATCACTATTTGTCACCAGCGAAATGAGTTGTTATATATCGACATAATACCGTCCATTCCTAAGAGAAACAAAATAACACTTAAGAAAACTGTCTTGGTTCTTCTTTCCACTGATCCAATCAGCAACTCTGGTCTTATCAAATACTTTATTCACTCAGATGTAAAAATATGCTGGCTGTACAAACTTTTTTTTGCTGCTTGTCCGACCTCCCTCTTGCTCCTCTCCCAATATTTTCACATCTAACTAGATGAATTAAGGATCTATTTCAACTAAACCAGAGTTGATGATTGCTGATTATTGATGTTTTTTGTGAGTTTTTTTAGTTTCTTTTGACTCTTTGAATGAAGTGTGTTTGTCGATGATAAAATTACTGTTTATTTGAAAAGAGTCTGGTGGCTCTAGCAACAGTGATTTTAGGGCTATGTCTGTTTCAAAAAAAGTATCTTTCTCTTTAACAAAAAAGTATATCTCTGTAGGGATCCTTTCCATTTGTTATCAAAGACTTATGATAACAAACTGAACCTCTAAGTGGCAAAAACTAGAACTTTCAGTGAACTTACACTGAGGTGTGCAGATCCACCGAGTGTTAGCATTTCAGCCTGTTTTGCATGTGCTGCCTGCAGCTCTCTCATGCAATACTGGACCAATTGAAGAAAAAAAAAAACACGGGAAGAAAGGATCCAGGTTGACAAATAACAAAGTTACCATTTAACCATCACGTCAGAAGTCAAATGGTCAAAGTCAAACAACAAAATCCCTCTAATTTCTCCAGTGAACCCAGACGAAAATCTGAACTCCTCAACACTTAAGTGTGTGTCTGGTTTCAAATACTCTAGACTCATACTAGTGCACTTGTGTGTCCGTGTGTATGTGCGCTTCTGGCTGGATAGCCTATGAATAGAGGCCATAGTCAATCAATAGCAATCTACGGCCAGCCTTCGCAATGCTAATGGAAGTGTGCAGGAGTTGGCATTTGGCCAGTGCCATCACTGCAGCATCAGTCTGAAAGCACACAAATGTGTGCACACACACTGAAAAAGGTTAGAAAGACAAGAGGTGAGAGTCACAATGTGTGTCAATATGAGAGACAAAGAGAGCGATGGAGACAGAGAGACACAGAGACGCGCATACAGAGAGATGAATGTGCTGTGCGACATTGTTTAGGTGATCGAGAGAGTGATCGATAGAATCATTTCACTGCCCCCTCGGCCCTGCTGCACGGCCCATCTCCCCTCATCTCCCCCTTAAGCACTGGTCATTAGGAGCACATAACACACATGCAAAGCCCGAGTTTCACTTTGTCATCATCCCTAAGGGAAGGTCACAGTGCCCCGTCTCCTCAAAATACACCTTCTGTTTAGTACAGCAGCTTGAGCCACTGTCTGGAGAGCTAGTGTGTGTGTGTGTGTGTGTGTGTGTGTTTAGGTATTCGAGCCTGTAAATTAGGATGAGAGAGAGATTAAGGCTGGTAATGTAAAGGAGAAAGGTTATGTAACTATAGCTTATATATCGAGTTACAAAGTTGAGTGATGACTTATTGGTGTACCACAACTACAGTGACCTTTACAAGTCCTTTCAGAGTCTACAGTTCAAACTGAATATACTTTAGTGTCTGCAGAGTAAATCCCTCCTGAGCTGTAAATAGTTCAACACTGTGTCTGACATGAAAAAAAAAAGGAAGCCATGATGTGGCTGCGTTTTAATCAACTCCTTGTGGAACTGAACACATTAAGTTGAGTTAATTGCAGGAAAAGTGAAGAAAAAAACATTTAAGCCGAATGTGTCGCCCACCTCACAAAATTGATGGACAGTTAATGTACCCTTTTTTTTTATGAAAAAGACATTTCCGTGTGTTCATCAAAGTAATTCAAAAGTAATAAAACTAACTCTTTAATGCATTACTGTCTTCATGAAGACAGGCTTGAAGTCCTTGCTGTGATTTAAAGGACACATGTAATCGATAACGACTTTCTTAAAAAATGAATGTGACAGCAGGAGATGAATACACTATAAGAAAGTGTGTCTCAACCTTCTTTTGTCCCACGTACCCCCTGCAGCTCTGTCTGATGACCTGAAGTATCCCTTTATCAACGCCAAGAAATATGTTCATTTGAATCCATTTTAAACTGGACATTACTTTACATGATTAATTATATAAAACAATCATGAAGTAAACTCTTGATCTTTCTGTTGGTTTGGTCACTTGTATTGTTACCACTTGCATTGGACGAACTTTTCAACCATTTATCCATAACTTATCAGCCATATCCCATTTCATTTTACCTTATCCATTTGCTAAATATGCCAAGTAAAAAATAAATAAAAAATATAAATATTATTGTGAACGGCCTCACTAATATGCAGCCCAATAAAATGGATGGCCACAACCTATAGGCGGGGCCTTGCCTCTATAAATATCTGGTGGTTTGAGCATATGGACCATAAATATTAATTATATATATATATATAGTTTGGTTTGTTCTTTAATAAAAATGTTAATATAAACTTTTAAATAATCTAATAGAAATATGGAATTTACATAAATTTGGGGCCAAACCAGTTTTAACAATATATATATATATATAATTATATGTATATGGGGGAACTTTTGCTCCTGTTGTCTAAAGAAATTGGGATTTACATAAATTTGGGGCCACTTTTCTAAATTAGTAATTAGTGTATAAAGTTGCAGTTTTTAATATGAAAATGAGCCCACATTAAAATGCATACCGTAATCGCCTCTTTGTGCCAACACGAGTAAATAAAAGCTCCAGAGAACAGTGTGCAGTCATCTGTATGTGCATAGAACACCATCTGTATGTGTGAGAGAAAACAGGACACAGTTCCAACTAGCTTTTCTTTAGCTCTTAATTGCCTTTGTATAATGCATTAGTTTATAGATAATTGAAAACTTCATCACAGTCTTTCAATAAAGTAGTTTGTGGTCTTTTTTGAACCTGCTCTTTAGAAACTGCAGAAGGTCTATTAAAAAAATATGTTTAGGAAAACAAAATGAAGTCTTTTAATTTAGCCCTGCTGATGTTTTGAGCAAGGACAAATTATAATATAGAGAGTTGACTATCCAGCACTGCATCTTTGTTTGGTAGACTGAAAAAGAATATGTTTTTATTTCGGGACATGCTTACTTTATTTCGTGCATTGAGCTCAGTAAGGTTATTCAGTGGCAATGATCACCTCATCGATTATTGGACTGGGCTGGGCAATATATTGATATATTGGACATTGTTATATTTTTTTTTTTTTTTTGTTTTAAAGGCAGCATTACAGTTAAGTGATGGAATTTTCTGTTAGCTGTTTGATTATTTGCTTTTACCCACTTAGTCATGATATATTTATTTCTAATGAATGTTTATTAAAAAGCCTATGGTTTAAATATTTTGTGAAAACGTCCACAGTCAACCCTACAATATCCTCTAAATATTGATATCAAGGTTGATGGTCAAAATATTGTTTTATTTGATTTTCACAATACTGTCCAGTGCTGATTTATTATTAAGCTAACATTTGCTGCCAACTTGCTGAAACTGTAAACTAATGTTTGCTTGTTTGTTATCATTTTTTACCTGTTCACTTCATTTAACAAAATCGGCTTTGTGATGGCTTAGGATTTGGGTTGCTTTCTTTGGAAACAGTTGCTTTTTTTTTTACTTCAATGCAGGTACAACATTGCCAGGAGTGTGTGTGAGTGTGAACAACAGCGCTGTCTGTGTTAGTGCATGTTAGATAGATATGGAAATAAAATTAATTGTATTATCATAAATGATGACAACGTAGGATTAGGGTATTAGCCTAAACTGGTTAAGATTCTTTTTTTTCTTAAATCTTGGCTTTAAGTTTTGCCCCTAAATCACAATTTTTAAGGGGCATCCTGGGATTTCTTGGTGCATTTTTGCCATGGCATCTGCTTACTTAAGTCACTGATGCCAACTAAATCTACTTTAAGTCAACTATTTTAGCCATTTATCTGATATATGTAGCTTATGTACTACAGCAATTTATACATTAAATGAACTACTTCAACTGTTTATCCATACATTTAGCTATTTCACCCTAAATTTCACCCTCTAAACCTTAGTTACTTTTAGGTAACTATTTTAACAGTTTATCCATTACTTTTGGCTAACTCTCTGGATTCTTGCTAACTAGGTCCTATCCCTGTCAGAGTGACAGACACACAACAGTGTGACTGTTTTTTTAAAATTAAAACATAGTAGATTTTGTTTTCAGATTAATAATGACTGTACTATCTTTTCATGCATTACCTGGTGATTGAAGAAGTAACCAGGGGTACCAGTACCCTTGGTTGGGAATCACTGCTATAAGGTATGCCCTGACACAATAAAGGCAGCAACAGAATTGCATGAGGGCCGCTCCTCCACTGACAAGACTAGCCTCATTTCCACAAATGCTTAGCAAAAACACCTCCCTTTCTTTGCTTGTGAAAGAATCCTATATTTGACCCATTTTTGCTTCAGACGCCGCGCAGCAAACTACCTGACTGTCTTCAACAGAAGCACCGCTCTTTGAAACTGCCGGATGCGACTCTCTAACGTGTGAGCCATTGTCCTCACCCCGTCCCTTGAAATTGGTTTCACATCTGTCGCGACGTGACAGCCGGGGAGGCAGCCAGTAGCTGGCGGGGCGGACTGACTCACAGTCTGGGCAGAAGGAAAAAGGTATAGTCTCTCCTCCTTTTTTATGTTAATAACACAGACCTGAGGAGAGTGTTCGGGAGAAGGGAGAAAGAGATGCAGAGGAGAGAACAAAAGAAGGGGTGAAGAGTTCAGGAAGCTGGAGTCAGTGCTTTGGGGAGAAGGATATTAAAGATGAAGGGAGGTGCTGAGGAGGAAACGTGGACGGGAGCTAGTAGCAGCAGCACAGAGGCAGAGATAGCAGAGAAATGGGGAACATTAGATAAGATGAAGAATGGAATGGAGAATGGTTAGTCGGGTTTTGAGTTTACAAACAACGGCGTGATGAGTCATTGAGTCACCGCCACTACCCCAGAGGATATAATGAGGCTGTATAGATGAACAATGGCACCTCTAAGACAAAAACCCCTTTCCAGCACAAATGCTGGGATCAATTTGTCACTTCAGCATGACTGTAATTGTGACACTTTCATCTGTCACATAGTTAGCTCTGGCACGGATCGATCACTTAGAGAGTTAGCGTTGCATAGCTAACAAATGGGATAACACTGCATCCGACACAGCTGCTTTGATTGAGGATACGATGCTTTCTTGCTTAGAGGAAAATTAAAAGGTGAATGAAGATGATGAATAACTACATAAAAAATATTCCTCTTTTTTATTAATATGCAGCATAAAGTAAGTGAAAGGGTTTAAATTAACTGCGATGTCAGCTTTTGTTTTCTTTTTCTTTTCATAAATTAGCTTTTAGAATGAGAGCAGAAAAAAAGCGGCCGATAAGGGGACAATGACTCGAAAGCGTCAGGTGTGGATGGAGGGATTGCTGGAGACATGAGAGGAGTGGGATGTGTTGGGGTATAGGTGACACACATGGCAGCGCCACATGCAGATGGTACACATGGATGAGCAGCCAGGGTAGTGAAGCATAAAACCAGCCAGCTCACTGATCAGAAACACACACACACACACACACACACACACTCAAAAGCATGCTGAGAACACCAGTTAGCTTGCCAGCCCTTTACTCACCCAAATCACCACTGTGAAAATTAATACCTCCAACCGTCCATACAAAAACCAGCCACACACTCCATAAAACACACACACACACACACACACACACACACACACACACACACACACACACACACACACACACACACACACACAGACACACACACAGTTACTGTAGAAAATCAATAAATGCATTAAATATTTACATAGGAAAATGCATCTATAAAATTTGTGAGGGAACCTTTTTGAAACATTTTACTTTTAAAGTAGGTTCAATAAAAAAAAAGATAAAATAAACAGTCTAACATCCTAACGCTTTAATATCGGCTATGTTAATCTTACGATTTCCTTTCCTTTGCCATTTCCTTTTCCTCAAAACTGACTTGGAAAACTGAGATTGACTGCAGGCTGACTGCTTTTCCATCAGAGTGACAGACACACAAACACAACCATGACGGCCATACACACAATAAAGCATGGTGCGTCAGGGAGGACACAGGGGGCTGAAAGCAATCTTCCAACTGACCTTGAGTGGGGAGGACAAAACGTGTGATGGAGGGAGAAAGAAATAAAAAAAAAACCCAATGCGAGGAAAAGGAGTGAAATACATAATCTATCTCCACTGGCAGAGGGAAACAAATGCTTTCACTGTGATTGAGGACACATCGCCCTCACACATCGACACGCACACATACCTATATACACACACATTTTGGCTTAAAGAGCGCCCGATGGAAAAACTGAAAGCGGAGAAAAACTCATTTTCCTAAAGCAGGAGGGGAACAGAGAGAGAAAGTGATGCAAAGAAAGGAGGAGAAAAGCCGTAGGTGCACAGAATAGAGGAGTGGGTAAAGAGGCCAAAATAGGTGGAAACAAAGAGGGAGAGGGAGCGAAGCAGACAGAGACAGATGGACGGAGTAAAGAGAGGGAAGGGGAGCGAGAGAAAGATGACTGCTAGTGACCGGCCTTTGTAGATGACTGTCGTTGCTCACTTTCGAGTCAGCTTCACTGAGGCAAAGTCTTAATGACTCACGGCCCAATACTCTGCATAATCAAGCTGTGCATGTGTGGGTCTGTGCGTGCGTGTGTGCGTACGAGCCACTAGTCTTGTAACAGAGAACTTTATTACCATCTGTTCCCACACATGCTTATTTGTTTAGCCATGACACGCACGTCTCCTTCAATCGCTTTGCTATTTTTTCTCTCTCCCACTCTGTGCCTCTTCCAATCACCTCTCCTTTCGTGCCCTCTCCTCCCCTCCACCTCGCTCCCCGCGTGGTGGGGGTCATATCCCAATAAGTAGTGTCCGACCATTACAAAAAAAAAAAAAAAAAAAAATCCTGGTCATTATCTCAGTTGCTTTCTAACAACCTCGCTCGTGGTGCTGAAATGGAATCTCGCTCCATTTTAATCGGAGCGTGTGTGTGTCAGGCTGTGTCACTGCGTGTCAATGTGTGTGTGCCTCAGTACCTGCAGAGGCCATTAGGTGGAGCTGGTGACTGACTGAGAGGGAGAGAGAGAGAGAGAGAGAAGGGACAGATAGTTGAATGAAAAGAAAGGGAAGGCTCACTCTCTTCTACCTGTTATCATCAATGTTTCCAGCAGTGTGTGTTTTCTGTGTTCAGTAGGCTGGTGTGCTTGTGTCCAGGTGCATCAATTATTTATGGTACAGTGAGTATCACTTGGTAGTAGTGTAGTATTTTAATGGTTGAAGAATAGGAAAAAAAAATCCTATTTGTGCACCCTTGAGCGTGACGCTTTTAGAGCCACAGAATATACAGTATAATGGACCTTTTTCATGCCATGTCTTTTAATTAGTCATAGTGGGGAAAAGCTCAGGTGTAGCTAATACCATTAACGATGTCCCCGCAAACATGCACGCACAATACCAAAGTGCAAAAACTGGAAAACTGTAATGAAATGCGGCTATCGTTATTGCTATTAATTACACTTTTTCCTGGTAGGGTTAGGTTAAACCCTAACCCTAACCCTAGCAGGGGAATAACCGAAGATACTAAAATGTCAAATTCCTGACAGATCTTAGCCTAGTACTAAAGCCAAACAGGGCCTCCAATCAGCGGTGTGAAATCCATCGCAATAACACTCAGACGTTTCCAAAAAAACACACAGACCATCCCCGGATTTGTGAAGACACAGACACACACACACCTGTGCAACCACAGATCTTGTTGGCAGTTCAGAGAAAAAGGGGACGGTAGCCTGGAGGAAGGGCAGGTGTCCACAGATGGAGCGCTCTCTGTGTCTCTCTCCCTCTCTCTCTCCCTTTCTCTGCCACAGATGGACCCAATCACACCTATTTCTCTCTCACATGCCCTATAGCTAGATAATCAGCATGAGTGTGTGTGTGTGTGTGTATGTCTGTGTGTGTGTGCGCGCGTCTGACTTGTTTATTGTCACATAAAAAGGGGTGTCTTCTGAATGAGTCTCTAAATATGCATACGTCTGGAGTGTTTTTAGCCTACAGCGTAGCGCATGTGGTGTTTACGACAATGCGGAAATACTATACCTCTATCAATCGACCAGTCCGCGGAAGCCAAAGTACGAGTTACGGTAAATGTGTGTCGCGCACAAACATTCCCTAAAACACATTGATGTTTCAGAGCACAGCATGAAAAAGAACCGAGAGATTCAAAAAAGTGTCTGCTGGCTCAGGATAACATTTAATTTCATCCCGTATTTGCATGTTTGGTGACAGCTGAACACGTGTGAGGTGGCCTGCAGAGGGTCTGTCTGTCTCAGATGGCAGGGGGTCCCGCTAGCCAATGGGACCACCCGCTCTGTAAAGCAGGAAGTGAACCACAGATCTGTCATCTGTCTTCATAAACCCACCAGTCAGGACCCTCCTAATTAGTCACCATGGAAACCATGGCTAATTCCCTGGTCTGCCATGCCAATCACGTCCTGTCTGTGGCAGCAATCAGAAAGGCACATTTATCCACCGCTGGGCCGGATCCGTGTAACAGATGTGTGTGTGTGTGTGTGTGTGTGTGTTCGTGGGTGTCTTTGTGTGTGTATGCGTGTGGGCGGTACAGGCAGTGTGTGAGCTTGTGAAAGGCCTGTATTTCCTTAGACAATGTTGCCTTTATATTTTAGCAACAAAATAAATAAAAAAACACACCAGCGTATTACGCCTGTCTAGCTTGTAAATTCATCCTGTTTGTTCAGATAGGAGGCAGATGTGTCAGAGCTGCTGAGAGGGGTGTGTGCCGTGTTGTGATTGTCTGTGGGAACTGTTTGATTAGCTTGACGAGTGCTAGCAATCCCCTCACACCCACAAAGCAATCAAACAACTATTATATGACACACACAAACACCAAAACACACACACACACACACACACACAGATGCCGAGATGCACTGTAGACACACCTCACCTTTTCCTCGAGGTCAAACTGCTGTCAAACGTGTACAATACAACCCCTGCTGTGCTCAAGTAACCTGCACGTTCACAAATAAGAGTTCGCAGCAAATCAGACCATTCTGATTTTGAAATGAAATCACATCTAAATATCCAATCAATTAATCAGTGTTGAATTAGAAAGGCAAATACCTCGAAATAACCTTGTAAATATTGAGGACCACACACATGAATAAATTATGGATTAGAGTGGAACAGGGGCATCCCGTGTCCTGTCCATTTCTTGCCTATCAGCTACCTGTCAATCACTGTAATTACCATCAACTGGAACGTGCTCACCAGAAAGCAAGAAGAGGGGGCGACACACAAGGGCGCGCTTACGTACGCACCAACTTCAAATCCATGACCAAAAAATAAATAAAAATTAAAAAGACACGCAGGGACGCACACACACAATCGAACAGCGCACACTGGCATTCGCAGATGCCAATCATAACTTCAAGCGCACATCAAAGCCAAGTTCTATTCAGATGTATGCCGTTTGATCACCACCACCGCCGCCTCCGACATGTACACACATTCTCTCACACACACGCTCCATCATATGTGTATATAACCTACATAACAGCCAGGCATTAAAAATACAACATGTATACGTTGAAACTGAGAAATAATTTAAGATGGTTTGAGCGTGTGTCCATCCACAGCAGGGGAAACGCGGGGATTGGCTATAGTCAAGTTACAGCGACGCTCCATTGTCCTTGCTCCGTTGTCTGGGGAGAAAAGAGCACAACGCCATCTGACTCGTGACAAAGAAGTATCCGAGGGTCTTACCTGTCTCGTGAGAGAGGGTCTTGGTTCTTCCTGTGTTGCCCGAGTGATGCATCTCTCCGCACTTGTCTCTGTTTCTGATTGACCCTCTACCCTTATCTCCTCTCCTCCACACTCCACTCCTCTCCGCTCCCTTAAGAGTCCTCTTTTCTTGATTCTCAATGTTTTTTGTGCCCTGTTTTCCTCCCTTTCGTCAAAGTCCTCGCTGCCTCTCCCTCGCTGTTCTTCACTCTTGTTTCCCTTTTTCTTCTCTTCCCCTTTCCCGTCTGTTTGCAGGGAGCTCTGTGAGGCACAATCCGCTAGCTGAGTGCCGGAGAACCACGCAGGAGGAGAGAGATAGAGCCTGAGAGACACACACACACACACACACACCAACTCGCGCGGTGTGGATCGACACACTTGCACACGTGTAGCTGTTGCACTGCAGAGACCAACGCCACACACCAAAACACTGGTGGGAACAAAAAAAAAAAGATGAGCGCAATGCCCTGCACTGCTTTCCCCTTTTTTCCTTCCTTCAGACTGCAGGTCTTTTTGTCTCCCTCCTGCTTCTAGTCCTCAGTCCTCCTTTTTTTGCGCAATCCGTCACAGATCAAGGCCGGCTCGGGCATGGGGGAACGGATGGATGAGGAGACACTGAGAGTGAAAAAGAGAGTGCCTTTCAGCCTGTGGCAGGCAGAGCAGAAGAGAAGGAGAGATGTGGCTGCGGCTCCATCCTCCATCTGCCCACAGCTGAGACTGAGAGCAGACTCGACACACACACACGCGCTCGCTCTCTCTCTCCTCTGCTCCCTCTCTCTCTTTCTCTCCCAGTAGCGCCGCACCACCGAGATGGAGGGGGAGGAAGGATGACGACGGGAGCCAACGAATGAGCCAAAGGGAGAGAGGAAAGGGGGTAGGGGTGAGACAGTGGAAGAGGGGAGAGCGTAGTGGTAGACAGAAGGAGAAGGAGGCGGAGGAGGAGGTTGCGACGAGGGTGGGAGAACGCGACGGAGCCCACGAGCGCTGGAGAGTGAAAGAGTGACAGAATCATGGGAATGTGACAAAGCATGCACATCAAAGGCGAAGGGGAAAGGGAGAGAAGGAAGGATAAAATGAGATATAGGCGAGCGTGAGGGAGCGGGTGGTCAGCGAGGAGAGGAAGGGATGAGGCAAGGTGGGGAAAAAGAGGGACGACAGGGTTGAGGGTAAAAGGAGAAAAGACAAGGCGGGGAAGCAGAGACGCAGAAGGGGGGAGGGATTGAGGAAGGGCAGAGGACACTGCGGCGATGAAGCCAGTAATATGTCAGATCTCACATGGGCACGCTCGCATTCACATAATGTCCCTAAACAGGAAAAAGAACAATGTCAAACAACACGGGAGGATGGCAGCCACAGAGGCACATAAAACTCTGCCTGAGACAAAACAACAAATACCATTAAAAGACAAATAAATCATTTTCTTCTTCAGATAAATGATAAATTATTTTGTCCTCTGACATAAAGACAAGGATAAACCGGAGCTATCAAGCTAGCTAAATTAAGCTGCTCTGACATAAAGGTGTGTTTCTCTCTTTCTCCCTGTCCTCACACACAGTCCTGCCACCAGCTCAGGTGTCACTAGGTGAGTGAAGGTCCTTGCAGCGCCCAGCAGAGGGCAGACATCCTTGTCACACATCAACCAAAAGGAGCTGAGGTCATCTTGAGCTCGTCAACATAATCCTACATTAGTGAACACATAAATCATGCCACATCTGACAAGGTCATCTTACTTAAAATGATCTTGGAAACAAATTGCCTTGAAAAAGGAAAGCAAGTAATTGTATTCATCTTAATTTATGTTCACTTCATATCTAATTGTTACTTAAAATATAGTTAAATTTTCTTAATTCTGTGAAGTTGTTACGACTCAAAAATGAAATTACCTTGTTCCTCTTAAGTGTTAGCAACTTCTGTAAACCAAGTTAGTCTGACTTAACTTGATCATGACAAAGACGATTTTGCCAGCGATAAAGTTAGGACATCTGCAAGCCTATTTATTTATTTATATAGTTTATTTGATAGGGACAGTGCCAATCAACATAGTACATCTTCTACCTGTTACAAACAGGCTGTAGTAACTGATGTTTCACAAATAGAGATTATAGCTTTTGTGAGTTTCCAACTCCTGTCCCTAGTTAGATTTTTGTTAAGGAAATAGGAAATAAAAGAGAAAATATCAAGGTTACATATAATATGCATACAATATCAATTATGGTAATAAGAAGACAAAGGGTCAATATTTTCATCAGCATTAAATAGAATCTTGTCATCCTGTTTCGTTAACATGTTAAAGAATATACTGATATGATGGACTAGTTTGTGACCAGCAGAATACAGATATATAGATACAAGGTAGATTTATCAATTAAAATTTGTCCTTAAATTCCGCTACACCTTTTTGACTTGAAGGAGGAGTTTAGGAGTCTTAGTAAACTTGGTTTACTTAAGTTGTTAAAGCATGGGGAGATCGATTCAATTAAACTTGTTATATTTAAGTCGCAAAAAATTCACAAAAATGAGTAAATATGACTTAATGGATATAATGCAAACATAAAGTAAGACTTATAGTTATATTTACTTACACGTTTCAAGGCAGTTGGTTTCCTAGATTTTTTTGAAAGTAAATTCAATTTGTCAGATTTTACAGTCATTTAGTGCACATTTAGACATGATAAAATAAGAACTGAAGCTAGCTCAAGGTGAGATTGTGTTTCTGTGTTTTGTTCATTATGAAACCAGTGTGGCCGGTTGAGGTTACGAGAAGAATGATGGCACAAAAACAAAAGCAGACAGCGATCTAAGAGCAAAATAGAACAATACACACACTCACAGAGCTGCTGTTGAGAGGAAAGGCTATGGCTGACACAAAGCAGGTGTGTGTAGTGCAGTGCGTGTAGAGTAGTGTGGAGGGAGGAGGAGATGAGCGGTAAAGGCCAACCCCTGAGCCACCACTCCAGAGGACCGCTGTCAGCCTCATTTTCTACCTCTTCACGTGACATTCTCAGACGCCATCTATCATCCTCAACGAGTCTCAGATGCACACAATGCATCCGCGGGCACCTCCCGGCGTGTATTGTATGTTCCGAGCACGCACACACGCATATGTATGCGCAGATCAAACAGTGGGGGGTTGCTTTGCGGCTATGACTTCATCATATTAAAGTTGAGAGAGCGGCACAGGTAGAATCAGCGGGAGCGCGGGAGGAGACGCAGGAATTTCTAGATGAGGTTCACGTCGATTTGTCATGATAAAAAAAAAAAAGCCCCATCTGAGACAGAAACAAATTGCTTTCTTGACAACACCTTGTAATACTCCATCATGCACACGCGCACACACTCGCATGAGCCTGGCGCATGTGCACGCACACACGCATGTGAAAGCAAAGTGGTACATTTTCTCATGCAGGTTATTTATCAATGCCATTCAGTATCATTATACCTGGCATATCTGTATAACCATATATATATTTATATATATATATGGGCTACACAGAAGCTTCCACTCAGCTTGATTCTCTGGAGAGGCCACTCAGCCTGCTATGGAGGTTGTAAGGTTGAATGGAAAAGATGTAAAGAGGAAGAAGAAGAAGAATGTGGTAAAGGAACATGTAAGCCAGCATGGAAAGGTCATACAGTGTAAAGTGAACAAGGATCTTGTAACAGTATGAGTTGAAGTTAAACCTTTGCCTATTAGGTATATTATGCAGATTTACTCTTACTTTTCATCTCACTATTCCACTCTTAGGTTAATGTTGGGTTTCTCAAATTCTAGGCAGTTGGAATTGCAAGCTGTCGGTTTTTACACCCTTAGCATGTTATTTTATATTTCTTGGACTTTTTCAGTGTCTCTTTGACACAAAATTCCTTTCTTCCTTTTGCACAGTTTTTGCCCTCTCTCCTGCCATACCCTCGCCTGTTCCCATCCACCTACCTCCCCATGTTTCTCCTCCTTCTACCTGCCTCCTCAAGTGAAACACCAAGGTAGAGCAGGTGAACGGGAAAAAGAGAGCGGGGGAGGGAGAGGAATAGATGGAGAGAGAAGGTATGCTATAAGGTGCCCTCATGGGTTGAACATGGTCATTTGTCATGAGGCTGAAAGCTTAAGAAAAGACTAGTTAACCTTTACAGCTGATCCCCGTGAGACATGGGGAAAAAACACAGCCCAGCAAAACACCTCCAGGAGACGACGTACGGTACGCGCACACACACATGCACACACGAGTAGCCCCTTGCACTAGCCTTCAACATCCAGAATCGATAGTGGTGAAACCGTTTTACGAGAAGCAAGAGGAGGGTACAATTTTTCTCCCCCTCCCCATCTCTTGCTCTTTTCCCCTCAGTGAAAAGCCTTGTTGTCTCCATGGTCCTTTTCCTTCCTCCTCCCATCCTTGCTCACACCCACACCCTGCCAGAGTAATTAATCACCTTGTGCTAATGAGCTATTAACTAATGACAGATTGACATGCCTCTGCCTGTGTGCGCATGTCTGAGTGTGTGTCTGTGTGTCGGCGCAAGCATGTTTGAGTGTCGCCGGAGCCACCCCCAGCACGTTAATGTGATTAATAAGGTTAAGCTCTTATTAAGGGTGGGAGCACAAGGAGTACACGCACACACACCTGAACAAAAAGAGGCCAACATTCATGCATCCAAAAATTCGTTCATCCACGGGGCAAAGAGAGACTTGTGTTGACATGCTTCAAGTATAAGGTGCAGAGAAGGAAACACAAAAAAACCCAAAATGCTTTATATCTTTCATCATACATTCTCATTACACAGAGGCTGACTGCGCTGTACACTAATCACATCTCAGGGAAAAAGAGGGAAGCATTGGAGGAACGCACATCACTGCGAATGAGCTGAAAAAGTGCTTTTAACAAAAGCTGCAAGTCTCTTTTGTTGTGGTTTTTTTGTGGAAATTTTCAGTTGTTTGTCTACATTTTTATAGTCATCCAGCAAACGACTCACTCAAGCCCGTGGAGATCAACAGAGAGTGTGCTTTGCTTGCTGTTCGTGACAAAAAACACCCCCCAAACTCCCCCCTCCTACCCCCCCAACACTCTGTCCTCGCCTCACCTTCAAGACTGGTTTCAGCACCACGGACAGCTCCACAAAGAGCCGCTTTATGAACAAATTTGAAGTGTCCTTAGAACAATGTCCTTGCTTTGGTGCACAGCGTGATACTCTCCTTCTTTGTAATAACACTCACATCCTAATAGACTGTGTACCAAACAATTACGGTGTAAAAGAGAGGCACTATATCAAACTGTAACACAAATAGGAAAGTCTTGCTTGAGACAGGTAGTTACAGTAGAAGTCTGTACCTGGAGTCTGTTTAATCAGATGTATTGGACTCTAAAGCCTCTGTTTTCCAATTCCGAGAGAAATGTAGTTACAGGAAGATCATTTGATACTCAGGAGAATCCTTGCACTACATAATAGGGAGTCTAACCTAGCTGCACGTGTGTGTGTGTATATGTGCAACTGTGAGTGCCAGCACATGTACTGTACTGTATGTGCTCCTGTGTCTCTCTGACCTAACAGTGCGTCCCTCCGGAGAAGTTTTTGCGCATACCGAGACTCATTTGCATTCTCGCAGCTCCCTCATTTTTTTTTTTTCTGTGGCTTTAGAAGTGAACAGCTGCTTAATGGTCATAGCTCTTCAGAGACGGGACATTGGGAAAGCACAGAGGGGGTTAGCCAGGGTTTCTGCACTGCCAAACACACACACACACACAGAGGCGCAGGCACACAAAGCACACGCTGAGGCACACACCAGGTAAAGGCTGGTTCAGCTATGGTTCTGAGAGTGAGATGTGACCATTTAGCAGATGTTTTTCTTTCCCAAAAGTGATTTTGGAGGCTTTTCACACTGTTGAATTTAACTACAATGGAAAACAAAGCTAGGCACACATGCATTATACTGTAGCTGATGTGACAACAAGAGAGAGAAATCCTTTGCTCAGTATGGCAAAAAACAACACTGGTGTTTGAAAAGATAGTGTTTGTGCTGATATGTTAAAGAGCATTGGTACATGTTCTAAGCGGTGGAGTGTGTTTGTAAAACCTGATTTAAACAGCAGAAAAAGGGGGATTGAGGTTGGATTTTTTTGAGATGTATGGCGTGCTTTTGCTAATTTTTTGAGGAGCTCACAAATTCAAATAAGCTGTTTGAACCCAGCACCACAGACACACATCCAAGCACAACTAAATTGTCTTCATCTCCACGCTCATTTTTGACTGTTTGACTTGAGCAAACAGCCCAGACACACACACAGATGGGTTGTGTTTCATGAGATGCCAAAAGAAGGGATTTGGTGAAAAACAAGACAAGTGAGAGAAGGTTATCGCCTCGCAGTGTGTGAATGTGTAAGAGCCGTTCTGAATTCACAGTGTTCTCCTCAGCGGGGAACCTCACGTCGTGACCTTTTACATCTCTGAGATTACTAAAATGTCCCTTTTTTTAACAAAAGCACATTGTCAAGAGCAGGTAACACACGTGTACACACACAAAGCAGTCCATCAATTGATTGACGGCTTTACTGACCCATGAATCATCTGTTTGGTTACCAGAGCTATAAATAAACAAAAAAATAAGAATCTTGAAATAGATTTGATCTAATTTTAAAAAAAAACAAATGAAAACAATTAATTGAACATGGCTGTTTTGACTTAACTAGGATTAAAAAAAACAAAACAAAACCGTAACATGTTGAAGATGGCTTAAGAAATAATTGTCAAACCATCAAGATACACCAAGTGTTTGGTTTGAAAGGAATACATCATGGTGACTAAAATAAAGATTTCTTTGATTTCTATGCAGATGACTGTCTAATTCTGCTTGTTCTCCTTAAGACTCCGGGTGCTCTCCTTAACTTACTTAATATTATTTGATCGGCTTATAACTGCATGTGTTTTTCTGAATTTTCTGAGAATTGCTGATAAATATGATTTTAAGAGTTATATAGAATGGATTCATCAAACAGGGACTTTGACCTCTCTGAGGAATGATTTTTGGTAAACCCTAGGACATATCATTTTGAAATATTTCCTCAATTGGTGTAAAAACAATGCTTAATGCATCTGCATAAATTGTAACCTATATATTTTACATATTACATCCTAATACATACATATTTTACAACAGTGTTGGATCCAAAACAAAAAGAAGCAAAGACAATAACAAAAAAAAAACACAAAGGTTGATATCTAACAATGTTGGAAGAAGTTATCAGACCTTTTACTTAAGTAGAAGTAGCAATACCATAGTTTAGAAATACTCTGTTACAAATTAATGTCCTGCATTCATAACTTAAGTAGTAAAGTACAAAAGTATTAGCATCAAAGTATTAAAGTGCTCTTTTTGAGGAAAGGTCCATTTAACAATAATACATTACTGTATTAGAATTACTGCTGCATTAATGTGTTCATCACTTTACTGGTGCAGATGGTAAAGTTGGGGTGCATTTCAATGACTTTATATACTAATCAGTATATTAACCTATAATAATTTAACATAATTTATTAGTTGATTTAAATGTTGCATTAACCTTCCTCTTAAATATTCTCTTCCAAATGTTGTTGAGAATAAGTATAAAGTAGCAAACAAATGAACTACTACTACTAAGTACAGTACAAGTACCTCAAACTTGTGCTTAAGTACAGTACTTCAGTAGACAATGTAGTTACTTTCTATCACTGATATCTAACATCTGTTGTAAATCAGTCATAGATCTGGTTTCCAAATCCCACTAAACAGTACAGGGCACTGTGAAACAAACCAAATTAAATCCTACCAACTACAGTACACACGATAATTGCCTTTCCATGCAAATGAAACACCAGTTTTAACCAAATTTCCAAAAGATTGGCAAAAGAAACTGAACATTTATGTGCTTTCTATCCACGACTGTAACCCCTAATTTCCACCTGCAAATAGATTACACTCTATTCTAGGTGTTAATTTCCACTGGCTCTGCTGCATTGCAAATCTACTCTGTATCAGCTCTGGCAGTCCAGACGCTTGCGGATCAGATACGCAAGGTTCCTATTTTTGCTGGATGCCAGAGCACTTCGCATCAAGCCAAATTAAGCACAGAGCAGACAGGAAATCAGACAGCGACACAATATTAAAACATCCTGTTAATTTTCAGAAAAAAACACTCCATGTTTAAGACTGATCGTATCTCACAAAACTACATCAACAAAACGTCACAATGAGCGGATCCAGACCTGGAGTCAACAGGGCAGAGGTTTTCAGAGGTCACTACCAACAACACGGACGAAGAGAAGCTAATTACAGAGGTGGAAAACCACAAAAATATCTATGACACCATACAACATTTTTAAAAGTACAACCATAGACAAGAAATGGCATGGAGCAACTTATTGGGAGTTATGGGAGTGAATGGAGTTATTACTTCTTCTTCTGTATTGATATAATGTGGGTGATTCTGTAATTATCGCAGGTATTTCTCGGTCTCGCCACTCTAGCTGATCCAGCAGTGCTGTGCCGTGCTGGACTCAAACCGCAACCAGTGGGAGTTGATGGATGAGGGCGCATGGAGCAAAACGCACATGCAAAAGTGGAAATCCTGGGTAATGATAATATTGGGAATTGGTTCATCAAGATAAGCAGTAGGTGGTGCTAATTCTCAAGTAAGGTGCCTATGCAGAAGAGGTTGCAAGGAGATGATGTAAAGACGAGTCAGACCTTGAACAATGGAAAATAAAAGATGAATAAAAATAGAGAGCATATTAGACAATGGAAATTGAGGAACTTTAAAGGATTTTATACTACTAAAATACCCGCTATGTGCTCTTGGAAGAGTTCTGGTAACAGGTCTACATGCATAAGCACGTTAAAAGTCATTTAGTGACAATAATGGCGTGTAATGAGTGTACATCATCATTCATTGACTGAAGCCATTTCTATCACACTTTTACTGATAGACCAACTTTTCCACCTGCCACAAGTGCAAAACCTTCTTGTGACCTTTGTAAATTTTCCAATTTTGGCATTTCCACTCAAAAATGCAAAATGCAAATTTGCAAAAATACACATACTAACAGGTGGATGGAAATGCATCCAATGACATCCCTTTGGATTGAACTGAATTCATCTATTTGCAATAAGGTAAAAAATGACTAACTTCAGCAGGTGTTTGGTTGGGTTCATGGGGACTGGATTAAGTATAAATCCTGCCTCTTTCATTTTGATTGGCAAACAGGTGGAGCTACCACAACTTGGGAGCAGTTGGCTCAAACACAAAGTACCTTAAACTCCTGACCACAGTCGAGCAGTTGTGTGTGACACTACATTAATTTTGCAGCTATAATTATTGTTACAAAACACTGGCTTTTCTGATGAATGGCACCCTTTTGGGTTTGCAGAGGTATAGAGCGTATAACTTTACTCATGAGCTCACTTTTTGTCCAGATGCTAAACACATAACGGTATTTACAAAATAACCAATAGAGCCATACATGAATGTAAATGCCACTAATAAAAAAAGAAAAAGGAAAAACACAACTACAAAAGACAGCAGCAAGCCCAATCTCAGTGTGCTCACATATCTGGATGATGATGAGAATGCAGAGAGGTTTGGATTGGAGAAGTAGGGGACAGGACAGCTCTAACAAAGAGACAAATGACCTCCCAACATCACAGACATGGTGGGCCTGAGGAGGAGCGGCTAAATAAAAGCCTGGATACATAGAATAGAGAAGGCAAAAGACACAGAGGGAGAAGGGGGAGAGCCAGATCAAACACGAGGATTGATGGGCTTGTAATTTTCTCTTTTCTGCCTGCTAAAGATGATGAATCCCTCTATGGGGAATTTAATCAGACTCCAACAAAGAGCATACACACAAGCGGGGCTGCAACAAACCTGTCATGGGTAAGTAAACAGCACAGTACAAACAAATACAAAGCTCGTGTGTGACACCAAAGCACACACATACTTTCTCTAATTCTGGGCTCCAAGAAAAGTTTTTGTGTCTGTCCATGAACAAACATAATAGTCAATAATTTTGCTTTATTTTTGAGGACAAAATGGGAAATTAAGCACACACGGTAGCTGGCGAAGATCCTGTAAGAAAGCATGCATGTATTTTCGGGGAACAAGGGATTGATTTCCAGCTGGAAAATGTGTTGTCCTTTGCTGGCTTTTTACTAGGCATGAACGCTGCCTCTTTACCAGACTGAATAGATTACAAAGCCTATGCCACGCAGATCAATAAGCACGAGCTATGGCCAAATTAATTGCTTGTGACAAAGGCAAAGGAAGACCACAAAACTTGCAAGAGGAGAATTCAGCCTTGGATACAGGGAGCCCTGTAAAAGTCGAGCGTGTGTGCTTTTTGTCTGGGTGAATTGTGCATGCTTAAAATAGTTGTTAGTCAATAAGCAATTTCACTGTGAGAGGCTTGCAGAATGTACAGTCAATTAATTCATTTACACCCTTGAAATTTCCTAATAAAAAGAAGAAATCTAGGTGAGAACAGAACATGCATGGAGAGAAAAGAGGGAAAGGGGGAGGAAAAAAGGGAAAACAGGTGAGTTTGGGGGCTTTCTGTCATTATGATGGATAGATAGAGAGAATAGGGGCTCCCAGAAGGAGGGGTGTAAAAATAGGATCGCACCTTTCCCTTGACACCTCTCCTCTCTGCCCATTTATCCAATAGTTGGTCTCCTCTCCTCCAGCTCTCCTTTCACCTACGACTCCCCTGCTCTTCCTCTTCCTCTCTTGGCCCTGTTGTTTTCTGCCGTTTGCTAGACATCATCTCCCAGCATCCTTCCTCCCTCCTTCCTCCTCTGTGTCCATTTACTCATCCGCTTACACCTACACCCAGCACAGACAAAAGACAAAACCTCTCCATCCCACTGGGTTTTCCTCTTCACCACACTCAGCTGTAGAGGCTTTACATTTTTTTTTTTTAGTGCTGATCCCAGATGACACAGTTATACTGTAAACTTTGACTTTTTTTTTCATCAAAAAACCTATATTTACACCCGGGGATTGCTCACAGAGCCTCATGTCCTTTTATCTCAGCCTTCTCGCCCTGCTTTGCATTCATGCTGCTGCACAGATTCAACACATTCAAGCTAGTGGTCTATGAGGGATACTAATGGAAGTCATTCAGAGCACCACTTATTGTCCTGTGTGTCTCAAATGCTCAACAAGCCAAACAGCACTGAGACCACTAAGGTGGGAATAGAAACAGTCCTCCGCCGTTTCGCCCAAGTTTTCCAGCCCAAGTTCCCACTTCCATTCTTCTTCTGTCCTCTCTGATATCTATCACTTTCTCACTCATTAACCAACCAGCCTCCTCCCCCTCTGCCATCCCTCCATTCCTCTTCCTCTCTCCGGAGAGGAAAAACAAACAGCTGTCAGGGTCAAGCTTGCAGATGAATTCCAAATGACTTTGAAGGGCAGAGGGGCCGACCAACTTTCTCCAGAGGAGAGGCCCGTTACAAACACAGCACGTGCATGAAAACAAGCACGCAAACAGCATCGAATAAATATAGCCTGATCCTCGACTCACCCACACACACACACACACACACACACACACACACACACACACACACACACACACACACACACACACACACACAGAGTGCAGCTACTCTTTGAATCAATACTGCATCTTAAGTCAGCCTACTGTCAAGGTGAAGGCAGTTGTGTGCGTAAAGTGGATCTGTGGGTGGTTGCAGACACATGATGTACTGGCGGAAGTGCATGTTTGTGTGCGTACAAGTGGCTAAAGCTCGCTCCTATGCGATGACACGGATGGCGTAACACTAAATGAACAGAAATGCATTGTGTGCAGGTTTGCTCACTTTCTCCGGCTCAGATTTACTTCACGAGAAAACCTCTAAACTTTCTAAAAATGCGAGGAGTCAATTTCACCTTCACCTGCTCACCACCCTGTGGCTCAATTTACAGCTCTCACTGGGTCAAGATGAGTCGATGAATCACTTTTCATCTTATCAATCATATCTATGTGATATCTCTCCATCTTGCCTGTTGTCTGAGTCCACTCTCTATCACTGTCTGTTACCATTCATCCATCACAGATAAGAGAGACCTCTACATTATTCAGCGAGAGCCGAGCCGATGTTTAATCAAGACGTTTACATCTCTCTCAATTCTTTTCTGCTGTTTTCTCTCTAATGGAGTCGATACCAAAGTCTAATTTGATTAACTCAGAAAACTTTACAATTCTAAACTCGTCGATCTTCATTGAAACAGCCACATTAATTAAGGAAAACAACAGAAAGTGTCTGAGGTTGCTGCCGCATTTCTGAATGATACATTCTTACCATTTACGCTAGCCTTGATCCTGTAATCATGGTAATATAGACTGATAATCCTGCATCATAACTATATGGAGCCATGAGAGGAAATCAAAGTCCAGTCATGGAGATTAACTTCACTCTGTGTCTTCACTTACAGTATCTCCTCTGGTGTCATTCATACAGAACATGTAGAAATAATGGAGTATTACATGACGGAAACAAGTTGCCCTGTAATAAGATTGATTATTCAAACTGATTCCTTGACATCATCAGCTAATGGATTTAATAATAATTCAACTGTTATGCTAAAGTCACACAATCCTGTGGTCCGTCTGCTTTGCTTTCACTCCACAGATGAAAAGAGACCAGTTAGAAGCGTGCCAAAGCCAACTTTTTCAGATCATTTTGGTTGGCTCGTTTAGTTTGTTGGGTTTGTTTAGTTTGAGCTCCACTGACAGCTTTTGTGCCAGCCCAAAAGAACCGTACCAAACGGGCAAACACACCACAGTTTGTTTTCACTGTACTAAACAGGTTGGGTGTGAACACACCCTTTGTAATGTTTTTGGCTTTCATAAACCAACAGAAGAGTTTCAGTGTTTGACAAAGATTCTCCAAGTCTCTGGAACTCTACTGGACGGATGAACATATTCCCGTCGTGTTCCCTCACTTGGGATTTTACTGATGGTGATGGAAAGTGTTGACTTGGGTTGAGATCTGAGGGGCTGTGTGTGAAGGATATAATATATCACTTCAATATTTATCAGACCATTCAGTGACCCCTGCTGCCCTGTATAGATGCATTTGACTTGGTTATGTTGGCCTACAAATTTATTCAGCTTTTTTATGGTTTCCCACACATTCATTATTTGTGGCGGCCTGCCAAGATATCAATATTTGCCGCCACATATTGATTTTCTATTCTTGAAACTGGAGCATTCATTAGGAGCTCTGTTGGTATAGATATAGTGTTCTGTTATTCAGAGCACTACAGTCTTGGAGCACAGAGCGTACTCTGGGCAAAGCAGAACACCAGGCCCAGTTAAAGTAGAACTCGAACATTCAATGATTCAAACAGGAATAGAACACTCTATTTCACATAACAGCACCCTCAGTGTTTTCCATCATGTTTCTAACCTACTTAAAAAAAACAAAAACAACCAAAAGACAAAGAAACGACTGAGTTTCCATGGAAACCACACACCCTGCAGTCCAGGCTAGGGCTAAAAGTTTGCTTTCACTCACTTCTGCAACTGCTGCTCCTCTAATCTAATCCATCGATCTGATCATCTCTGATTGATTCTACCACAAACAAACTGATAAATTCTCCACCTCCTGATGGAAAGACAGCAAACTGCTGCAGAGGAAAAAATCTCATATGGAATTCCACCTGCACTGCATTCATGGACCCGCAAAAGCCTCAGTATTCAGAGAGGTGACAGAAAATGATCACACACACATGCATACACACACACACACAAAAAAAAAAGATGAAAAGACAAGAGAAAATTCAGATGGAGGGCAGAGGTGAGAAATCTATATTGGATATATTGGAATTGGATATAGAGGAAAGTGACTGCATAAAAGGTTTGGATGAACTTTCAGGTACCAGGTATCATCTGAAAATTGAATCTCAGGTTGAATTTGATTCTTCCAAACAAAGTGATTTCTCCTACATAACTTTTGCCCAGAGGTGTGGACATTATCGTCACAACAAATTACCTCATCCTCCAGCTCACCTAACATTACGATATTATACAGAGCTGATGGAAGCATGCAAGAGCCTATACTAATATTTTGTGTGCTGTTGGGTCACTGAAATGACTGCCATCTTGTTTTTGGCCGGGTGCGTAAATGTGCTTTAATATCACTGTCTTTCATATTTGAACTATACATGGATGCACTGCTGTCAGGCCAAAGTTACTTGATATCTATCTAACTTTAGCTAATATTTTCTACCTATTAGATCAACTGATTCCAGAGTTCTGGTCAAACACAACATAGAAAAGTTGTGGCAGCACACTGTTATTGTATCCAACATGCATTTTTAACACAATACTTCAACACTTACATTTGGAATTAAATGCCTAAGATCCTCAAGACAGAGGTTTTTGATCCACATCTGCCATTGTTTCTCAGTGACTTTTTATTGCTTTAACCTCTCCTTTATGTCCTACTATTTTGGGGACTTAAAGTGGCCTTTGTTTGTTCCCAGTTTGATTTATTAGAATTAATAAGAGCAGCGCAAATCAGTGTTGGTAGTCAGTGCCTCCTGATGCCTGCCCTTCAGCTAAAAAGCTATTTTAACACTTTGATGTAATGTTCATTAACTTACATATTATTTACACAGTGTATGTTTATTGCACATGTGTCTGTTTGTGCTTATGTTTGTGTGCCAGTCTGTGGCATCATGATAGATAAGATCATGACATTCAGTCTTGAGGGTGAAAATATAGTTTCAGTCATATTCAAGTAGCACATGAAACTTGTACTTACGTCTCACAGAGTGGCCTTAAACAATGGCTGACGCAATTTAATTCATTTTTACCACTCGGGTATATGTCAGTGTGTATGTGCCGGCTTGTGTGTGTATGTTGGTCCTTCCAAGTCTTTCAGTTCTGGCAGCAAGATCAGAGGAAATGTGCGTTGTTGTGTTTGTGTGTGCGTGTGTGACGACGTATGTGTATGTGTGTGTGTGTGTGTGTGTATGTGAGTGTGTGAGAGAGAGAGAGAGAGAGAGAGAGAGAGAGAGAGAGAGAGAGAGAGAAGGCATGAAAGTGAGATTCTGCTCTGAGACGTTTGATGTCGAAGAACAGCGTCTGCTGTCTGTCTGCCAACTGCCAACCCTCTATCACCATCCCAACACATGGCCTCTGCAAAGTGTGTGCATGTGTGTTTGTGTGTGTGTAAGTGGCCTGATTAGGCAGGGACTTGGCTATGTGACACTGCTACCGAGCTAGTTAGACTCATAACGTGCACCTCACTGTGTCACAGTGTAAATGTGTGGGCCTGAGAACGCAAAATAGGATTTTGTTTTTAATCACATGACAGAGACAGGGTGAGAGACGAGGGAAAGAGGTGGGTGAGTGAGTGAGTGAGAGTGTGTGTGTGTGTGTGTGTGTGTGTGTGTGTGTATGTGTGGGCGTATTGGAAAGGGTGAGTAATCTCTCACTTTTCATACCTCTCATCCCACACCACCAATCTTTGGATGGGTCCTTAACATACAGAGTCAAGCACACTTATGTCTAATTGTTAACTGATGTATGTGTGGCTCTGTGCGCATGTATGTGAAGATCTGTGTGTGTGTTTGTGGGTGTGTGCATAGGTGCAATACTGTGTGTGCCAGAATACTTCAAAAGCCTGTGCCAGTATGACTGATGTTACACGCTACTCCTGTTTTAATTTATAACTGCAACTTTGTCCAAGTAAAATAATCACAGAATATATATATATATGGTAAAAAAAACAGAAAATGGGAAATGAACTGAAAAACAAAAACAAAAACAGATGAAAGACGCTGCCTTCTATATTTGGCCTCAGAGGGCCACGGGATGCTTTCATGATGAATTTTAGTTAGGTGGAAAAAAACTGAACAGATCCAGCAGATGTGTGAAGAACTAAAAGACGGGGGAACAAAAGCAATGAAAGAGAGAATGGAGAATAAAGGCAGAAATGAAATGTGTTCAAAAAGTCAAACAGTTGTCTTTGACTCAAACTCGCAGACATGCATGCCTACGCAAACTTCGGCACGAACAAACAAAATAAACAAAAAAACGGTGATTGAGCTACTAGCATGTGCGCGCACAAAAAAGGAGATATTGGCAGAGCAAAAGGCTGAAAGATCA
Source organism: Plectropomus leopardus (assembly GCF_008729295.1). Taxonomy (NCBI): domain Eukaryota; kingdom Metazoa; phylum Chordata; class Actinopteri; order Perciformes; family Serranidae; genus Plectropomus; species Plectropomus leopardus. The sequence continues at coordinate 10,208,454 of NC_056471.1, forward strand.
GGTGAACCCATGGAGCAAAGACACACAGATCTTTCTTTTGCAACGCTTCTTGACATTTTCCACTCTGATAGGGCCAGATATAGCTTTTCTGCCTCCTCACGGCTCACAAAAACACACACACACACACACACACACACACACACACACTGTGAGAATGAATAGTTGAAGACCGAGGGGGAGGGAGTTATTTTGGAGTAAAAAAAAAAAAAAAGAATAGAATATGGTTAAAAAGCAAACAGTAGCCAGGCGCTGCAAATGTCCTGTGGCAGCAGACAAATAAGTGCTGCTGCTGGAGTGATCTGAGCACCTCAGGTCAGCTTCATTGATGAGGAAATTCACGCCGCCACCCCCGAAAGGCTCGAGAGATGGAGGAAGAAAAAGAGGGGGCCTGGAATCAAAAGTAAGCAAAATCAATATGTAGACTTGTGACAAGAAACAAAAGGACTTGAAACTGAAAATTGGATTACACTGAATAGATAACGACATGCCGTGAGAATTTCACACTGTTTTTTGTCTTCAGCTTTCGACTTAGCAATGTCATGTCTCCTCTGTCTTCAGATAGAAACAAAGAGGCAATAGCAGTCTACCGATCTGTGATTGGTCAATTCATTTTTAATAGGTTCAGAGGGCCGGGTTGCATTAATTACGCCCAGAGGAGAGCGGAGCATACTAATATTGATCTGGGTGGATCATTCCGATTCAGTCCATTGCTGAGGTGTGCAGTGAAAAGTTCCTTGATGACTGTGGCAAAAGGACCTAAAGCATCAATATCATCAAAACAAACTATTGTGATTAGACTGATACGTTCAATGCCCATTTCAATGTAAATTTGTTTCTAGAGCAGCATCTTGTAAAAGTAAATGAGGATATAAGGGCTTTTCCCACCTTGACAATAAGTGGTGTGCTGGGCAGTGAGGTTCTAATGTTAATTAGGGATTTAATAATTTGTTGGATCGGATTTAGTAACACTTTAAAATAATTAATATCAGTTAAAAATATGGCAAAGCCCTAACTCAGTCAAATCCTGTTGACTAGTAGCCATATTAGATGAGGATATAAGGGCTTTTTCCACCTTGACTATAAGTGGTGCGCTGGGCAACATTTTGTAGTGTCTTATTAATTTGTTGGATTGTCTAAAGTAAAATTTAAAAGTATACTATTCAGGATTTTCAATTTTCTATAAAACTATAGACCCATGCAAAAGGAACACTTCTCAGTCATAACTTATGACACACTAGAAGTGTCTGTGGCTGTGTAGTTATCTGCAAAGACACTGTTTTCTTCATACTTTGCTATGTTTGGGATTTTTGTGGGGTGCAACCTGTGGGCAGTGGTGTGCAGCCCCTAGCCAATAACAGGGGAAGGTGGGACTTTATAAAAAGGCAGCAATCAGGCAGTAGTAACTCACATCCAAGAGGAAGTCACAAATATGGCACGATGAAACACCAAGTAGACAAAGCTTGGTCCAAAATGAGAGTGAATCTAGGATTGGCTTTTGAATCCTTTTGATTACTGAGGTTCTTTTTGGCAGGGGGGTGCTGGTGGTTTGCTCAGTTAGCTTGCTAAAATATCAGCTTTTTCATGAAAGCAAATGTATGCATTCCTACAATAGTACCTTGCACTGTATGTGTGAGCAGTGTCGGGAGGAAAGGTTTCAACGGGATTTGGACAGCCTCTCTTTATCCCCAGCATGAGTGTCACACCAGCACTTTAGTAGTGTGCTCATTCTGCAAAGTGTTGCAGAAACAGATAGAAAGCCATATTTCTTTTTTAAAGCAGGTATGGTTGCTTTGTGTTGCTTTTGCTTGAAAGAGGTAGCTTTTTATGTGCTTTTGTCACTCCATAGTAACCAGAATTGCGATTCTGTGCATAAAGGCATGAGTTAGAATATTTCAACAGACTGTAATGGTGCATGTTGCCTTGTGGCCTGAAAGGAGTATGCCCTAATTTGCCTTTGTTTGGCTCATACCAATCTATTAAAATACTTGATAGGCCCTGCGGCTGATCTCAGAGATCAACTTGGGACTTATGCACTGTATGCATTGTAATTGATAATAGTGACTTGCTGCTGTCTGCCCTGAAATAGATAGATATGACTTTGCAAAGGGACCACTGGGGACAGAGGCCGGAGTGGTCTGGGCTGACCCATTGATTAGGCATAAAGGTGACCATGGTGTACTATTGATTGTTACTGGTGGGACAGGTACACTATTGCATTATGGACTAAGCTTTCAGTGCGACAACCTGGGGGGAGAGAGAGAGAGAGAGAGAGGAGTGAAGGCAGACTAAAACACTTCTCATGCACCTATTTGTAAAGTCAAGACAGCAGGAAAATGGCACAATCGAAACAGCTGATAAAGATCCAAAAAGTCGTATTTCTTTGTTCCCTAGGCTTGAGCTCTACTGCCTGTACAACTGATACTTGGCTTAGCCGTGGAAAGGGTTCAGAAAGGGAGATTTGGGACCAGCTGAGATGCCAGGCTGTCTCCATGCTTGGTTATGGAGATGGAAGATAAAGTCAGATAGTTGTCTGATGATTAGCCAGCTCAGAGTATTAAATGGCAAAACAAGAGGACTTGCACAATCAGAGGTTAGAGACTCTAATATAGATTTATTCATCTATTCTCTTTCCTCCCATTTGACTCGCCGCAAAACAAAGCCAACCTATTAAAGCGAGTATTGAGTGGAGAAGAAACGGTTTTAACAGAAATATTGACATCAGTGCTGCCGCTTTTTTCCTGCTGAGCAGTGTGGTTTTAATCAGGGTCTTTTGCTTGGTATCTATAGTGACTAAGGAAAGGGGTAAGGCTCACGAATGCACACAACTGCACACAATTAATAAATACATGACATGAGGTTGCCTAAATCTCTGTGCATGAACATCGGACAAAGCCAAGCTGGGAAGTTTGATAGATCAGTGTTGGTGGGAAACTGAAACATGAGAAGTGATACAGTGATTAGGGATGTGCGATTTTATTCTGGATTAAAAAAAGAAGCACTCACAATAGGTTTAGCAACAATAAAAAAGACTGAAAAAAAACTGCAGATGGACCAATCTCAAAAAACCCAAAAGGTCTTAATCAAGAACCAGCATATTTCACATATAGAAAAAAATATGCCTGTCAAATAGTCAAGAAGCCTTGCTTCTTAAGATTGCTGTTTTTTGTTTTTCACTAAAAGGGATGCTCACTAAAAACAAGGTGTGTCCTACATATGATGCAATAAAAATGTCATTTTCTGAACAAAAAAATGTAAGGTACAGTGATTCCAGCAGTGCAAAACCAAGCACACGCAACGCTCTAGGCAAGCTCCCCTTACCTTTTGATTTTCTCACTCCACTCCACCCCACCATTTCTCTTATGTTTGGTTAAAAATAAATAAGGGCACACCCCCCTCTGGGTGTCACCCTAGGCAGCTGCCTCTGTCAGTCTTTGATGTTTATCGTGATAATATTGTGAATCACAAGTTTTTGGGCCAGGGTAATTTTGACATGAAGTTTTCATATCATCCCATGCTTTCATTTTCTGTCTTTCTCTAATCTTAACAAGTTATAGGAACAAGAAGGGAAAAAAAGTATGTTAACATGAGAAATGACTATTTTGTAGCACTTTAGTATAGTGTAAAGTGAGAAAATACCTATCCAGTAAGAACTAAATGTATACTTTAGCAGTGACATTTTGTAGCATGTGCACGTGTGCTGCACGTGCACGTGTACACTACCTGAAAATAGTGCATTTTGCTTTTAAACTGTAACCATGTATCTCTCTTCTCTTTTGTTTACACATAAACACTGGCCAGCAGAGACTTGCAAGGTAACGCCATGCCATGCCTCGCCGTGCTGTGCAGTGCCCCGCGGCGCTGTGCTCCATTCGATGACACAGCATGAGGCACAAATCAATATGGATTAAAACTCTGTATAAGCGAGCTATCCTCTGACTCCTCCTCACTGCACACGGAAGAGAAACCTGTGCATTTATTATGCTGGATTGCAGTTTCTTCCCCTTTTAAATCATAGAGGGAAAGTGAAGAGAGAGAGAGATAAACTTGCCCTGGACTAAAGGCCATTGTGACACTAAAGAAATTGCCTATGCCACGCCCCACCTCTCACCACCTGTGGGGCATATCCATCAAGCTGCTTAGAGTGCTGCATGGTGGGGGGGCTGGAATCAGAACCTCATTCCACCTGCCACACCTAGACTGAGAGTCACACATGAGCACAAGCACACACTCATACAGTGTACAGTGACAGGCTTGGCGGTAGGCCTCAACCCCCATGGCAGTGGTGGGCTCCCCACAGCGCTCTGCAGGACACCGCAGATTATCCCAGCGCTCGCAGACAGTCACAGAATGTTAATCCTCAACCATCTCGTCTACTGTACTGTTAAATCTGGATCTTCCTCTCAATCGCTCCTCCTCCTTAGCTCCCCCTTTTCTTTATCCGTCACTCTCCATCCTCTCCTGCAATCCGTTAAAATCTCCCCACAAATTCCCAGCTCCATCCTCTTTCTATCATCTGCCTTTTAACCCCATCCTCTCCTCCCCTAAAATCTCTTGATCCCCCATTTTCCTACTAGAAAGCGACAAGGCCTCATCCCCATTCTCTCTCATCCTTCCTCTCCGCTCCCGGGCCCAGCCCTCGCTATCAGCCCCATATTGATCTTCTCATCCCCAAGAAAACAAAACACCAATCAGCCTGTCATAATCACTCTGCTGGAGGAGGAAGCACCGAATGCCAAGCGCGGCTGCTACATGTTGATGTAAAAACAGTGGAAGAGTAACATGGCAGCAAAGGGTAGCTGAGGTTTTTTTTTGGGGGGATGAACATTTGCTGAAAGGGCTCTATTTTTAAAATATGAAGGTTTATTAACTACACTGTTGATTCCATTCTGTTAATGATGATACTGATTCTCATTTCTTTTTTTTATTTGTATGCTGGAACAATAAAGTGACAGCTGCTGGAGCCGTTCCTTCTAAAAATTACACATAACAACCTCTGAATGATATCTGGTCTCCCACAGCTTCCCCCTGCTATTCACTCTGATTCACTCATAAAAATTGCCCTCTACTGCTCGTACTTTTTTTTTCTTTTTACAACTTGTCCCGCAGGATTTTTCTTTGAGACACTACGGCTGCTAACTTCCAAACAATAAATTCAGTTTGTGATCTGTCAGCAGTCTCCGGACTGTTACCCCTGTCCCACTGTGCTTTGTTGTCATGCAAAACATGGATTGCAAACTTTATGTCTCCACACACCTCAGCATCTTTCCACCACGGGGCGATCTGGCAGATCCAATAAATCTCCAGCTGAAATGTTTGCTGTGATGCATTTTGACCTTAAATTAACCCCTTAAATCGGATTTTTTCCTTAAATTACCCTTAAATAGTTTCAAAGTTAGATAAACTACTTCTTTTCTGCACTGTTTGATGCCATCCCTCTTATAATTGGTATCTGCTTATCCCAGCAGTTCATTCTGGCACACCAATTCAGTGAAATATTGAAATCCAAGATGCCACGATTTATGGCTGCTTCATGGCATCAATTGGAAACTTTTTGGATTGGACAGTTTGAGTTAGTAACACCGGACATGCCAAACAATCTGCAGGGGTGAAGAGGTTAATACTCACTAATTAATTATTGTGAACAGATTTCATCGACTCACACTAACAGTAAAAGCTTGTCCATGGCTTTTACACACTATTAAACTCTTGATACAAGCTCAATAAAATTAATGCAAGAATCTAAAACCAAAGCCAAATAGCATTAAAAATTCAGATCCTCATCTCCAGACAATATTTCTAAAGATCAATTAGGTCCATTACAGCTGATGCCCTATAAGATGCCCTATATCATCTATACATAATGGTATCTGTGAATGTCACATAGTATCTATAGGATTCTCACAGATTTGGGTGGACTTAGTTTCACAACTTTTCCATGATTTTCAAGGATCCATAATAAAACTTTCCATGACCATTCACAATGTGTAACAAAAACAGAACTGCATACTACACTATAGTACACACAATGTTAATAATATTATTATAGGCAGCCTGCGGACACGGAGCAATAAAGCTCCCGGGGTGAAGGAGTGACAGCCTACAGTTTGGGTAGCCCATTGGTTTATTTTTCTGGACAAAAGAATATTCTGTACCATCAAAGTACCATGCTCTACTTTCACAGCAGTTAAAAGTTAATCTAAGTGCACACTGGTGCTCTGAGTGACAACTGAACACCTTTGGATGCCCATGTCAATGCTCAATCTCAAAAATGTTGTTAAATTTTTAAGTATTAGATAAGCATAGAAATGCAAACTTTAGTATGCAATGTTGTATAATACTGCCACATCAACATTAAAATCTTGCCCCGCTTGCCCAGGATTATTTAAATAAATCAGATTCAAACTCTATTCAAACATGAATCCAGCTATCTGGCATACATGGAAGCAGTGACTGAGCATGAGCATGTATGTGACTATGAACAAAACATTGCACATTGACACTTATTAGAGCTATGTTACATCAACAGCTTTCTCATTATGATGCATTATGTGGAAGGTTATCTAAGGAAGATTACTGTCACATCTGATTTCATTGCACACAGTAAAAATTCCATGACTTGTCCATTTTCATGACCCTGGAAACCTTGTCTCTAATGTGTTGAGAAACAAACATAGCAAAGAATCAAACTAAAGATCCGCACATTGTACTTAAAGCTCCCAATAAATTTTAATTTTGCAATGTTTCGATCAGAGACCATACCCACACTGTTTTTTTGGATTCATAATACTTCATTCTTGTGAACATCCCTGACAACATTTCAAACAGTGTTGATATTCATCACTTTTTCAAAAACTATTCTGTCCTGCTGGTGCCTAATTTTCCTCTCAGAGCTCTGCGTATTATGAAACTATTCAACAAACAAAATAGTTCCATGACACAGTGCAAGCAGAATGAAGCAGCAGAAATACACCCAAGTCTTTTTGAATACTATGTTGTGCTTGTTGTTCATTGCATGACTGAAAAGCTGCCGGCTTTCTGGTATATTTCTGACCAAAGGATCTAAAAGCTGGAAAAAAAAATATTGCACCTATTTTGGCTCATAATGTAACCATTACTGCTTTACATTTAAAAAGGACTAGGAGTCTCCAACACAGCTCTGTGATGCTGTATTTAGCCACAGTGCTTTGGGCGAAATATTGGCATGCTAACAATGACAAATCAGATGCTCAGCAGGCAGCAAATTTGAGAATCCTAAGACAATGAAGGGATGACCTGCCCTCTCCTTCTGATTGGCTAGTACTCATTGCCTTGGTTGGTTTGATTGGTTAGGTTTAGGTAAGAGGAGTGGGATTGGTTGAGTTTAGGATAAGAATGTCAGAGTAAGTCAATCAGAGGCAGAGTAAGGTGGGCCATTTCGCTATACCAGGTAATTCAAATTCAACAGCAGGTAACCGTTAACATGTCAATTATCTTAGTTTAGCATGTTAGCATGCCAACATTTGGTATTTAGGACTAGACTAAAGTACGCTAAGCTGGTTCTAGGCTAAGTAAAAGTTAAGCTATCATCAAAGTTATTATAAATTATCCTGAGGAGAACAAGAATGCATGTGGAAAAATCTCATGGCATCCATCCAATAACTGTTGTTGCTCATTTCACAAACTTTCCATTGACTCATAGCGGCACTAGAACAAAGGTAAGGGGATCACCGAAGTTGTTGTCTGGGCACTATAGATATCTGTTCCAAATGTCATAGCAAATCATCCAATAGTTGTTGAGGTATTTCAGTCTGGGACAAAGTGCTGCGCCAACTGGCAGTCCAACACTGCCATTATTATTATTAAAGCCACGCTCATGTGGCTAAACCAAGGTTTCTATCACTTTAATATCAAAATCTAAAGTTTCAAAAACGCAAAAAAAAAAAGCCATTTCACAACCCATTGTAAAACCCCTTAATGAATCTAACAAACAAATCTAACAAACTTTAAGTAAACATATTGGTAATAGAATAGTGTGTTAAGCTTCAATTAGTCAAAAAGATTTATATTTTTGATGGCGAAACCAGTATATGAATAGATAATGGTCAGAATATGCACTAGTAATTGCTGTTCTTTGCAGCTATTGTATAACCAGCACCAACACTATTGCCTATCTGCCGGTTGAGGAGATTGATGATGGTGCAGCCTGATGTCCTCTACAGTCACCGGTGGGTTGTAAATCATCATTGGACAGGTGACATGTGACTTGGACTTCTTTATGAATGTTTAACCTGGCTGATAGCTTAGTAATTGTTGCATCATATGCTGCACTTCGGTAAATGATGTCATTTGGAGAAATATGATCATGGTTTAGATGAAGAAAGTCTACATTTGTCCCTTATTTCAAATTTAATTAAACAGGAAAAATCCATGACGATAATATTTCATTGTGTATGCTGGACCTTACTTTTTTGCAAGAATTTAGTATTCCTTATTTCAATACAGAAATAAATTTAGAAAGCCCGTGGTGTCAGCCAGGGTAGCTCTTGTTGGAAATTGAATGCTGCTGAAGAGCTAAAAAGTTCAAATCCACCAAATATGAAATACTGCTTTAATAATTGCAGCAGTGGTGGAAGAGGAAGAGAATGAGAGTTTTTGATTTGTACAGTTGTCAGGCTTTGGCTATTGATAGTACTGTATCTTCTGTATTACTATCAGTGATAAACTGTCACTTGTGTTATCTGTGACACAGCTTAGGTGAAACATTTTTTCCTGAATCGAGTGTACAACTTTTATCTAAAAGCTTTCTCTGAAGTGACTTTAGATTGAAAGAAATGCATCGAACAGAAATGTCTGGATGTTATCCTTCCCTGTTATTGTATACTGTATATATATATATATATATATATATATATGCTTCATATATTTACTGTTTCCAGGCAAATAAAATAAAGTTCAAAAATTTCATTTCTGAGGAAATTGTGAATATTTACTCAGTAGAAACCAAGGAGACAGCAAATAGTATACAGTATTTCTGACTCATTTCCACAGACAGAAAGTAATAAAATAAGGCAGAGAGGGAAATTAACATCAGTAAATATCAGCTGTGATAACAGTAAATATCAGCTGCGATAACTTTGCCTCATACAAGTATTCTAATTTAACCAGGAGAGCAAAGGCAGAATTCATATTAACAGCAATTGCACTCAAAAGTGCCAGTAAGTTCAATTTTTCATATACTGTTCATGTGAAGGTCAGAACAAATGAAGCTGTTGTTTGTTGAGACAGGCTGTAAGTTATGTATTTTCCCTGGTGTTTCCTTATATTTACACTCTCCTGTTGCCATATGTTCCCCTGTTAGTGTCTTTCTCTCTCTGGCTTAGTCCATTTGAACACGGGTACATTTGTAAAAATAGTTCTTTCTATGCATTTTAACCTTTTGTACACATGCAAAATGTGTTTAGATTCACAAAAACACTAAACTTTTGTATCTCCATCTGGGCTTAAGATTTTCAGAAACTTGGTTTTCAGTATGGACATGTAGACAGGGAAGAGAGTTTTTGGCTTGAGACATCAAAGTGTTCTCCGTTATCTCCTATGTGAAGCATCACAAATGAGGTGACCAAAGGCCAACATGTTCTTCTTTGCATGGCTAGGTTTACAGTTATATTTCCACCTGTAGGTTTGGCATGCTCTTGACAGCGCTTTAATGGAGTTTTTACATTTTCACTTTGAAAGGAGATTCTTTCAAAACAATGTGTGTGGTGTGATTTTTTGTAGGGAAAAACCCTGTTCACACAAATACTGTTTCTGTTTGAACTCGGCCTCTGTATTTTGTTTTCTCTATGTGTGCTGGTGGGGGCATGGCGTCCCTCCGACGTTCTCCTGGCTCTGCTCATTCAGCCCATTCTCAATCTGAAGTCATCAAATACTGCCACTTTTATAGTGATTTTGGCATAAGATTCCTGACGCCAAAAGCCACCTATGTTAGCTTCCGGATGTTGCCAGCTGAGAACACAGCCAGACAGAACCATTTGCTGTGTTGCAATACACCACCAGATGGTTGGTTGCCACCTGCTGCGGCAGCATGATACGCACACAGCGTCAGATGAGAGCATGACACGCGGCCGGTAACAACGTAATAAAAGGAGCATGAAGTTCCCTGTTTGCTTCCAGTATAAATGTAGAGCCAAACCATGATGTTTGTTCTTTACCTCACCACACGCCTCTATTGACCAAAACCTAACCATCCGTGCCTTTGTAACCTAATCCTAACAATGTACTTTTGTTGCATGAACAAAATCATACGCTTTTGTTGATATCTCTGCGTTGGTTGCGGCATCCTTGAGTGTCAAAAGTTGACAAAGAGGGATAACTAGAACATTATATGTTCACAAAGCAGCGATATGTGATGACTTGGGGATGAGAACATGTTGGAAAAATCCTGTTTACAAAAATATTTATGTTCTTGTGGAATAGGCTTTTGTAGTTTTTTTCCCTATATGTGCTGGTGTGGGCGTGGCCTCCCTCATTATCCTGGTTCTGCTCTTCATATACACCTGTTTACTATCAGCTCACTAAGTGAATCTCCCTCTCTTTATCACATGCAGTATATCTACAATGGCTCTCTAACCACTCATTGCTAGATTGTTGTTCAACCTCTGTAGTAGCTACACATCAAGGCCAGCTCAGTTTACTCTGTGTTTTGCTTCCTTTTGTGTTTCTTGTTAGTAACTCATGCTCTCCTGTACCTCAGCATTCACCTGTCTGCCAGCTACCACTGCACCCAAAGCTTCCCCTCATTGTTTGTTCACGCTAGCTTCATCTCGGCCATCTCCATTCCTCCCTACAGACCCCCAGACTCCCATTGCTTACCACTGATCCCGTATCCAATAAAATCTTTACACCATCATTCAGTCTGTATCCTGGGCTCGATTCTACTCCTATTCATATACATAATATACTGTAAAACCTGAATTCACCTCTCCTTATTCAAAACTGCTTTGAGAAGATTAACCTTTACATGATCCCAAGCAGAGAACTGGTGCTGCTTTATCTCCTCAGCTCTTGGCTTCTATGTGCATGATTGTATTACTTTGTTTCTCTTCACTCAGAGGTAGTGATCTTCAGTTGTACATCTAACATGTTTATAGGTGTGAAAGAATAACCTTGCCCTCCAAACATACATATTTTCCTGCATCTCTACTACACACTCTCTCTCACTCCTACCACTCTCATTCTCCTTATGAAAATAGATGAAAACTTCGCAGCCCAATAACACAAACATTAACACTAATTCATGCTCATAGGTGGTTCCGGCAGTGTAGGAGGGAGGGGGAAGAAAAAGAAGAAAAAAAAAACGCACCCTCTGGGAAATTTCCTCTGATCAAGTGCAAAGAGATTAACCAGTTGGACGTGTGCTAATGAACAAGAGATCATAATGAAAGGAGCTCGTAAATGTAGATGAGGCATGTGAAAAAGAACAACGGCGAGCTTGTATCAGGTGAAACACAAGAGAACTATACAGAGACCAATTATTTTACGGCCCCCCCCCCTTACCTAACACCAACATCCTGACAAGTTTTGACAATGGACGGAAGAAAATGTAATGTTTCATTACAACAATTACAGTAATATGTGCAATCACACTTTCTGAAAGAGCAAGCCCCTGAACCGACTCAGGGATAATGTTAGGCTCTCAGCTGGAGCCCAGTTAGAAGCTATTACATTGTGTGCAACAGACTCAATCATAAAAAAGAAAGCATCAACTTATAGACAAAACAGTAAATCACACACAGACAAATGCAGCAAAGGGCACAAAAGCACATCAAACACAATCACATACAAGCAGACGAGCCTGAGGTGGGCTGAGCAATCTACGACTTACTGATTACATAGTCTCCAAATGGATCCTCATCCTCCTCATCATCTAGGTAAGCTGGAGGAGAAGGGGAATTGAGGACAGCAAGAAAAAGCAGGAGAAAAACAAAAAAAATAAAGGTTATGACAAATCAAGAAGAAAGAAAACTGGAAAAGAAAAGCACAAAACAAAAAGTAAAACTTATGCAAAGTGGATATGGTGGGGGGAAAAAAATCAACAAAAATTAAATGAATGCAGCCTCTCGCCCTCCACACATCCACCTATTTTCCCCTCATTCTTACTCTCAATCTGATACCTCCAGCCTTCATTAGGAGGCAAAGCGCTGACCATTAAACTACAAAAGTAGTTTCAGCTGCATGCAGAGGAAAATATGATCACTCATAATTGGCTGGAGAATTCTCAATTTGCTCTCAGTGCTCCTTCTCTCTCCCTCTCTCCCTCTTTTCCTCCTCTCCCTCTCTGGCAGGTCTGAAGATGACATGCGAGGCCATTACAGCTAACTAAATTCCCTATTAGGGGGCGGCAGCAGAGTCGTCAGCAAGTTACAAATCCGATGCCAATGATAGTCTGCCGCTCTTGTGACTCTTTTTTACCTGATAATAACACTGTTAGCATGGGTGGGCCCTCGCTGCAGATGCAACTTGTTCAGGCCGAGAACACACAATAACAGATTTTGTTTTTTCAATGCCGTCATTGTTATGCTTTATGTGAATATCTTTCCCTCATCTCTCCCTTTCCATTTATTCATCATTTATGTCTCTTCTCTCTATCACTCCAGGCTCCCTCCCTTTAATGTGAGTTAGCATCCATCTACTGTGATCAATATCCCAGGGCTTTTATTAAACACTGCTCTTGTGCATCTGCGTGCGTGTGCGTGCGTGTGTGTGTGTGTGTGTGTGTACGTGCACCTGCCTTCCTGTGTGTGTCTTCAGTACAAAATCTGCTCCAACAATGTCTTCACTGAGCCAAAGATACACAGCGAGGGTTGTGAATGTTTATGGTTTGATTCATCGTGTGTTTGTGTGAACATGTATGAGCGCTGCGTACAGCATGTTGAATAGACCAATCTTTATTGATCCTGACTGTGGGGCATTTTTCAGACCCCCTAGGCTTAACCCAAAGACAAGACACTTAAAGATACACGCGGCTTGTGTGCGTGTCCACTGCTTCTTTGCTCATTCCAGCATGCTTAGCTATCGCCGTGTGGATAAAAAGTCCTTGAACCAGTGGGTGAAGTATGGAGGCGTACATGCACACACACACGCGCACTCACAGTGGCGTGTGTTTGTGAAAGCGAGCTGTCAGTGCTGCTCTCACACACCATTCATCACAAGCTACTAATTCTGTTAGACCATTGTCGAGCCTTTCGCACCCCACGTTGCTCTCTGAAAACTCAATCAGAGGCTAATGCCCCCAACCCCTCTAACACACACAAGCTCTCACTTTCAGTTTTGTACTCTCTCTCTCACACACACACACACACACACACACACACACACACACACACACACACTCTCTCTCTCACAGAGACCCTGAGGGGACAGCAGTGGTCTTGGGGGACCCCAGCAGTCCAGCTCTATAAGTGTTGCTTGTGTTTGATAGACAGGAGCTGCATGGACTGAGTGAATGGTGCTGAGAGCGGCTGCGGTAGAAAGAAAAAGGCTCTAACAATCACTGTGTGACATATAATTACAATATGTATTCCAAAGTATAGAGCACGTTTTTATTCAAAATTCAAAATGATCATGATTAAACATTATCTTAATTTACCTTGATTGCAAAACAATCCTTTGAGCGCTCCACTTGGAAATATTCTCTGAAGTAACAACACATCAGCTGACTTGGTTGATTTGGTTTGATTTATGTTGGGATTTGTGTGGTACATTAAAAATAGGGAATAAAGAGGACAGCGCGGGTGCAGGCACTCTGCCACCTGTGCTAGCAGATTTGATTAGTTAATCAGGAATCACTTTGCCCAACGCGGCTTTTATAAAGCATAATTACAGCTCCAGCTACCAAAAAAAAAGAAAACTTTTGACTGCAGATGTTTTAAGGGGAAAGTTTTTCAGCTTTGTCAAAAAAAGAAAATTAACATAAAGTTTAAGTAACGTAACACAGAGCAGCTTCTAAGGGTATAAAATACGTCAAATAAAGAAAGAGCCCGGGATTGAAACCAGGCAATTGAGCATGCCCAGACGGGGGGCAGGGTTAGGCAGAAAGGCCAGACTAAATTTAGCGCCACCTTTTCATTCTCTAATTACGAGATTAATACATGCTGTCACATACGTCACAATACTACCCTATGATTTATTATCCAGCCGCCCAGATGGAGAGATTGAGCCAGAGTAGGAAGGAGGAGAGGGAGATCGTCTGAAAGCAGCTAATCTGCATGCATGTGTGACTGGGTAGGGCCTTGACTGCAGAGTGAGCGGTTGGTGCCGTGTCTGTGTTTATAAAGTCAGCGGTATGAGTGAAGCCAAGATTTACTGATGGAATACAATGTTGAAGTTGAATTAGATCCTGCCTGTTTCCCTAACAGGCTGCTTTTTAATGAGAGGGAAACACAGAGGCATATGGACCCATACACACCAGCATGTGTAGAGCACTGGACTATGGATTGTGGCCATAAAGTCTGCCCCGGCCTCAGGTTTAAATCAATGTCAGAGCCTGATCTTATTTCATCTAATGCATGTTTTAATCATTCTCCCCCCTGATCAATGCAGTTTGGATGCAGTCATCAGGCACTGCTGTGGGAATTTACAAGCGCTCCTATTCTCCTGCCTGTGTTTCCAGACGGACGTTTTACGAGGCCGTGCACAGTGCGACAGTAAATCTCTTCCTCCACTTTGCCAAAATGAAATCTCCCAGTGCCGCTCTGTATGCCCATATTTGTTTGTCTCACTGTGATGCTTGTGCAAACGAAACTTGCGTTGCCTTTGCCAAGTAAACGTTCTAGTCTCTTTATTTTAATAGTGTCTGGAAGGGGCAATAAAAGCCAAGTGTCTTTATTCAATACTTGACAATAAAGCTGGATGTAGAGAAACTTTGAAATCCCTGAGTTGCATTTAGAAAACTAATTTAACAGGCTTTACATACTTGTCGGTAATTGGAATTTAGCTGTAAATGAAAAAAAAGAAACAAATGAAAAAATAACAACAAAGAGTTTTAGCTCAAAAAGGGATTGAACAGGAGCCGCAGAGGAGACTCCTACACAGGTGAAACACATCTCTGAATGTGCACATGCACAAATTAGTCAGGTGCCATTGTATATTCATTGTTCTGTGGGTGTACAGACAATCTGTATTTTTGCATAAATGTCTATGTGCATATTAAGACTTTCAACTTTCAACTTACAGTGTAAACATATCATGATTATACAGTATTACAATATTGTACGATCATTCATATGCAAGACTCTCATGTCCAATTTAATGATTCAAAGCAGCTCGTTATTGTAACAATTAAAAAAAAACATAATGTGAGAACCATTTCTATGACAACAGTGCAAACGTCCATCCAATGATAACGATGGTGGGATATAAAAACATCATTATATGGTAATTAAGCAATAGCTCATGACGGGTTGTGTTATGGTGTTCGGCCCCACCTAAAGCATCACAATATATCACAGCCTAGAGTGGACTACTGCTCTTAAAAAACGGTTACCGATGGCAACATGAAAGCTATAGACGTAATTTCAACTGTTTTTAATCACAGGTTCATATAGCATTGTTCTTACAAAGAACTAGGCTCTCCTCAGTGCCTGTACGTAGTGTAAAGAATTGGTTTACTCTATATGGGCGCACTCAAGGTAAAGGACTTAGACATTATTGCCATTGTAAGAATGGATGTTCAAAAGAGAATTGCGCTCTGTCCATTCTTGTGAAATTCTGGCTAAGAGGTGCAGATAGCCAGAAAAGTTAAACCGTCGTGTATAAAACTACCTGGCTGATCAGCGCTGCTTCTGCACTGTGTGGCCCACAGAGCAGACGCACAAGAGATTTACGCCAGCTGAACCAGCTACTTTTGTTATAGAGCTCCATTACCTTGAATGGGGATACAATAATTAAAATGTGCTGCCAATCGTTATTGGACTGAATGGATCAAATTCTGATAGTCAAACGAGTCATTTTCAGGGAGTTGTGATCCAAAAAAAAAGTATTCAATGATTTACAGACGTCTCTTTTGCCATATAAGTCAATGGGAAAAATAATTCTAGTGCTACAGGGCATCACGAGACGGATGTAATTCCACTGTTTGACCACTACAAATTTGGCTTCAAAGCCCAGAGCATTTCCTGAGGGCCTGGTTGTATGAGTTTATTATGCCATGGCTAACAACCAGTCAGAATGCTTTGTTTGAGATGTCTGTTTAATTCATAAGCTGAACAATAAATATATAAAAACAATAATAAAAAAATGTAAATCATATAATCAAAAAAGTCTTATCCAGGAGAAAAAAAAATGTATATTCCTCATTATGGGACAAAGGCAGACAGATTTACCACTATGTTTGAACACTATTCTTGTTCTAAGGTAAGTCTATATTTCAATATTCTCATTTTACTTAGAATATCTTCTTTGTCACTTCCCCTCTGTCCAATACATGCATGCAGGCACACACACACACACACACACACACACACACACACACACACACACACACACACACACATATATATATATATATATATATATAACTTGCTCTGAGTTGTTTACATTAGGTGTATATGTGCTGCTAATTGTGTTGAGATGAGCAAAGGCACCAGGCACCGCGACTGACGACTACTATCTATCCAAAGGTTCACACTCTTTAATTTGTTATCGACTAGGTTTGTTTTAGACCTTTCAACTCCTCCAGAATCAAACAGTTAAAAATAGCACATGCAGTTTGGCAACCTGAAATATTGGGAGAAAGTCTCTCTAATTTGTAACTTATTTTGGTGTTCACTTGTGTGTGTTCATTAATTATTATGCTTAAACAAAAATTGCGTAATAAAGTTAAAATAAACGAGGCAAATAAAAGAATTAATCCAGCAATTACTCTGCAGCCAGCTGCCCTGCTGACACAAAAACTAGCATGTGCGCGCACTCGCACGCAAGCACACACGCATGCACGCATGCGCGCATGCACGCACACAAATAGTACTTTCCCTGAGGTTTGTTATATTTGTCACCATTTCTCTGGGCTTTCTATTTTGGTAGTGAAATCTGCAATAGGGCGCACACACACACACACACACACACACACACACACACACACACACACACACACACACACACACACACACACACACACACACACATTCATCCACATGTGCGCTCCTGCCCTGAAGGGGAACCCACGACCCTTAAACTGACACCTGTCAGTCATGCTGGAAAGCCGTACTGACAGGAGCATAACGAGAGCTGGTAAGAGGCGCAGCTTGAGCGCAGAGAAGACAGAAGAAGAAGCTTGAAAGATAAAGACGAAAAGGCGGGAGAGGAGGGAGATGAAGAGGAGGAGGAGGAGAAGCAACTGGAGGTGAGACTTCTGAAGCTTGTTAGAGACGCGGCGAGATGAGAGTGGTGCAGCGTGCTGTTTGGTGTTTTAGCACGTCACCGTCTTTTTGATTTGTTAGCATATGTTTATGATGTTGTTTCTCTGTCTGTCTCTGTCAATCTCTATTATTAGACCCTCAGATCCTCTTCCTGCTGTTTTGACACTCCCGTTGCTCCTGTTTCACACTTTCTGCACACACATGCAGGGTTTACGCACATACACACTCTCATAATAGCATATAGAAATACAATGACAGACTCTGTAACATACACACTCATGCAGCTCCAGCAGCCACGGTGCTCGGGGCGCACACGCCGGTTAGGTCTGGTGGGAGTGAAATCTTTCCTCCGGGTGCTTTGAGGTGTGACGTGCCTTCGGTATCAGATGTTCTGTTTGCAGGAGCGAAGGGGTGAGATTTCCTCATTCAGAGCGACTAAATAACTAACGAATTGACTTGATCAGACACACGCACACACCTGGTCCTTTTATCAGGCTGCCGCGCTGCCTCTGATCTCTTCATGCTGGCAGAGACAGCGATGCAGACGCCTGATCTAAATCTCTGGTCTGTGAAACCATGAGACGAGCCTAAAGGTGTGAGCCGGTGGTTCCCCCAAATGTTTCAATATAGAAGGCGAACTTTTGAAGTCTCGCATTTAATTGAATTGACTTTGATTCGGGACTTGTTCTGCATAATCATCAATATGAATGAGGAACAAGTGGATGTTTAGACCCTGTAGGAGCCCAAAAATATCCATGAATGCCACTTTTTGGGGAAGTTTCTTTTGGAAAGTGAAAAAAAAACAACTTTTGATCTTCTCAACAATCAACACTTGGTGACATCATACTGCAGGCAAATGATTATCACAATATAGTGCAGGATTAAGAAGCTAATTTTACAAGGCCTGGAAACGCCGGCGACAGAGCGCTCAATGGCGTTCTCCTGGCCCTGAGACAGAGAGAGTGAGAGCGGCGTCTGCGGCTGATATCTGCGGCAGCGAGATTAGCTTGGTAATTAACCACAAAGCAATTATCGGGTGGTGGGATGAGAGGCGCATCTCAGGGAAGGTGTTTCTTGATGTGTTTAATAGGTGTTGAGTAGTTTGATCAGTCGACAGAAGTTGTTTCTGATTCAGAGGCCCGCAGTCCAACAGAGGTTGATCCACAGCTGATACGTGTTTCTGCCGAGAATTCAATTAATTAGACTGTTGCTTTTCCTTCCATCCACTTTTCATTAACCTCCATTGACACCTCGGCGGAGCTCCGGCGCAGGTTTTTACGACGGCGTCAGGATTAACAAGGAAATGGGAAGTTGGCAATAAACAAAGTTGCCAGAGGATGGAGATTCCCTCTGGGGACATCGCACTCTCAAATCTTCTCTCTGACTGACTCAGTACTGGAAAATTCAAATGCTCCAGCTCTAAAAAAATCCAAAAGATTTGGACTGACAGACCAGTTGTGAGAGAGGGGAGAGTTAGAGGGCTTTGGCTAAGTGCTATTGATGAAAAAAAGGATGAGTCTCTGGGGGGGGTCCAACTACTGTTCTTCAGATCAGAAACAGACTCAATCAATAAATCTGACTCACTCACAATTCATACAATGGCTGTCTGTTTGAGAGGTTGTCTGAAGATTTCAACAATATCGACAAACTTGTGTAAGATATACATTCTCACTGAGGATCACTTTAAAAACTGATTATATCAGTCCCATACTACCGACATGAGTTGTTCTCGTTTTTTCCATCACATTTTCTCAAATCAATTTTAGACACATCTTAAAAGAGTCCTACCTGACTCGTCGTCAGATTTGTTTTCATTTTCCGAGTCGGTGAGGGTGAGGGCCGAGTTCTCGCGGCTGGACACTCCTGAGCTGCGCCGGGACTTTACCCTCCCTCGTCCAGCCCACAGCTGGATGGCCCGCTCGGGAGACAGAGGCCCCTCTGGGTCCGAGTCAGCATCAGAGCCGGCGCTGAGGGAGTACCCCCTCTGGAGGAGACCCAGGTCAGGGCAGTAGGGAACGGCGGCGGGGTGCGGAGGGGGAGTCGGCTCGCACACTCCCAGCTCGGCCAGGGTGAAATTACCACCTGCGAGAGAGAAAACACAGTTACATAGGTGGGGTGCGGAGTATGTAAAAAAAAAAACATTCACACAAACAAATGCTCCGACAAGAAACACACACACACATATCTAGCAAACAAAACCCACAATCACACGCAGAGAAGCACACTAATTATGAAACTACGGAGGCGGAGGCTGAAAATTGGTCTTTGTTGTGGCAGGCAGGAGGGGGAGAGATGACGCAGCATGAATCAGGCACAAACTACAAACTAGCTGCTGGAAGGAATATGTACTGGCCTGCAGGCCTGTTAAAGCTGGCTTAGAAGGCCTGCCTCCCTCGCTTTACTGCTCCGCATTGGCATTCATGAGGTGTTGATGTGAGATCAAAGAGCTGTTCACTTGAGGCCTCTCAGACTGTAGTGGAGCTGCTTTGCTGCCTTCTGGGTTTGATCATCTCCCCACCTAGTTGCCATCACACACTGGACCCCAGGCTCACAGAGTATACTGCAGTCTGCTGCAGTACCGGCCCCGCTGCCTAACACTCTTCCCCTCCAGACAAACCGACTCGTCACTTCCAAAATAAATATATAAAATTATCCAAATTAAAGCACATCAAAGGAGATCAATAAACAGTGCTGCAGCCCAATTAAATCCAAGCTGAGGAAAAAGCAATTAAGGAAAAAGGCATGCTCAACCAATTTATTCTCTATACTAATTAAAAGAGTATTGTGGATGCAATCGCTCACCATCAGCTGTTGGGGTAAAGGGATCGGGGGAAAAACAGTTGTGATTCACTTCATTAGCAGTTTGGGAAGGAGGGGGGAGAGGAAGGGGTGAGTGAAGAGAGGACGGCATTGTGGCGGCACGCTGTATGAATCAGTGCACTGGGAATCACACAGCTGTGTGACTGGGTTAACTGTGACTCATCAGGCGTACGGACGCAATCAGAGAGAGCGGAATTAAACAGATGAAAATCGTCTGCTGGATCTTCATGGCTCCTCTTCACAGGCTCGCAGAGACTCGAGAGTTGCGCCGAAAGCGATGAGGAGAGGGAGGGCCTGAAAGGAAACTCAGCCCGGGGAAGTGGTGACAGGCTCTATACTTCTACTCAGACAAACAGATGGACTAGACTGGAGAGCAAGAGGCAAGCGAAGAACTCCACAGGTGGATTTAGCGTCTAGGCTACAGTTTGGCAAGCATCCAACCAGCTATGAAGGCACCCAAGCATCAGGAAATATTACCAATCCTCGTCTTCTTTGCTTCTTTGTCTCCTGCTCCCACTTATCATAAAGGATGAAAAAAGGAGCCTTCTTTACTACATGTGACACTAGGTACTATTATAAAGTTTAACACTACAGCACTACTGTATATGCACAGGATCTAACTCTATAATGAACTCATACCTGAGATGAGGTATCGTAGAAGGACGGGAGAGAACTCCAGGAGGCCTGAGAGAGTAGAGCACATGCGTTCTTTAAGATCAGTGAGCAAATCCTCCCAAAACTGAACTGCTCGCTAAAAAAGACTCTACTCCACAATCACAGTTAGGATTATGCTTTATGCAAATCACCGCATTCAACTACAATGACAATAATTGGACCACATACAACACATCTTCTAGTCTAAACAAACACTACATGGAAGCAGTTACAACATCAAAGTGTGCATGTGTGTGTTTTTGTGTGTGTGTGTGTGTGTGTGTGTGTGTGTGCTTACACATATCTAATGTTTCATCCCACAGGCCACGACTCTGTACAATTAACATGCCATAACTAGTGATTACATATGCAAAATCCAATCACTCCTTATCACCATAGACGTGGCCCAATGCCGTAGCAATCTACATGTGCTCAAAGAAAGATGGATTGGTGCGACGGGTTGAAGCAGACATGAAAATCTATCTCAGTTATTCCACAAATAGAAAACCAATCGCATGTTTGTTACATGATACAAAGACAGATGTGAGGGCGAATGTGACGCTGCATTCTAATCAGATCAATGCCTTTCTCTTGGTACGACACTGCTGCCATTCTTGAGCTTATAATGCGCATTAATGTGTGTTTTGAGCCTTAAGCAGCTTCTGCAGCTGCCTTGGGCTGCGCACATCTGTGTGTAATCATTGTGTACATGCTGACATGTACGTTTGTCTGTCAGTTGATCTGTGCATTCAATACGACTTTGTTGCATATCTGAATAAGACTGTGCTATAGGGTGAAAGGAGCACAATGTAGAATGCTTCCTTGATTGCTTTTCACTAATATATTGAAGGGCAGAGTGTAAGGAAGGGAGAGAAACAAAACAGAAAATCAACACGTGAACGCGTGTTATGGAGTTTCAGCACACATGGAAACAAAGTACAAGATGCAAAAGAAAGAACGGCCTCATTCAGTATGCTGAATCAAAGTACATGAAAGAAGGGTTATTTTGAGTGAAGTGGAAATATTAAGAAAACATGCACAGCACGACCTTGCAGAACTAAAAACTGGGTTAACATGTTTGTACTGTATGTGTGTGAGTAGAAATCTGCATTCAACTGCTATAGAGCATAAACTGCATAGTCTTAAATGCTTCCTTTAATACTTTTCACTACTAGAGCCAAGGGCAGAGCCAAAGGAAGGGAAACAAAGGCAGTGAAACAGTGTGAAATGCTTAAAATATGTGAGAAAAACAAGGATAAGATAGGCTCGGTTCGCCCTTTCTTTTTCTCACACACTTACACATACTAAAAATCCAATTAATCCTGTTTCCATATATATGTTTAATATATGCAGCTTATTACCTCCTTATTTTGGAAAGCGTACGTAGTCACATGTTCATCCTTCCACTAAGTTTGTCTGTTTTCCGCTCTCCCTGTCACTATATGCAATGGCCTGTTTGACCACTGAGATGCCAGCAACGGCTAGCTTGACCGCAATTATTTTTAGGTGATGAGGCACTCGCGACCAGGACTAGGTAACACAGTCTACATGAGAGAGGGTAAGGCTGTTTTTTTCAGCCTGCATGGAAACAGAATATGACATGTACAAGATGAGGCTCAGTCAATATATGCTGAATAAAAAAGCCTTTGAAAATCAGTCTGGGGGGCACAGTTGGCCCCCAAGCCAGACATTGGACATGACTGGATTATGGTTACAGTAAGAATATCAGGGTTAGGGTTAGGTCAGGTTAACTTATATGAGCCTGTTTAGAGCTGGTATCAGCATCCATTTCAGTGATCCAAATGCAAGTGGACAGCCGTGTCTCCAGCTGAGAACTTGTCATCAGATGTCTTTACCTTCCTGTGCGCAGTTATTATAACTACACTTTTGCTAGCTGCTCTTAAGCATACTTCCTACTTACGTTAGCAATTGTGTCAGTATGGCTGGAGATATCATAGTCAGAAATCAACACGTTTTCTTCCATGGCGCAAAACGATGGCCACGCAGCACTTCATTAAACTCGCCATGAAATGGGTATGTTACAGAGCATTAGAACACTGTCACCAAAACAACCACCACATCCTGCACTGATGATGTGGTCCTTATAGGAGACGCATCAGGACGACGTTAGTGTTTATGCTACTAAGCATACATGGTCATCTCCATTTTTCATTGTCCTAAAGGCACCTGGTGCAACATGCCCATTTTTTTAATGCAACAAACTACAGGCCACACACTGAATCTTACATATTGACACTGATATACAAAGACTCATCATTTGTTTGAAAAATTACATGGTTAAAACTGCAGTTTCACTTGTTTCTTAGCTCAGCGGGGACTTTAGTTCCATGCACCTGACATATATCATCATTTGGAGTATTCATGCGCCACATGTTGAATCTCTGAAAAAAAAAAAAAAAAGTGACACGGGGGGAAAAGAAGCATCTTGTTGGAACTCAAATACAATAGTGAGAGTGGGAATGGCATTTGCAGTGATCCATTAAACCACATGTACTTCCCTTGATAAAACTCATTATGGATGTGTGTGGGAGCGAATGTGTGCAACGTTGCGGTGCATGTGTGTACGTGTATGAGTGTTTGTGAGTAGACAGCTTTGTGGGATAGAGGGGCCTATCATTAAAAAATCATTTGTGCTTGTTAGCAGTTTGACAGGCAAAGTATAGGCAGCAGGACTCTGCATTATGCTGGTTGACTTTCCCTCACCCCATCGTGTAATTCTGTATAGGATATAAAACAGGCAGATCGTGTGGGCTTCAATGCCTGCAATTATGTTGCTTTTTCCAGATCCAATAGCTTACACAGCAAGCCACCCTTGGACATGCCATTTTGAGCTTTTGAGCGAGCGGCAGTCCCGAACAATTTCTGATTTGCCCTGAAGTGCTGAACTAGTGAACTGATTTGCTCCTGGGTCGAAGATGCATCAAAATCAGGAAGCAAATGCAACTGTGCGCGGCAGGTTCGCCAGCAAGCCCCCGGAATGGCTGAAATTACTGTTAATAACAGTGAAAGCCTTATTTTCTTTGACACAGCCAAGAACATGCTAAAATTTGGGGCTAATAGCAGCCAAAATGTGTCATTTCTTAATGTTTTCCATTTTCATTTGCATCCAATTCAAAATTCATCTGCGCTGCACTTTAGTATCCCTGAAAAAAATGAATTTCTCTTTTGTGTTTTTCTTTCCTGTGAATTACGAAGCAATAAAATATACATATATATTCCTTCCTAATAACTGAGAGTCTAAGTGAAGAAATGTCTCAACAGACAGGACAAAGAGAGAGACAGGAGAGTTGGGAAATGACAAAGTAGAGACAATATAGTAGTTAGGACCTAACTTTCAGGGGTTGCATGCTTCTGCTCTCCTGGGATCAAATCCCAACTGAAGTTGCTCTCCTGTGTCTCCCATAATCTGTCACGCTGTCTCTCCTTCGAGTTGCCCAGCACAAGACAAAATGCATTTTAAAAAATCCTTGAGCTGCTCAGTGCGCTATTAAAAAAACAAAGGACAGCAAAGGAGAGCTGGATTGTCAAACTGAAGCAAAGATGGGGAATAGAGCCGGTTGTATTAATTAGTTACACACATTTCTCAGTGTAAGTATTTCAAAACCCTCCGCACAGCTGTCTTCACACACAGGCAAAATGGAACATAATCTTATTTCCAAAATGCTATAAATCTACCAAAATACTTTTAATTTGTACCACTCTTCATTTTAATTATTTAGTTTTTTATGTATTTCATTTTTTTTTTGTTTTCTTTTTACCTCAGTGCTGCAGTAACGTGAATTTCCCCTTGAGGAGCAATAAAGTCTTATCTTATCTTGCTGGAATACAAAAACTAAATTGCATACCTCGTGTTTAGGACATCTAGTGACGATACAGATAAAGACGAGTAATAGCAAGCTCAGAGCTCATCCGAGACTACAGTACAGATGGTCTTCCTCTCTGTCAGCTCCTCTCCCACCACACAAACACACACACAGACACACACACACACACACACACACACACACACACACACACACACACACACACACACACACACACACACACACACCCTCCTCTCACTCTCAGGGCCTCTATTCATCCTCTATCAGACACTTGTCTATCTCTGCCGATGTTCATGTAAATCACCTCTTGCAGAGTGTTCCCCTCTTTGTATAGATAGTAATGAAATTAGAAGAAGAAGATGAGTATGTAAACATATGCATAAACGGGCTGTGGATACAGCCTTGGAGACAATCGCTAGAATTTTGAGCAAGAAAATCCATGAATTCATGAATTTCTGAAAGACAGTGGTCATTGAATTCATTCTGTGTCAAAGCAATGAAAAATGATTCACAGTACAGTTCACACAGGCGGCTGCTGTGTGAAGACTTCCTCTTAAGTCGATAAGAGGGGAAAAAAATAGGGAGTGAAATGGAAAGTGAGGCGAGCCGATGACGAAAAAGGGGATCATAAGATGAGGTATGAAGAATGATGAAATCCTTGGTCATGGTAAACAGTTTCTGCAGGGGGAGAGAGGCGGAGAGAAAGAGAAGGAGACGGAGACGGAGCGCAGACAGACAGACGGAGGAGGGCTGTGTATACCTGAATGATAAGCCAACATCGTGGAAAGCATCAAAGCAGAGAGAGAGCAAGAAACGATCTGCTTGGCTTTGAATAGATGCTGTGCTAAGGTCAAGGTTCAAGGTCACTGTTGTCTGTGAGAGTTTTGAGGGATTGTTGTGCAGTTGTAATTATCACACACACACACACACACTATTATTACTCTCACACACGCAAACACAGTGCAGTAGTGGAGAATACTAATAAACATCTCCACAAATCAGGGTTTCCATGGTGATGAGTAGTGTGTAAAATAAAGCAAATGTTGCGCGGGTGCAGACACATCAGAAGCGAGGTTGTTAATGAACAAAACCTACAAATGTTGATAATGAGATCACTATTTTTGGTGTTACACTTTATTTTTACACACAAAATGATAGTTTCTCATTTATACAGTGTGTGAAATTCTTTGGGTGATGCGCAGAAATACCTGCCAGTACCCCTATGTTTATATCTGACTTTTCTGCAGCTTGTGATTTACATCCAGTGCTAATGTTTAGTGCATGAATTAGTGTGTGAGCCAGAAAAGGAAGTGTTGCACAACAGGACTGTGAATATTGTTGAGTTTTTATTTTCGTCTTATCACCCAATTATAAGTTTTTTCCTCAGTTGTATGGAGATTTGTATTGTCTTTCAGCCATTTTTTTCTTTTGGTATGTTTTATGGCCTCAACCGCTTTCATCAACCTCGTTTCAAGACTGACAGGGAGCTGTTTTCAGTGAAAGCTGTAACAAACCCATTTAGCAGCCAAATATTTCACTCAGAAGCTGGTGAGGACCAAAACAGAGCTAAAAGTAACCAAAAATACAACTCTGCTACCCCAAAGTAGCTTTTAAAAAAGTTTGAACTCTATGTTTTAGTTGCCTAAGCTCATGGTAATCATACTAATTTGTCATAATATGATATTGGTATAAAGAAGCTGTATGTAACATTCAGAGCACATTTATGATTCAGAGTCTGGGGTCAGATTGTCTGCACACAGTTCTCAACATGGAGGTGGCTGAGCCGGCAGCAAGCAGCTAACGGTGCAAGCTCCATCAACAGCGCTAACAACAGCAATGGTGCTGACAAGGCTGACATTGTAACCTGGGGGGACACCTGAGGGTGGACGTTGTGCTTCTGCAGCATCACCCTCCCACCACTGTGCATTTGGACGACGGCATCAGTTGTAACAGCTTTATGAGAGCATTGCAGGGCGGCAGCAATTAACTAGCCCATGGAACACACTCACAGACATAGATATAGAAATGTAGATACCTCATTGGCCGCTGCCAAGATGTCAAAATACGTCCGGCACCATTTTTCAGAGGTCAAAATCGGCTAGTTATAAACATCTGATCAACATGTTATTATGTCTCCAGTACATAAAATTAACTGAAAGAAGTAACCATGTGTCATGTTCACTTTCCGGTGTTT
This sequence comes from Plectropomus leopardus, assembly GCF_008729295.1. Taxonomy (NCBI): domain Eukaryota; kingdom Metazoa; phylum Chordata; class Actinopteri; order Perciformes; family Serranidae; genus Plectropomus; species Plectropomus leopardus. The sequence continues at coordinate 10,235,363 of NC_056471.1, forward strand.
ATAACAAAACAAATTTTGTGAAAATCCGTTTACAGTCAAGCGAGTTACGGTCAATTTTAAAGGGAAATCTGCATCTCTAAGTAGACACGCATTAATTCACTCGCGGATCTTGACCTCCCCAATATGGCACCCACGCAAATGCATGTCAAGCTGGGAACGTGATATCAAGGTTTCTATATCTATGCTCTTATATGCATGCAGGACTAGACAGGCTACCTTTTTTACACCAACATGGAATTGGTTCTGGTCCAGATCATGCACCTAATTTTGAACCTTTCGCAGTATTTTGACCAAATGTAAAATGATTCAAATCCAAAAAGTTGGTTCTGAAGTGTGAACCATGAAAACATCAGTGGGCGTGTTATATTTTAACAGTTGGAGGGACAGGATGGAGCAGTCTAGGGAAAATTCATCTGAAAAAAAGGTGTATTAATAGCTGGTTCATCCTTGTTTTTTTGATAAAGACAAATATAGGTACAGGTAATCAATGTGTTTGCGATTTTGTGCATTGCGCAACACACAGTACTGGTGGAAACGTGGGCTGGCTTCAGAGACAGCACCAAGGTTGCAAGAACCATGAACGAAACCAGTTCAAGAACCAAAACTAATTTGATGAAAAGAGTAACAGAGGGACCTTATTCTCTGCTCAGAATGCTATTTTTCCATCATATCTTTACATAGCAATTAGTAGTTTTCTGCAGTATTAATGCTCTGAATATCATATACAATGATTTTAATGACAATGCATTTGCCATGTGCAGATACTGTCAAAAATTTTTTTTACAAACTTTGCCATTTGGCATTAAAAAAGGTTTTCATTAAGCATTCTCTGCAGTTTTGCAGAATCCTCAGTATCAATGTTTATGCTGATAGGAAGCCTGTAATTCCTATGGTCAAGAAATTGATTGAGCCTCTCAGCTATTAAGAAAACAACAACAACAACAACACAATAATTATAGTAATATTACTGATAAGAAGATTATTATTATTTTGGGTTTTTTTTTTATCTTTCAAAACAACCTGTAACCTCTTATTTGGAGTGTTTTAGAGGGTTTTAGAGTATTACTGTAGATGTCTTTTTTTTTCTCTTTAGCTACACATCTTATCTCAGTCATCACTCTCATGACCACCAGATAAACTGCCTCATCCCTCAGAAAGGAGATTATTCTTTGAGTCTTATTTGCCGGGATTAAAAACAAAGTAGTTTGTAGCAGATGATGCTGTCAAGATTAAAATGTTTTATCTTGACATCTGGAAACTAAACATGTGCATTTTGCTTTAATAGGTAAACAAAACGTTAGCACACATTCTATCACTTCAAACACTGGCTCTTTCATTCTTCTTAATGCGCATGTCAGAAATCGAGGTGAGGTTTGTTTGAAATGAAAAAAAAAAGTCATGTTGCACTACAATAAAGAAACTGTGTGATCAAATTTGAACGTGGATGTTAATTTATTTAGTGTTTCATTAAACGATCCCATCATGTCTTTTTGTTGTCTCCCAAAGTGCTCCTGTTCACAGTGAGTGAGTGGCAGTAGCAGAGATATGTCACAGCATTACCTTCCCTCTGTGACTGACATGTCATGACAGGATGACAGGGTACACTGACAGTCAGCCTCGTAGGGCTCAGTGTTGATTATCAAAAAGCCCATTTCGCACGCGTGCATACACACTGCTCGTTGCATGTGGCATGTCATTAACGCCACCATTAGCAGTGCAGTAACAACCTCACAGATATGCCCAAATAGGAGAGTCATGGTCAAACACTTCCTACACCTCCCAGATGACATCCGTTCTTTGGCTCCCGCCTGAGCCACGGGGGCCCTTGCACCTCCTAATGAGGAACCCAAAATAGGTGTGACAAATGTCATCCAACTCTGGACTAGTTACTCCTGCCCAGAGGACAGCAGTATGGGTTGGACAGGACATGACAGGACATGACACAACACCATGCACTCTCGAGGAGGTCTTGTCACTGAGAGGTGTAGCGCTAAGCAGTGAAACACCTCTCATCCAAGAATAGGTGGTCAAAGTTGACCAGCCTGGAAGACAGGCCTCACTGTTGCTTATAACTGGAATACTTCACTTATTGCCTGTAAGGAATTCTTTTTGATATAAAAAGCTTTTAAGATGCTAAAATCTTAAAGGGATAGTTCAGAATTTTGGAAATAGATATTAAAGTATATTACAAACAATAGATGTCAGTAGGCATGCTCCCAGTTTGGAGAGGCAGGCTGGACTCCAACATGAAAGCTAAAAAAAATGTACTACTGTGCAGGGGGTTCTTACCGATTTACCTTGGTGTCCAACAGTGATTTCCAACAGCAAAATAGGGATGTTGCGTGACTCTTTTCAAACCAGACTACATTGAGGAAAACAGAAATTTAACATTGCTGATTACAGGAATTGCTGGTTTACCGCTGCCTCAATTAGTTAGTTTGTTTGTGCTGACTTTGGTGTTTATAAGGTCAAATTCACCAAAGTCACACTATAACACAAACTAACTGACTGAAGCAGTGGCGAGTGAATAGATGGGGAAGTAAAGCCATTAACATCCTGCGTGTTGAAATGGACTGTCTTTACTTGCATACTTAGCTTCTGTGTTGGACTCAAGCCTGCTTCTCCAAATGGGGGGGCATGCTGACTGACATCTGCTATATGTAATAGACTGACTAAGGATACACCATGTAACCCCCCACTTCAAAATATTTGGAGTCTGCCTTTAATATGGCACAAGACAAACTTCAGTAGGGATGTCTTTGAATATCTGTAAGTAGTCCAAACAATTTGGACCAGATGATGGGATAGGAGTTGTACCTAAATGTTTACTGCTGAGAGGTAGAAGTCCCCATTTATAGATGAAGACACTACTAAAGTTAGGCGATAATAAAATTACCCTATCGACAACATACCTTAAAGAAAAACAAAAATATAGGCTATGATATTATTGTCCATAAAAAAGCTGGAGAGAGACGTGCAGAAAAAAAATATGGCCTTTTTTCACATTTACATGTACTGGTTTGGTCTGAATAAAATGTGTTTTATGATGAGTTAACAAGGCAATTACGCTAACGTTAGCCTTAGTTTGGTGAAAGAGGGGAACTTGATTGGTTTATGATTGTATTTTTATCTTTAATATGGAAATTAGGTGAAAAAATAGGCTAAAACAGAGTTCTCAAACTAGTCTACAGCACTGCTAATGTGTATTGTCACCGTAACATCTAACAAAGATCACATTTTTCTTGACCATAGCAAACAATCCTTTCTGTTCACTCTATTTGAAGAAAACAGGCATTTCATAATTAAATAGCCTATCCTTTCATTATTGTGGGCATGTGATAACCATGATTGTGGCCAACCAATATCGCCTAAGCCTACACTGTCCTAATGTCAATTGACCAGAATAACCATAAAGTAGGCCCTACAGAATGAGATAAGATCAATAGGGAGAGTTCAATGCTGAGCTATGTATGGATCTTTTGCAATATTCATTCAGGTATACTGACATATTGCATAAATGAATCTGTATATGTTTTAGTTAGTAATGAGTTTATACTGAAGAAAAGCATGTCCCCATCATGTTCCTTAATACCAAGGGAAACTAGACAATGGAGGTATGTTCTTGGATTCACAAAGACTTTTTCTCTATATGTATGTCTGAGGGGCTTTCAAAGCATAATGTTAAAGGCACATTGTCTTTCTTTTGGTTTGTTTTTCATGTTAGTCCTCCTCTCTTGTTGCTTGTAGCCTGTTAAAAGCCTGCTATAGGACTAGAAAATGTTGGACTTAAGTGACTCCTGGTTGCTGTACCAAAAAAGATGTTGTTATAGGCGGTAATGCAAGTTACCACAACCATTCGGACCTGGGAAAAACAAAACATCTGGACCTTTAACAATTTTCACTGGCATGTATCTTTTTTTTCCTTTAATGTGATTAATATAAATCAGTTTGACTAGAAAAAAAAAAAGCTATACTGTGCTACATGACACATATTCACAAAGGGCTTGAAAACATGGACGGAGAAAATACTCACTAAGTGGCTGGCAGGCTGCACAGGACACACCAAGATTCTGGTCAACAGTTTAACCCTTAATATATCTCACTGCACAAGGTATATGAAACTGCAGGTAACCACGGCAACAGCACTTCTGCTTAATGTTATGTAGCCTACCTTCACCAGGAAAATTGGTCTAGATGTTTTAAGGTTTAAAAAAAAAAATCAGGATTTGGGGTGTAGGTAGAGTACACTGCATTAAAGGAGCAGTGTTCAGGATTTGCCAGTCTCTAGCAGTCAGGTTGCAGATTGTAACTAACTGAAAACCCCTTGGCTCTCCTTCTCTTACGGCCAATGATGGTAGCTTTCAGGTAACGTGAAAAGGCAAAAGACGGTGTCTAGAGCCAGTGTTTGATTTGTTTATTGTGGGCTACTGAAGAAACATGGCGGTTCAACATGGTGGGGTCCTAGCTAATAGCTAGCACAGCGAAGAAGAAGCGTAAAGTGGTGTATGACAGTCTGTAGAAGTGTTACTGGCTTCAACCTGTTTAAACATTTCATCATTATGGGCAGGCAAAAGTAAAACCTGCTACTGGTTAACAGAGAAAAAACATATTTTGATATACATGTATGTGACCGAATCCCGAAATAACATACTCAGAGTGCTGAGGTCACAAATAGGACACGGTACAAGCAAGATACACTTCCATATTAAAGTGCTTTGATGTATAACTTGTCAGTTGAGGAAAAGCCACTCAGTGTTGTGGCTTTCTTTGTAATGTCTGTACATCATTACGCCACATCGTCTATTTTCACATAAATATTTATGGATTTCATCTCATGCCTACCGTTTCTCCCTGAACCTATAGCGTCATTCCCTGTGTGTCTTCATCTGCATGGTAATCCTATAGTGATTGAAGTTTATTTACACATGCTGCAACATCAGTTGGAAAAGCAAATCATTTGCATTGGTATCATTTTCTGTCACTAAAGCAAGGACAGAACCAGCATAGAAGAAACATACACGTGTGTAAGAAATGTGTCATACATTTGCTCACACAAACACACACGCACAAGTTTAAATTATGTGGCTGGGGAATGTGTTTAATTACAGCCTAGGAAGCGAGTGACTCGGCTGAGAAAGAGACGAAAAAAAAAGCACTTGATAACACTGACATTTACAATCTGCCTCATTTATCAAAAGCTGCCAAGCAGAGTCAAAGAGGGTCATTACATAGTAAACATAGATTAACTCAACTCTCACAAAACCCACATAACATTGTCTGATAAATTATTTTTATTCTAAGGAAACTGTAGATGTCAGCATGTGTTTCCCTGGACTCTGTCAATTAATTGTCTTGTTTGTTACCCAATATTTGCGTCTAAGTGTGTGTTTGTGTGTGTGCGCGGGGGGCATTCGCATCTGCGAATGAGAGCCAGCATCGGTGCTAAATAGCTGGCACCTCCAGCATGCATTTCCCCGGCCTCTTTCTATTATTTTTCTCATCTGTTACTCGGTGTTTGCATGTGTGTGTGCACACACCTGTGCCAGCGTCAGTGCTAATAACTAGCACTTTTATAGGACAGACAGCATTTGACAAACTAAGCTGAGGTGTTCTCCGGTTTGTATGGATAATGTTATAGAGTGAATCCCGAGGGCGCATAAGGTTCTGACAGACCTGTACTTAGTGCCAGTCATTTAATTTAATCCCAAAACAAGTATTAATCACTCTCATCTTTCACAAGCACTCACAGTTTTTACAGATTTTTTCATGATGCAGGCAAAAGAGCTAATGCTCTGTAATCTGGGCCCTTTTGACATGTACACTAGCCTAAGTGTGTGTCTACGAGTGCCAAATGCTGGACCAGATGTTACTTAGAGTTAAAGACCTGCTTGCATGTGCAAGGGCCACACAAACAAACCCATAAGAGCAGTTTCCTGTCTATAAAAGAGCGAATACGGGCACGGGGTGAGTGGGAGTGCGTTGAGGATTGGAGGAGTGGATCGGAGTCGGCCCCAGGACATTCTTTAGCGACTCCTCTGCTCTGCTGCTGCAGCTACGGGACGCTTTTGAGTGTCAGCAGCTGGCAGAGGCGCAGAGTGCCAGGGAGAAGACAAAGATAAAGAGGGATCGAAGGAAGAGGAGAGGGATTGCATTTAATCTTAGCATTTATTTTTAATAGCATGCAGCTGCTTTGTTCTCTCTTTGATCATCAGCAGGCCAGGTTGACTGTAAAGCAACGCAACTGACGGACACAAACAGGCATGTGTGCACGCGGACACAGGAGAAGCCTACATACATACATTCTGTATATTTGTTAATCTATTTATATGGATTTTCACTCTGCTTTGCTCCCATGAATGTCCAAACCCCTATGCACAAGCAGTTCTTGTCACTGTCTGTGGAGGGCTGCAGACAGTTGTGCTATGTCTGTGACACATGGTGTCACCAGCCGCTGCAAGCAATGAGCTTCACCAGGAGGTGTAACATGTGGTAAGCACACGACATCCCCCTGATTCAACTATTCACCACTGTGCAGGAGCCCTGACTAAGCAGAGGAAGTGGCTAGTGAAGCGACAAGGACAAACACCCTCACTGGCTTCCCGTCAGAGAACAAAGCCAGTTGCGCTCATTGGAAGCGGTCCAGAGGCTCCACAACCAGGGATCAAACCCTTGGTCTCTACAATGGTGGGAGAGAACCTTACTCCTGTCAAGCTGTTCGCATGCACCGTTTTTCCTATGAAAAGCAATGCACCAATATTGGTACATATTCCGTGAAGTGATGAGCTGGTAATTCCTGCCTAACCTACGTACTTTGGAAGGTTGCAATCAACTGACCATAGCTATCGGGGGGGGTTTTCCACTACCCGCAGCCTTCTCAGGGGGGAAGGCTGGGGGTAGTGGATGGGTCACAAAACAAAGAACTTCACCCAGGAGACTGGTGTTCAGAACCATGAACTTTGAGTGAAGGCATTTTCAGGTAAGTCCTCATCATACTTCCTTCCCTAAAAATTTCCAGCGATTTCAGCATAAGATACCGATGCCAAAAGCCACCTTTCATGATGGTATGATATGCTACTAGGCGACATCAGTTTTTAAGCTGGCTGGAGCCTTTTGCATTGTTATGATACGCCACTGGTCAGCAGGATGGCACCTGGCATGACAGTATGATACGCAGACAGAGGGTGTCAGTTGATACCACGGCTGGAATGAATCACTGCTGGAGAGTGTCAGGTTAAAACACTGCCACTAACAATGTAATATAAGGAGCATGAGGGGGCTTATAGAGTGGTGGGAGGAAGGGTCGGTAGACGGGTACTTTCAGGACTTTCATCCGGGAGCCTGGTTTTGCTTCCTGTATGAATGTACAATCAAACCATGATGTTTTTGCCTAAACCAAACTGCATGCTTCTGTTACCTAAACTTAACCATACATTCCTTTGTGGGCTAACCCTAACCATGTGCTTTTGATGACATCCCGGTTTCGGTTGCGGCATCCCAGAATGCCACCAGCAAATGTAGGTTGATATCTAGAGTTGTATATGTAGATGCACAAGTCAAAGCAAAAATATGGGACGACTTGGGATGAGAATGTGTTGGCATTTTCGTAGCATGAAACATTATATGAGGATACGATGCTCCTGTACAACCTGGGTACCAGCACACGTTTGACTTAAAGGTATTAAAAGTGCATATTTGCAGACTGCATACACATCTGTTTTGCTAAGCAGTGATATGAAGTGACAAATCACACTTATATCCTTGTCATGCAGGTTCCTCTCGCAATCCTCCTTGCAAACATGTCGCATAGGAAGCTGCTCGCTCTAAAGGGTGAGGTTTAGTGCCTGAATCTTACTGAAGAGGGCACATTATGAGAGGCTGCCGCCGCTGTTCTTGCAGATACTTAGAAGTCTTCTCTCCTCACAGAATGGAGAGGACAGAGGAAGCAAAGGATGGCTCTCTAGCATACAGCCTCCTCCCGACCACTCCGCAGTGCATTTTCCTTGCCATTCGGTCTTGAATAGAGGCAGAGGAGGCAATCATGCCAGGATGCGAGTGGCAGAGTTTGGCAGAGTTTTTGGACAAAGCAATCATTGGCCACTGTCGTCATTTGTCACATCAAAGTCGATGGAAAAAAGGGAATGCAGAATGAGGTTCACATGGCGATTATGCTGTATGCATGCCACTGGCTTTTATGGCTTTGAATGGGCTAAGTCTAAATGTATTAGCACATACAGTATGTGCATATTTCAGCAAATCTATGAAGATAAGAGGTCAAGCCTATAAAGCTGACATAGAAAGAAAAGCCCTGTGTGAAATAAAACACAAAGACACACAGTACTCTCATGCTCAGAGCCACAGAGAGGGTCTCGACATAACAAATATGTGATGTGATCACTAACGCAACAATACAGGAACAGCAAGGGTGGGGGGGAACAGAATGAGACAGAGAACACAGGTATGAAAGGTGTGACAGAAGAGTAAAAGAGGACATAAAAGAAAGTGAGAAAAAAAGTGACAGATGGAAAGACTGAGAAGAAAGGGTAGGGACAGTAGATGATGTTGAGTGTTGTCCAGGCAGCAAGGCAGGCAGGTGGGTGGTGGATTGTCTGTGTGGTTTCCATCCCTGGGGGAAAAGCAGTGGAGGAGAATGTAGAGGGGCTCATTTAGATCCTTCTAAAAGCAAAGGCCAAAGCTTCTAGAAACTGCAGTGGCTGTGATAATGCCTGCTGTCTAGAGGTGGACCTGCAGGGATGACACACCCCTGGGATGTGCTGAATAGGAGCTGCGGAGAAGGACTGGAAGAAAAGCAAGGAGATGCACAGTATGGGGTGGAAGATTAGAGAGACAGGGAAAGACTGGAGACAAACAAAGAGAGACTGCAGTCGGAAAGAAGAGGTATAGTGTGCTCAGAGTGGCATATTAAAGTTTAGACATTTGTATTTAAGTCACGAGATGATCTGTTTCGAAGTGATACATGCATATTCAGCCCAAAATGAAAAAAAGAAAAGAGGAGAGTGATTTTATGTAAAATAAAGCAAAACATGCTGGCAAAGCCTTCTCTGATATTCCTGCTTGTACGTGAACGAGGCCTGTGCCATTATTCGGGATCACTGATGTTTTCCAAATATGTTGCTTTGTGGTGTTAAATAGTGAACACTTGTAATGAGCTTTCCAGGCTGCTGCATGTTATGGTGAGGAAAGAATGTGTTATTTGGCTGTGCTTATCCAAGCGGACTAGGTAATAAGTGTGTAATGGGGAAACAGTGCAGTTGAGATCCAATGAAAGCGGGGGGTCTGTTGGAATACACAAGCAAACCCGCTTTATCAAAATCTGCAAGGAGCCGTTTGGGACAGCTAGCGTTCAAACACTGAGAATAAACTGAAAGGAAAAAATGATTTGATCAGAATGTGCACGTTATGTTCAGAAATGTGAAATAGAGGCAGCAGTTGCATAATTTGAAATAGGGATTTTACATTGTTATTTATAAACTCTGTTCAGTGGTAGCCATATTATCAGACCAAAATGCAATTAAGTGGCCATTCGTTAATTTAGCCTGCCGTTATGTTAATGTTAGCTGATTACTTTGTGGGATGTAGGGGTCATTTTGTTTCATTTTTTTTTCCTGACCAATCAATAGCAAGCGATGTATCCTTTCTGCCAATGTCTTTTTCAGTTGGCTTAAAGTGGCTGTAGAGCTTGCTAAGCGCAGTTAATTTAAATTCTCCCTTCACTTAAAAATGTTTTCTTTTTCCAAATGTTTTTGTCCCCTAAAATGTCTGACCTTGACTCTACTGGCTTGTATCTGTGCAAGTTTTTTTTTTCACACTTCTCTACTAAAGTGGGCAAGTTTTGAAAGCAAACATGATAGAGTGTGATGTTTTTGGATATAAACCAGACCTTGGAGCTACACTTGAAAAAAAAAAACCTCATTGTAGAAGTTATTTTGTAATTTTTACAGATGCTAATGTGGTGACAGCCAACCCTTTCTCAGACACTGCATGTTAGCCTACAAGCTACGATGCTAACTCCAACTTATAAGTCTGCTACATTTGATTTTGGTGCACACCAGACTCCTCATCAGAGTCTGGGTCTGACTGAGGCCCAAACATACATGGCTGAATCTCAGGGATGTTTCCTCTGAGGCTAACGTTAGTCATCTTGAGGTACACTGCTCTTTCACTGGTCAACTTACTGCAAACAGTGCTGCAGAAAGTGAAGAGCAAAAGTTATCACAAGTAAATTTCTCAGTAAGGGAGAAAGACCAGATCTACCTCCAGCCGCTTTTTTAATGGTATGTGGACAAACTATGTTAAACAAGATATTCGTGTATGTTTTTTTTCATACTTCAAAATTTGTCAGGTTGTAGAGACTTTTCTCACATCACACGCTAATTGACAGCTGTATCGATGTCACCATTTTCTGTTGCTATTTCCAATAAATGTAGCTAGGTAGCATGCTACTGTAGTTCTAAGGAAAGATGATGCTCCCTTTATTAAGTCCACCTACTGAGCTCTGATTGGTCAATTGTTACTCTAAATGGGAGAAATACATGTCAGTGGGCACAACACTAGACTGATTTAAACTGCTGAGCAAGTCTGACTTATGCATGATGATTCAGGGGTGTAGATCACATCTAACTCAGTTGACCAATTAACATCCAGATGACATTTGGGAACTTCAAATCTACACAATACATAAATGTAAGGTAAAACTTGTAGTATTATGTCTGTCGTGCAGATGTACAGTCAGCATCATACTTTAGCTTGTATCCTTAATAAAATAAAGCACACAAGACATATAAAGACGCCATTCTGTTTTTTTCTGCAACTAGATGTGCAAATGCAAACTTGGGACACAATTTGGCCCACAAAGTCAAAATTGTTGAAACGGGACAAAAATGTTCAATGTGGGAGGATTACATTATCAGCATGTGGACTTGAGGCAGGCCTAAATAGAAGGTCATTAACATCAGCTCCTCCTCACCTCCTTTTAAAGCAGCAAACTGTTTCCTAGTGGACTGGGAGGTAAGTCCACAGAATATATTTCTTGCCTGGGAGGCACAGAGTAGCAAAACACAAATATACAGCATCCCCAAAATGGCTCCAAACACACTCCAAATATGGTTCCAAAGGGAGATGATGTTCCTTTTTAAGTTGAACTTACGCTTCAGGAAACACTGAAATTCCAGTGAAGCTTTTCATGCATAATGATGTGCAGTAAGTTATTTTAGAAGGCAATGATATCTTTGGAGTACAACTACAGTAGGCTGCAGCAGAGCAACTGTGCAGAAAAATAGCGAGAAAACGCACTAATTTCTTTCAGACACCTATCATAAAGCTTAAGATTGTTTTGATCACTGCAGAAAAGTGTTCCTGTTCTTAGAGTGTTGTCGACGAATCACATCCCAAAATCCTTGATTTGGCTCTGGACACATCATGAGGACATCTGGTATACTCCTAATAATTTGCACTGCATAACTCAATGTAAATCATCTTTCAGAATTACCGAAACAGCCCAAAGACACTGACTTGCAAAAATGTGCATTTTGTGCCCAAGATGTGTTTGCATGTGCAGGATAATGAAGTAGAGGCAACAAAATCATGAAGAAAAATGTCACCGGAGTATTAACTTTTCTGCAGGTTAGTCAATAAGCTACTCAATATGAAACACTGCAACAGTTAAACGTATGTTGCCATGTGAATTCACATGCTCATTGGGTGCTTCGGTCCCACCTATGCATGACTCACTCCCTTTTTAGTCTTACACATAAATCCACGACAGCTGTAAGGGCTGGTCAATGCATTAACACACCACAGACCTGAAAGTTACACATGACCACTAAAGCAACATTACATTCTGAGGATAGCGTCGGATGACCTCAAAACTTCTCAACGAAGAGCAGAAACGCCAAGATGGCTCACCCAACCAAAGGAACAACATCATTATAATTTAATCAAAGTTAATCATATTTTCTAGTGTGGCCCGACTAGCCCATGAATTACTAATAACGCAGGTCAGTTCAGATATCAAAACTCCCCTTCAAACAATTTGGTGGATATTCAATAAAACAACAAGGACGTTATCAGAACTCAGTCCTCCTTAAGTCCAATTTTTGGAGTTACAGTTTGAAAGTTTCTGTCTACTCTTACCATCTTGCCTGCAAACTACAAGCTGTTCAAAAGAAGAACACATTGTTGCGATCCCTCACTCTCTCTCTCTCGAGTACTAGTTACAAAAATATCTGGGTGAAAGATGAAGAAAACTCTATTCATCTGCTGCTTCTCTCCCTTCGCCGTTCTCACTCTAACTCCTTTTCTTTCTCCCTCCACCTCCTCCTCCTCCCGCGGTGTCACAGTCCATATGGTGCTGCAACACTGTTGGTCTCCTGTGGCCACACTTCCCACGATGCATCTGTGGCTCTGGGCTTTTCGAGGGAGCTGATAGGCTGAGAGGACTGTGGTATCGACCAGCTATCGCCTGGTGTGAGGTCAGCTCAGTGCAGCAGTGGAGTGTGTCCGGACAGCACACACCACTGACTTCCAGTCTTTGGTGCGTCCCGCCAATCAATCCTCCATCTTCTGGCATTACCTTTGACTCCACAGCACGAAATATTCTCTTCTGTTGCATTTTTTGTTTTTTTCTTTCCGTTTTTATGTGTGTGCCATTAAACATTTTCATCCATCTTATTGAGCAATTTCTGCTTTTTTTTTAAAACAATGCACAGAAAGTCAAAAAATGTTGACAATTTTCAAGCTATAATAATGTTGATAACACCATCAAGGACCCGCTGACATACATATATATATATATTATATATATATATATATATATATATATATATATATATATATATATATATATATATATATATGTCAGCGGGTCCAGCTGGTCAGCGGTATATATATATATATATATATATATATACATACATATATATATATATATATATATATATATATATATGTCAGCGGGTCCTTGATGGTCTCTCCTGTATTAGTGTGTTGTATCGCCTTGAGCTCTCTTCCTCTCCTGTCTGTGTCCATGCAGAGAAAACAGAGCTTAGTACAGATCAATCCCATTGAGTCTGACTCCTTTCACTGGCCAGGGATCAATACTGCCTGTTTCATGTCTCTCTGCAACACACACACATGGACACAAACACAAGTATGCACGGACACACACATACAGTTTAAAGACATGCCTGTGAGAGCAGGCCCACCCCTTTAGAGATGACCTATCGGCCTATCGGCTAACTCGCTCACCAGGGGATACAGAAGTTCATTATGACAGGCTTTCCAGTGCTAAAGGTCTGCTTTGGTCCTCTGCTGCAAAGTGCAGCATTTATACCATCTGATTACATTAACGGCTCGCCACAGAGACCTTGCAAGAAACACACAAAAATATGACTGGAAAACCTTTACATGCGCAACAATGTGACTGATGTGGATGTTTAAGTAGTGTAAGAATCACATTACAGGAGTGAAAGGGCTCTAAATTTGTTCAGCGATGCTTGGGTCAACCATATGTGCTGGACAGAAAATGACTTGCCTACTGGAGCTGCACTGAAAACAGAAATAATTGGTACATTGGTTAAGGAAACTGCTACATCCTTGAGGTTCGAGTTTTGCTTTTTAGCTGCAATTGACAGCCCTCATTACTGTATGTGCTGAATCTAGAGGGAGATTTATAACCCTGGAACCGTATATCTCATAAAGTCCATTTTTGGCCTGCAAACACATTCCATCTGTGCTTAATGATAAAATGTGTTTTGTGCAAATGAAATCTTTGGGAAATGTGTTCATTAGCCTTGTTGCCGAGAGTGAGATGACAAGACTGATACCGCTCTCATGTCTTTGAGGTGAAGTAAGGGCTTATTTACAATTCTTTCACATGTGAAAATAGATACGTATGTCTGTTTTAAGTCGTAAAGATCCCTGCCCTCATTCTTCCACGTGCACTAGATATCAGAGTCAAAAAGTTTTACAGAACAACAGACAAGGAGACTGTGGAAGAGGGTGTAGTAATGTGCCTTTTAACAGTGGCAGCGATATAGACGGCGGTGGCCTGAGAGGCAATTATATACATTGCGACATGTGGACGGAGATTTATTTTCAGTGTATTACAGAGACTTTTTCTGTTATGCCATTTTCGTCTTTGTTGTCTTCTACTGTCACATCTTGCTTAAACTAAGCTACGCTGTCTCCATGATCCCTGGTGCTAATGCTCTGTTTTGTCCATATCTCCATATCCATATCTATCCATAAACATGCAAAAGTATGGATGAAATGAACGGCTAGTACAGACAGAAGGCTCCTTCCTTACATTTCTAACATTAAAACCAAAAATGAGCCTTAAATATAAAGCTAACAATAGCAACAAGTTAGCGTGTCTTAGTGCAAAGTCAGGAAGCAGAAGTAAATGGCAAGCCTGGCTCAGTCAAAAATGCTCATTGAAATCCACCTATGAGCACCTCTATTGCTCTGTAACGTTGCTTTTGTAATCAATACACATCGTATAAAAACATTATATATAGTTCTGTGCAAAACACCCTGTAAAACCATGTCAATTTTAAATGTTTTTTGTTAGTATGCCTGAACACATAACATGTTCATAAGTGAGCTTTAGAGGAGCTTTTTTTCTTCCTTCTGGCAGAACAAGGATCACTTTCTTGATGCTAAACTAAACTGACCTGTTACTGGCTGTAGCTATACGGTTCAGTGACATACCTATGGTGTACACAATGCATATATCTATGCTGTAACCTGACATGCACCTCCCCAGAAATGTAACTAGGCATACACGCCACTGGGACACAGACCTCCTGTTTACTTTTGCAAGCTGAAAACTATTCCCTCAGAGGAAACAAAGCTTTATTTACTTTCATTTTACTGATAAGAAACAATTAATTGTGAAGACATTTTTTATGCTAAATTGAGTTAACCTGTTGTTGGCTGTATCTACACAGTTAAGCAGGATTTATACTTCTGAGTCAAACTGATGACACACCTATGGCATGCACTCAGTGGAAACAAAGCTTTATTTACTTTCATTTTACAGATAAGAAACAACTAATTGTGAAGACAATAAAGCCCCCAGAAAGACGCATTTTAGGTGTGACTCACTCTGGCCTAAAGGAAAACTCTTGTGCTAATAACATTAGCATTTTGTATTTGTGGGGAAAAGTGTCTAGCAAAAGACGTGTTTTGCCTTTGAAACTTGCCAGTTTGTTTGTGTAGCCTACTTGTGATTGATATTGTTGATGTATAAGCTATGTTTAATTTAAGTTTTAGGTGTGCTTCGAATCAATAAGGCACTTTGCCCTGCCACAAAACTAGCGTTTGGAGGAGTAACCACAGAATGACACAAAGACACCATGTGCATGCATATATACATGCTGACAATGGCATTGACCACTTGTGAAAACATGTAAGTCGCATCGATATTCTAATCTCAGTCTTAGCAACAAAGAAAGAAATAAGAAATGTAGCATAATTCCCAATATGTTGAACTCCTCCTTTAAAGTTATGAAACTGACATTATTTTCCATGTCATATCTCCAGTCCAGCACTCTATGGATCAAGAACCAAAGCTACAGTGTAATAAAGCATTTTAAGGGAATGCTTTACTCCCCAAACTCACCTTGCCTGGAGTACTCATCAGCCTCGTCGTGGTGAACGAGGTCAGTCACACACAGCCGCCATAGTGCAGCCTCTGCTCATGGTCGAAGGCTTTGAGCGTCTCGCGCTGGAGCTGTAGGACTTTTGCGTAGGCACACGGCACTCATCTGCATCCAGGGAGGAGGTGTTGTACTGGGGGTCTTTGGGACAGCGACCCCTGGTCAGGGAGCGGTGCCTGCGATCCTTCAGATCCATTCTGAGGTCGGGTGGCGTGGATGGGTAGGGATGCAGGGAGAAGAGATGGACGCGGAGGAGGAGAGGGAAGAGAAGGTGGTGGGGGGGGAAGATGGAGGGGCCTCCTAGCGGGCCTCCGTAATGTCAATCTCCACTTCAGTCACCTGGAAAACAGAGACAGAGCGAGGGAGAGATGGAGAGAGTGGAAAAGAAAGCGAAAGATTGGTAGAAAATTAATGGATGCACTGCTGTGACTCACTCTTGCTTTGCACTCCCGGAGAATCTACAGGGAAAGTTAGGTAAGAGGGAGCGCTGCGAGTGGACATTTGAGCAACCAGGCAAATATACAACACATCGGAGTATTGATGTGGGATAAGTAAGGCTATTGTAGGGAGAAACAGAGCCAGCCATCGACCGAGGCTGAGGTAAAAATGGCCAGCCTGCATTTAAATCCATGACATAAAAAGAAAGAGTGACTCAAACAGGGTCCGGTCATCTTAAACTGATGTCAGCGATGCATGAATACAGAAACAGCGATGACAAGAAGAGGCAGAGAAGTGGAAAGAAAGCCGAGAGCAGAGATGGACAGAATGATGGAAAGAGAGGCAGATTATCTGGAAAAAGGTAAAGGGCGAGGGAGAAAGAAAAACAGCCGGATGCAACAGGAAGGATGGAAGAAGAGGAGAAATGACTTGAGGGCATTGCTAGTCTCTCCCTCATTATCAGAGTGAGAATGAATCCCGCTCCCTTAGAGGCTGTAAGGGATAATCAAACACAGCCAGATGCACATACACACACACACATACACACACAACATCACAAACACCCAGAAACAAAACAAATGCACATATACAGTATGGAGGTACCTGCACTGAGATAACAGCGTTACCCCGGCCCTGACTCAGCTTGTAACACACAACATTGTAACACAGCTAAACATGTGCAACAAGACATCACCCTCACTGTGCTTACGCCTCATCTGTCCATTGCTATTGCATCACGACCAGCCCACTTTTAATCCTTTCAAATCTTATACTTGTGGATGCAGATTATACATGATCATGATGCTAATACAGCATGATACTAGTGCAGCGGCCTTGAGCAACGCATTACATTAGCAGCTAAAGATCAAAGTACAACAATACAACAACCAGCAGTAATTGACAGGAACGCTTCCAGCAGCTGCCTGTATTGGATATTTATGGTAATAAATAGGTCATCCATGTTTCTATTGCTCCGGGCCGAGGAAAGTCTGGTCCACCCACTGCATTACAGCGTAGCATTGCATTTTCATCAAAATATCTCCCCATTCCCCATTCTGGACCGTATGTATTGGTCTTTCTAAAGAATAGGCATCATTTGATTCAGAATATGTGATGTAACTAATTGCATGCTGGGATGGAGGAAGAATGAGTCGGGAGAGAAAGAGAGTGAAGGAACCAAAATGTGAGTCAATCTATTCAACGAGGGCTCATTTTAAAATGCTTAGAAGGTAGTATTGAAAAGTGCCCTGCTATGTCCATTGATTAACAGTAGGTATTAAGTCTCATAAAGAGCTCATTATGCTCCGGCATCCATCACACAGGCTATTAGGAGTTCAACCTTAATGTGTTTGTACCTTGAATGGAGGGCGAGGAAATGGAGAGGGCTACTGGCTCGGGAAATTTGGGGACATTCTGACTGGCATTATGCAAATGATGGGTCTTTGTCAATGCGCGTGGCTGACTGTGTGCACTGTACGTCTGCCGAGTGCATATGATAGAGGTTAGGTTTATGATTATATTTAAAGAATAGTTCAAAGTTTTGGAGTAATACGCTTTATTTCCTCTTTTGTTAAAAGTTAGATGGGAAATTTGATACCACTCTGCATTGAACAGAGTGGAGGAGGCTATTAACCTATCTTATAAAGACTGGAAGGAAGGGGAAACAGTTCGGCTGCCCATGCAATCGGGATGTTATCAGCCCATTAAATGGCCTCTATCTGTGGTTGTAAGCCTCATAGATATGGGTCAGTGGGGGGTTACTATACCTACCAGTAGGTTCAGAAGGCCATTACCAACCCATCCAAGGGGTGTTACTAGTTTGTTAGGTTTCATTTTTACTTTTTCAAAGGTTTAGGCCCCAGAATGATGTGGTTAGGCTGAGAGAAAGATAATAGTTAGACTCAAACCCCAGTCTCCTAGGTGAAAGTCCCATCACTGTCCAATCCACCCTCCCACTGCAACCTATATGCAGACCTTCTTGTATATGGGAGAAATGACAGCCCTGTAAGGCAGAAAGTTTAGTTTCATGGCCCAATAGCTGCCTTCACTGTGTATTAGTAGGTGTGGCAGGCCCCTAATAACCCTTATCTGTGACAATTATTACCACTGATAATGGCCATTTAATGGCCTGATAACAACCAAATAGGTTGCTTGCCTGGCTCCTTCCTGAGTTAGAATAAGAGATGGTTAAGAGGAAAGAGGTTAGATGTGGTTTTCGGGGAAGTTAAGTGCTGTAACCTTTTCTTGATGAACAACACTTAATTCAGCAGCTCACTTGAGTGTAGCATTACCACCTGTAACATTGATTCACTGGCAAGTTATATGTAACAACAGGAATCCAGGCTAAAAGGCCCTGCTGTTAGACTATCAAGATTTCAAATCACATAGACTTCAGTAATAACAGAAACGGAAACTGGGAATTTCTTTTGTACTTTGAATGTAATATAGCTTGTTTCGCTTTTTTCTTTTTCTTCTTTTGAAATGCCAGGGGAGCTTCTCCCGGACACCCCGACAGAGGTCCAAGCTAATTATTTATAAAATAAATATGAATGTTTGCTTATTGACTGGCCCCAGCCCCCTGACTTTTTGCAGAAGTGGCCCCAGGCAAAAACATGTTGAGTATCCCTGCCCTAATGTCTATAAACACATATCTGTGTATGTATACAGTATCTGTAGGCAAGATTTCGCTATCGGAAGCATTCTGGTTTCCGTTTGTAGCCTGATTAGTTTAAACCAATCACGTTTGAATGGCGGGTAAACAGTCCGCATGAAGAGTAAAGGAGGCGGGATCGACTTGCAGAATTATGCAAAATGCAATTTCAGAACCCGTTGACTATTGTGTGACATTGATTTATCTTTTTATTAGCTTTTTCTCAAATTTATCTGCATTCATATGCAGATATCTGTTTAGCTGAAATTACTGACACACCAAAGAGGAAAGTCTTGGCCCAAATATGTGCAGGCTAAACCAGAACCCCCAAAAATATTGGACAGATGCTTATCATCTTCAGACCACTAGCCGATGATTGGTAAACTACAGGAACACTGTTCAGGAAGCCAGGTAAATGTGAGATTGCTCCGTGTGGAACAGCGAATGTAATTTTGAGATTGCAGGTAATTTCATGACTTTGCCTCTCTGTTTGGTAAAAAAATAGTTACATTGGTTAACTCTGAAACCTTCTAGTCTCTATGCTAAGATAGGCTCAGTGTTTCCTCTACACTCATTTAGGAGTGGCGGCCCGCCACTCCTAAATCCTACCCGCCGCTCCTTCAAATGTCGTTTTTTTTTTGGTTGTTTTTTTTTTTTTAAATTGCAAATACACACCACCACCGCATCACAGCACAGTCCTGCACTGCGTTGGGTGTCGCGAGTGCTGAGGCAGATAACTATCTTGCTCCGTATCTACTCTTTGGGGTAGATACCACCGCCCCCTCCCACCCTCCAACAGAACTAACTGGTGCCGACGTTAATTAGCTACTCGCGTCCAGGCATCAGGTCGGAGAGTCAGAGGAGTGTCGGCTTGAAAATAGCGTGCAACTTACCGGAGAAAAGGTAGACTTATTAGCTTAAGAAAACTTATAATAGATTTTATTAGTTAAATAAACATTCGCAAAATATTGATGGCCAGCTAAGGTTACGTAGCTTAAGTTAATTGGGCCCCGTGCCAACTCAACTCAGTGTCGCTAACGTGAGTAAACTAATTGATAGCATTAAGCGATATACACGCCATGATGTATTTTTACATTCAGCCTTTAAAAAGCGATTTTCATGCCAACCATTCAATAAAAAGGGGCATTATGCTGGGCATAAAACTAAAATCTGCAGTCAAGTGTCATTTGTTTACGCCGCCACGGCTCCCCGGAGAGCCTGCCCCCGCTGCTGAAAAAAATCCTAGGAGGAAACACTGAGGCTAATCGCCTCAAGGCTGCCAAGCTCTGCATTTAATGCAAAAACTGTTTTTTTTAAAGCAATGCAAAACTTTGTAAGGCAGATTTTACTGCTGGGTTTACACATATAGCAACAAATGCATTATTCTAATATCCCCCCCTACATGGATAACAGGTTTGTGTGAGGTAAACACAGTCAAAGGACTTGAGTTGTAGTTTGTTGGGGAAGTTTTAGTTGAGTTGCAGGAGAAAGGACACAGGATGAGAGATAGATGGAGAAAGTGGAGAAAGCCGAGGGGGTCAATCACAAGATCTGGAACGCATATCAATCACATTCCACCCACGCGGGTGTTTTCCTCAAGGTCGCTGAAGCACACACCATCGTACACACACACACAAAACTTTTTTTTTAGTTAATTACTCTGGTGACAGCAGCCTAACCCTCCTGGTCATCACACTGAGGCAGATTATCTCATTTATCAGACGTATTATGACTTATTGGAGTTCTGACTGGTCTCATACCATGAAATTGTGGGATCAGACACTCAGATAAATGCATATTCATATACAAACAGCCAGACAGACAAAACTTTGCAAACACCCACAGGAGCCTGCAAATGGCTGCACCCCCCTGACAGTCGACAAAGGGTGGTTAGACGAAGGACAAAAGAGACATGTGTGCGACCGTGAAGTGACCATGAAATCCAGGCAGAATGAGAAATGTAATTGGAAGACGACAGGGAGGGTGGAGAATTCATTTTCGAAATTACAGAGGTGAAGTTTGGTTCAGATAATAGCCTTTTTTTCTGCAAATAAGAGCTTGGGAGGAAAAATATGGAAAATGACACAATGTAAATCCACTGTAACTAGAAATCACACCCAGTTAATAAGAAGCTAATGACATCAATGGATTAGCGAGCATCAAACAAGATGGATTCCCATTGAACCCAGTCAACCTCTGAAAGAACAGTCCAAATATCACAGAAAAGACAGCAGCAATATGAACCATGTGAACACAGTTTTAAAATACAGTTAGCTATTTTAAGAAACAGTTTTTTTTTCTACCCATCTAATGTGTAATCACATGCTTCAAGAGTGTTTCTTACACATGGAAAATAAGCATCTTGTTTTCTTAACCTGTCAAAAACAAAATATATCTGACACACTCTGTCACAACAAGTTTTATACAGAAAATTGTTTTTTTGCCTTAAAATGCTTGTCAGATTCTATTTGAGGTGGCTAATTCAGGCTGTCCTCAATTTGAAAAACTTGAAAGTAAAAAATATATTGTCAACCAGCAGGCCACACAGTAAAAAAAAAAAAAAAGGCCAGCAGTGGGTCAGCAATGTTTCAGCAGTAGGTGCATTAGTGCGTTTATGGTTTGAAATTGCCTCAGGTATTATGTGTTTTGTTGCATCATGCCTGAAATGTGCCTGAAGAAAGCACTGCAGAGACAGGAGGCTCTGAGAACACGCTGATCGCAATCGACCCGGCTGGGCTGCACGTATTATTTCACTGCATTTACTATGGTTACATGTACACTGGCTGGATACCCAAAGACAATTAGCTGCAAAGATTCCATCCAGGCATCTCATTTATCAAACAAATAAGCACGGAGGCGGTGTGTGTGAGTGCTGGATGCAGTTTAGGGCCATCACACTGTGGGAGGCTTCCTGTCCAGATGACTCCTACTGCAGCTAACTAGGAGGAGAATCAACAAGGGCATGTTTACTCTGTATAAGCTACGAACTATCCTGACATTTATTGACATTTATTAACATAGTATATTCTTATATTCTGGACAAAACTATACATCACTGTTTGACAGCTGTATGTGCTGTATACTTCTAGGGCTGCAGCTCATAATCATTATCCATTAATCTGCCGATTATTTTCTCAAATAATACATTAGCCCCTTGGTCTATAAACAGGCTGTTATCACAAACTATTTTTATTCTATGGAAAGTAATGCATCCAAATTTGAAATGTATTTTGAAAAGGTGCTGAGTGGGTCACAGAATGCATGAACATTTTTAAGCTATGTTGACACCATGTTTCTTTTCCTAAACCTAACCACAGTAACAACACGTGCCCAAGTCTAAGATCTGTAACTTTATGTTTAGGATATAATGTCATACATGGAGTGCTAATTTGTATGATATCGTATGAATTTTTGTGCACACAATGTCTTAGAATATCATACTAATTGTACAATGAGGATACGTTGCTATAAAACATAGGTGTCGATTTTGGAGGGAATGCAGGGAACACATCTCCCTCATTATTTCGAAACGTGTGTGTGTGTGATGTGTGTAGCTGAGTATAGGAATTTCTAATGCTTTATAAGCCTCATCAGTCAACCTCTAGTTTATAACTAGTCAGGAATTCATAAGACACTCGATATTTACAATTCATTAGAAGTCACATCTATAATGATTTATGACTGTTGATATAGTGCATCAGTAAGCATTATGTGTGTTTATGAATGTATTATAAAGTATTATGAATGCATTATAATTCACTGTGGATGTCCTCATAATGCATTATAGACATGATCTTCATAGAAAGTGTTGCTGACATTTCTACTATAATTTGATGCAGAAAAGGCATAAATTGGTGTCTAGAAGCAATCCTATAAAGTTGTTCTCTAAACTTCTGCTAGAGCTCTCTGACATCCTCATAAATTGATTGCCCAAAAATTCACTATAATTAGGGCTGCAGGATATGCAAAAAAAAAAAAAAAAAGCTATAATTCTGAAAGATATTGCAATTGCAACAATGACTCATACTCTTAGTGGGAAAGAATATGTTTGTATAAGGTGTTGTATTTCATGGCCATATTGCAATTTAAATAATATTTCGTTTATTTGTGCAGCCAAAACAGAATGCAGGACTTTAAGTGTTTGATGGTCATAATTTTTGGCAGAAAACCTCCAAATCCCTCATTTTGTATTTGTCTAGCAAATAGTAAAAAAAAAAAGGCATGTCCTATTTTCCTAAAACCTAAGATGACATCTTCAAATGTCTTGTTTTGTCCAACTCACAAAACTTTCAGTTTATGATCATCAAATAAGACAAAGAAAAGCAGCAAATGCTCACAATTGAAACGCTGGAACTGTTATTTTTGCTTGAAAAAAAAAACAAAACACAAAGGATTAATCAATTAAAAAAATAGTTGCCAAATATCTTTTTGTCATTTGACAAATTGAATAACTGTTCTAACTCTGTGTACTTTATATCACCCCGTGTGGATATCTAAACCCTTATGTGCAATATGTTTCTTTGTGAACTTGATAAATGTGAATACAACTATGTGTCTGCACATAGATATAGATAAAGGCATTTCTATCTGATCTTATCTTATGGTTGGATTAGAAGAGTCTGTAAAGCAGTCATTATCTGGCTCATTTAATTCAATTGTAACCAAACCAAAAGCAACAATCAGCCAACGAGACTGGTGGCTAAAAGCCTGATAAAACACAGCATGGAGCCTTTCCATCAGAAAATTCATCCACTCTTTCCAACACTCTTTGTCAACAGGAGACGAAGTTCTTCATTTGGTGTCTTTTTCTCTCTCCCTCTCTCTCCACTTCCCCCCGTCTCTCTCTATTTCTTTCTCTCTTTTTTTCTATTTGAGAGGAATTTAAATAGCAAAAGACGGCCTATTGAAAGCACAAGGCCACGTTATCACAAAAGACAAAATTGTGGCTATAAAGCATTTTGCTCTCAATTTTCTGCTGTTTTTGTGCTGCTGCTCAAATTAAGTTGTTTACACAGTTTGTTCACAAAGACAAAGGAAGGAAGACTTGGAGTGACTGAGAGAAACAAAAAGAGGAGACGGGGAGAGAGCCGAGTACAGAGAGGTTGCATGAGAATAAAGAGGAAAAACAAATCGCCGTATGAGACTTGTGCTCAATTACACATCGGCAAAATAAAAAAAAAGAAATGAAAAAAGAAGCCAACCCTGCATGCATCTTGATTTCAGGAAAAAAGTGTTGTACTTGAAGTTCAAAAATTGTACATACAGTTCATCAAAGCATCCAATTACATGTTTAGATTTCCCTTAAGAGCAGCTTATATTTGACATCATATCTTTGAGTGTAAATCCTTATTATCCTTATGATTAATTAGTTCTTTTCACCACGAAAATCTTTTCTGGGTGTGCATTCTGAATCAATGTAATTACTTTTAACACTGTATAGTCATTAATAGCTTTTTGGACAAATATCCCATTTGCACAATATACTTTCAATTTTACTGTATGGATAACAAATTTAAGCTGTATAGATGTGTGTGTAGAGAGAAGGCTCGTGGGAGCTTTGCTGTCAGGGGAAGGGCTCCTGATTATTTCCTGTACGGAGATGGAAGTGTGTATGTGTGTTGTACTCACATGTATTACCATATATAAATATTCCTGTATGTATCCACGAGATCACGACCGATAACTCAGCCAACTGTTATTGGCCTCTCACACATAGGCCTATATATCGCTATCGGCATATATCTTGTCTGATACGAACCAATATAAAAAGGCATTATTTTTACAGAACATAATCAAGAAAAATATGCTTGGAGTAATTTGTAATAATAAAATTCCCAATTAAGTTTACTGTTTCTGTAATTTTTTGCAATGAAGTTTATTGTTAAACTCTAAAATATCCTGCCTTTTTACATATCACTGACATAAGTGTTTGATAATAACATTTTAGGGATAGTCACATTTTAAAAATAGATATATAACAATATATATCAATCAATAATATGTACGTACATACATATATACATAAACAAAAATAATCTGAAAGTTAGACTATTTTTGCAACTTTAGTCAATATTTTTTAATGATAGCAGTTGTAAAGTATTCTGTTTCTAATATTAGTGGTGCTAATTACTAGCAACCACTAATGTTTTAATGTCACAGTTCATATTTAATCTGGAAAGCAAAAAAAAAAAAAAAAAAAAGTATAAATAAAATATCAGTGTGCATTTACAAAAAAGCATAAAAATAGATCCTGTTCATCCAAAAAAAAAAAAGCCCCCAACATCCTCAAATTCTAGAAACATCCCTGTACATGTATATAGATGAATAGAATATCGTCCAATATGTAAATATCTGGATTTTTTTTTACCTTCTTATATCAGTATTAGCATTGGCTCTAAAACTCCAGTATCAGTCAGGCTCTAGTATCCAGATCTATAAATGCACCATGACCTCTATAATTCTGTCTCTAAAACACACACACACACACACACACACACACACAAGCCTGCCATGTATGAGCTTTGGTCCAGGCTCTGACTGAGAGGCTCCTCACCACGCAGAGTCATTAATCATGTCTTCGATCTCGGGTGGCATTGAAAGTGCACACATGCAAAAATTAAACACACACGTATACACACAAGGCAAAGGGATGGCTGGGGCTGCTTGCGTGGCTCTGGTTCAACTGGAAACTGCGGCCTGTTTTGGATCCAAGATGATCTGAGAGCCAACAGCTGAGGGGCGTGCAGGACAGGAAACATTTCATCACTCCCTCTCCCACACACCTCGCCTCATTACCTCAAACACCTCTTTAGCCAAATAGGAAAAAAAAAACATGCTTATTAAGTGTGATCGGTCGTGGTATTCACTTGCTGTGTCACTATTTGTATTTGAGTATCGGTTGCCATGTTGTTTTTGTCACTGACATTGCCATGATATTGATGCACTGAAGCCGTTTTTGTACGCTCAGCTTTCATAATCACATGCCGCCACAAGAATACACAAATAAAGTTGCTGCTGCTGTCCAAGCCACATAGAATTTTCATGATGTGTGATTACTGAGCAACTTCTGCATTTAAATGTCCCACGGCTCTGGACGTGGCAATGTGGTGCAGCAAGCGCTCCTATCTCCAATTTTGGAGCCCCCTCATTAGCAAGTGAGCACACAATAAGTCAGTGGTAGACTTTACAAATTAGGCCACCTTTCATTTGCACCGCCACACAACAATAAGGTCATTTACAAAAATAAAACAAGATATATTTGCTGTAATTGAACCTAGTTCTATCAGGTTTCAAGCCTCTGCAAGTTGATTTTTTGTACTGTGCTGAAATAGAAACAAGGAATACATTAAGCTGTCGACAGTATTATTGCATGTTCTAGAAATATGATTTTTTTTTCTTTTTTCTGGTGGATTAATAGTTGTCCTCCTCTAAGTTTATTCTGAATACTTGTTCTGTGCATTCTTTGCTGAGTATGAATGAGAACCAGGGGACGTCCCCTGTGATCAGCCAGCCTGAATGCAGTAATTATGAAGTATTGTTGAGGTCGTACAAGAGTGCGGGATAAAAGTTACATATCCCAAGGTCTGCATATGTGACTCAGAGTTGTGGTCCCTGCAGGGAATGAGATGAGAGTTGCCACACTGACTGTGAAGAGACCTCTCCCACCTTCTCCTCTACGTTTCCTCTCCTCTCATCCCGTCATTTGTCAGGATGGAAATGAAGAGGGGTGGGGAGGGAGGGGGGCCAATCCACCCCTCTCTCTTCCTTGCTCTCGGTGCCTGTGTAATCTCCACACTGGGCTGCAGAGTGCCACAGAGCCTCTGTTTATTAGACTAATCCTTAAATCCACATTCTGCAGGCCTCGCAAACGCCTCGCAAAGCTCTAATCTGACTCAAAACAAAGGGATTAGAGACGACAAGGTCCCTCTCTCTGTCTCTCCATGCCTGCCAGAGTGGGGCTCGGGGTGACGCACACATGTGCACGGAAACACACTTGCACTGTTGCATGCTCCTTGCCGTCACACCCGTATTTGCTTAAGACCGATCGGTGCATGCGAACCCCCTTGCATGCACACATTCTGCGAACGCGAGTTGGCTGTGACAAGACAAGGCAGTTAGAGCCAAGGTGCAAACAAACTGGGTAATTACACATAGCTCAAAAACTCATGGGAGAAATGACGGACAAGATGAGAATGAGCTGTGGGAATGAGACACGGTGACAGCGGGAAGGATATAACCGGAATGACTAAACAAACCTGGCTTATTTTATGGACTCATACTGTTACAAAAACAACAGAGGAATAGAGATTTTTTTACGCAGTAGTAGTGGATGCCAGGAGTCCACTTTTGGGGCTACAGGCCTGTTACAGTATAAACACAAAATAAAGCACAAACAAATCAATATTTGCCCAGTATTTATCTGCATTAAAGGGCATTCACATCCACTCTGTACCAACATGAGAATATGCTCCAAGTTTACAGCTCAGTGGAGTCTCTCCACAACACCCTGGGCCCATTTTAGACAGATGCCACAGCTGTGAGGGGCATACTAGAAACTTCTTTTCATTCCCTCTGTGTTCTTCACACAATTTGAATCACAATTTCATTGTTTCCTCTCAATATGGAAAATGAATAATGCAAAAAAAAAAAAAAAAATCAGCCGCTCAGATTGCATTCGCTTGGTTGTTAATGCTAATTTTACACTGCAATCTTTAAGTAACAGTGACTCTGTTTAGCAAATGTAGCATGCAATAATGTTGACAAGTGGGCTCAGTTTATTTTCTGGCTCCTTTCACACACTTACCAGGTTTACTGGGTTGTCACTTCATGGGAGTGCTTTCTTTTTTGTCAGATACAACAATGTGGAACAAGTAAAAATAGTGCCAGTGTGGGCTTTTTTAAAATTGTTGGAAACAGGTTGAATCATCCTTGCCAGCACTTGCGCAAGTTGTAGCCTGCGTGACATCGACATACAGCCTAATAGACACTTTAAAATGGTCACCTTGCAGATATTTATCCCCTTCTAGTGCATGTTAGCATAAATCTCCTGCAGCAGGGATCGGTGCCACCGCTTCTGCTACACAATCTGCCTTTGTTTGATCATCAGCTGATGAGGATCCAACCTAACACCTGCCAGCAGAACTTCATTTAAGCAGGTTTGCCTGCCCTTAATGCCACGAGTATGCAGCCTGCCAACCAGCCCAAATACATCCTCTGAAATCCTCTGAAAACCATCGAGGAGAAACAGCTTACACCTATTTTGTCTATACGTAGGCTTCATACGGAGTTTGGCAAAAGAGCCTTTATGTGTGCAGCTCCATTTATGTGGAATCTCCTGCAGAAGGACTTAAAACTGCACTCATTGGTTCCTCTTGGCCGTTTCAAAGCACTGATGCAGGACTTTTGTATATCATCTTCTATATGCCAGTGTTAAAGTGCATTTTAGCTGGTCTTTGAATTTCACTTATAGCATATATATTAGAATACTTTTTTGTCCTTCCTGTTGCAACTTTATTTAGAGTTCTTTTTGTGTTTTATATTTCTTGTTTTCTTATTTTTTTAATTTGTTTTTTTCTTTTTTAAATTCCATGTTGTCTGTCTGCAACTTATGTTACTGCCTGTCTTGGCCAGGACACAATAAAAGGATACATAAATAAATATTTTATCACTGAAGCTGAGTCCATGCAGTTTGATGGCCTAAAAAAGATTGTTGCATAGCTGAAGTCAACTTTGATCCTTTTTCTTGAACCTGAATACAAATACTGGCTTCCTCAGTTGTTTGTGTCAAGGTGAAACGCTATCATACACTATGGTCTGAAAGCACCTGGATTCACTTTTACTGTGAAAAAAAAAAATGTACGTGCAGGCAATATTTCCTTTTAAAGGAGCAGTATTTTCTCTTCACTTTGTATGCAACAACATAAGAAGGCTGGAGGTTCACGATGCAATGAATGGACTCATTGTTTGTGAGAGGGAATGGGAAGATCTTGACTATAGTGTGACACATTGGTATCATATTCTAAGGTTATGGAGCACATCCATGCTGAGCTGTGCATCTGACAAGAGTGTTAGCGCAGGTGAAGGTCATGGGCGATATGGAAAAGTGTGGCGGTATACAGATGGATAATGTCAGTAGAAGGGTCACAGAGCCAGACTACCTGTTCTTTTATTCAGTGAGGGAATTCCTGCTCATCCTCAGTCAGCGGGATCGTGCCCATGCTGGCATGTGTGTGTGTGTGTGTGTGTGTGTGTGTGTGTGTGTGTGTGTGTGTGTGTGTGTGTGTGTGTGTGCTAAGATGTGTGAATGTGTGGGCTCTTTCACCTATGCCCTAGGAACTAGCTGCAGCACAGAGAGTCAGGGCAAACTTTGCCACGGTACTGCCAGTGAGTTATTAAAACAATCGAGTGCTGACAAGCCCTGCATTCTGTCGCCGAGGGAGAGGGCTAGGGCTTAATAACTCAGTGTCACGCCTTGACATTCTTACCATCTGTCTGGGTAAAATATTCAAATGTGCAATAAATGTCACTGGGGACAGACGGTGACACTGTCTAATTAACACTATGACAGAGGTGACACACTGTGGGCTTTGGCTGGCTTTTACAGTACAAAATGCATCGGCTGCGTGTGCACGTGCACGCCATAACTTGAGGCAGTGGTAAAATGCTGTGGGACACTGTCGCAGTTTTTTCTGCCATTCTGTCTCTTTAGAGGAAAGTCAGCTATTGTTTAACTAAACAGAAAAGCGTTGCACTAATGCACACATTAAAAGTGTAAATGACAGCAGCTATAGGGCTGTGCAAGCCTGGAGCAGTGAATAATGCCAGAGAACAGTCATTTCCTCGGGCTGAAATGTCAAATAGGGGAAGAGCGGGGAGGAGACCACATTGCCTGCCATGCATGTGTGTCTTATATCAATCTAGGTACACATGTGCATCAAAACCAAGCTGCAATGACTCATTCTTTTACTTTAGTAGAACTAGTAGCGCATGGTGCTTTTTCCCCTCCATGTCGGGGTAACAACTGCCAGAGATGGAGATGGAGAGTGTAAAATTGCTCATGATGACATGTTAAGCAGATTGAAAGCGGAGTGGATTTTAAGTAAGCAGGCCTGAAACATATTAGCTGTGTGAAAAAATGGTGTCCTCCATTTATGGCTTCAGTATTTTATTTATTTTTTATTTTTTGCAAACACAAATCCTGACCTTAAATTCTGCATTTAACCATGAAGCTTGCATGGGATTTATGTGTGAGCAGTTCTGGCAAAGAGTAAAAATAGCAGGCCCAAAGCACCTAAAAGTTTGTGTAGTAAAAGGATAAATCTAGGTATTTAAACACCATGGCAACGTGTAGTGAAAAGGGATGTCTCCAGGATGTACTGCTTTTGTGTTTATGTATATGCTTTCAATATGGAGAAAAAAAATCCTATTTTGTGGAAAAGCAGGAACATGCGAGTAGTAAACATCAATGACAGAGGCAACGAGACATCAACAATAGTAAAGTCCCACTGTTGGATCAGTGCTTTGAGTTAAACTCTAATTTTAGAAACATTGCATGCTCGCAGTGCACTAATGTTGTCATGCTGATGTTTAGAGTGTATTGTGTACAAGTTCATTATCTTAGTTAAGCATGTTAACATGGTTACAATTGCAACTTAACAGCATAGACTGTGCACTCATAAGTTTCTGATGAGCCTTTTGAAGCTCAGCAGGAGGCTCCAGCCATTGACATCTTGACTCCGCCTAACTCTCAGCTTATCCAAAATCTGGCAAAGAGGTGTATGTACCGCCCCTACAATTGTCATGAATGGAGGAATTCATTATTCGTAGGAATTCCTATAAATATAGGTTAACTGAACTGCGACATTACACTATGAAACACAAATGTCAACCTGTTGGTTGCAAAGGATGAAGAAATGAATAAAAATCATAATAAATACTAATAAAGGTATACACTATACTGCTCCTGCTGGATTGCTGATCATAACCACTTGCTCCCATAGTGTGTGTTATTTATTCCCACCCATTCCCACAAGGTGTGAGCTCCTGCCTGCACCCACAAACATTCTGACCACACATGCCCACATAATATACTGATTATCTATTGAGTGAGTTTTCTCCCATCCCACAGACAAAAACATGTTTTTTATTGTGGTATTAAGAAAGAGGTTCTGGTGCATAATTACACTTATTCTGGTGTTTCTGGGATTCAGTGTTGTCATTATTATCTGTAATATTCCTGAGAAATTGCTTCACATGTCTGATTGCCTTGCTTTTTGTTTCTATTATAATGTCCTGCTTTTATCTTTTTTCTACCTCACTTGTTGACATCTCCATCCTTCATGATAATTCATGTCCCACACCCACATAACATAACCTGCTCCAGCGAGATTTGTGTCCCATGGGACCTAATCCCAATGCGGTCTTCTACTACGTTTACCAGAAACATCACTGTTGTCATCGTCATTTTTCAACAAAATCATCTACCAAAGGCAAAGACTTGCTGGCACTAGATAGTTCCAATCAATCTACAGTATGTCAAGCTGTGTTTCACTGAGTAAGTGAAAATTTGACGAGCTGGAGGTGCTACAGAAGTCAGTGTGTCATCACCACCATTAAGCTTAATCAAACCAACACAGCCATTTTTTTACACTGTTTACACCGCATGGCTAAATATGCAAGTCTGACAAAGTGCAACTTGCGCAAAGTATTTCATTAGCAATCAACAACTGTTAACCTATTCATGTGTGATTAACTTTTGTGTCACTATCGATGATTTTGGTATATCTGCCTTCACTATAAGTCACAGTCATACATGTCTGATATGTCTGAGCTTCCTTGCATATTAAAGCATGCTCACATTCATTACAACATGCCCTTGAACATGTGGAATGCTTTTGTTCAAGATAGCCAGGGCACAAGTTTATTTTTAGTCAGTGCAGATGAGCTTGGTAGTGATTGAACATTTTTATACTCTAATCCTCTACAAAAGGACACAGAGGAACTCTTCATGATATTTCATCCACGCTCAAATTTGTACATTACAACTTAATAAGCGAAAAAAAAAGCCCAAAAAAACCTACTTCCACTGTATGTTTTAATATCTGAGATAACATAAAAAATACACCTGGGTATAAATGTACACTTTTACCTGCCAGAATGTGTTTTTAACATTGAGCACCTACCAAATACTCTCCTACTCTGTGTGTGTCTCTCACAGCCGGTGCAGCTCTCACTTCCCTCTCTCTGTATTCTGTGAGAGGCTGTTGTATGAAGCACCTTTAATGGGTTTGTGAGGGATATATCAGACTTCAGTAGGAGATTTGACACACTGTGTGCGCGTTATGTGTGTGTGTGTGCCTATAAGTGTGTGTGCTTTTCGGATTGTCATGTAGGGTCCTGTATTACGGCGCTTTCCCCACTTCTGTTACTGTGTGCACTCACACTCCAAAGCCATTAGATTCTATACGAAATCCTGAAGCTGAGAACTTTGAAGCTAAGAGCGGCGCAATTGACAGGCTGGTATCCTGCAGAGCGCGTCTCTCCACTCTTGATCTCTGGTACAGTACCGATCTCGACTGCGGCTACAGTTGCACTTTCACATACACATTTTGACTCTGTTACTTTATCTGTTCTCTCCAGCCCACTCTGTCTTTGGATGCATGTGTGGCACCCATATTTCAGAGCTACCATGAGATAAGTGCTTGCCTGCTTGGGTCTACATTGTCTGTGTCCGCTGTACTGTGAACGCTTCTAATGCCATCGACTCATCGTCTTGGAGTGGTGTTTGTGCCTTCGGGGGCCAATAGAAGACAGCTACGGCCGCTCCAGCACCAATGACATAGCTGACTGGTCCCATTTAGCATGCTAGATTTAGCTTCATTAGAGAGGATGTGGCTGGGAAGGCACACAGAAGAAAAGAAATGAGGGGTAAGAGGGGGAGACGGGAGAACGACAGCTCGTCTTTGGTGGGGGCCACTTTGCTGTAGAGCTGGACAAAAAGCCAAAACCGTCACATAAAAATACTTTATAAACCAGCCATAATGGCAGCCGAATAGAGAGAAATGGATTAATGCAGCAGCTGGAGTTAGATTATGACACACGTCGCTATCAGCAAGGAGCTTTACACAGGTTGCCACGCTCTACCTTTGGGCGCAGTGAGTCATAATTTTGCAAAATAACATGCATGCAAATTCATTCCATGAAAACCAATTAGAAAGACTTTAAAAAAAAACTGTTCATCCCAAAAGAATTATCTCTAATTTAATATTCCAAAAAAATACACTCACCACAAATAAGGACACCAGCAATCTACCCAATGGGATGAGATATATTTAGAGGTATTACATAATCTCTCATGCAACTAGTGTTGCGGTGGGTGATCCTTTACAACTGCGTCTTAATTCGAGAACTGTCCCGTTTTGGCATGACAGAAACAAATTAGCTAACATATTCAATTGGCAGATTTGTTTCACTTTGTGTTATAAAAAGTAACTCTGTAAAACTGGAAATATGAATAATTTACTTGTCAAGATAGATTTTGTTTGCAGTGACGAGGCAGGGTCGTGTTTTTTTTAAGAGATAGTTTGGATTTTTTGAAGTGGGGTTGTATGGGGTATTTATCGGTGGTCAGTGTTTTACATACAATAGAAATGAATTGGTGCGCCCTCAGTGTGGAGAAGCAGACTGGAGTCTGACACAGAAGCTTACCAATGTACTGCTGCGGATGGGTGTCAGCAACAAAACATATCTTAGACAACTTAAAAAAGTTCCACCTAAGAAACATCACTATCAGTGTAAATGTATACTATATTTTGATTATTTTCAGTGCTTTACCTTTCCGTCAGACAGCCAGTTCAGACGAGAGCTTCAGTTCCCCGTGCACTCGTTGAAGCCACCAGACTCCAATGACAAAAAGTCATCTTATCTCACTGAGCACGGGAGCTGCTGATCTACTGCTGCTTCAATCAGTTAATATGTGTGACGTTAGTTTATCCGAAGTAACCCTTTTAAACACGCAAGTCACAAAAGAACACAAACAACTAACTGATCGAGGCAGAAGAGGACCAGCAATTCACGTGTTCAGAGATGTTAAATCACCATTTTTCTCAATTGAGAGTGGCTTTAAAGAGAAATATTATGGCTTCATTTTCCAGTTGGAAATCACTGGATGACATTAGGTAAAGCAGTAAAAATATTCCAAATATAGCTTACGCTAAAACTGATATTGTTTTTTTCTAAGTGGGACTTTCTTTAGACGGCCAAAATATGTTTGGTTGATGACCCCTCCACAGCAGTTGATATCTTTGCTTCCTTGTCAAACACTTGTTGACTGACATCTACTGTATGTAGTAAACTGTCTATGGATAAGTACCCCATACAACCATACTTCAAAAAATCTGAACCATCCCTTCAAGGGGTTTTCTGGGACGGGGCCTATGGCTGGGTTAATATCTGGCGATCTGAGTCTACACCAGGGTCATACATCAGGAAAGGCACATGTTACCCTTTACCATTGTGCCTAATCTCTGTGCATGCATTTAAACATGCAATCACATACACACAAAGATAAAGTCACACCACAGTGCTTGAGGGGAGCACGCAAACACAGCAATGAAGCAAACGTGTGTGTGTTTGTGTGCCTCAGCATGCAGTGTCATGGAGCACACATATCCTGCAGCAACTGAAGCACACCAAGCAGGTCATTGAAAGGCACCCTGCAACAAATGGTGTGAGGTCATCACACTTAGCCCTGGCCCTTGCTCTGGGTCAATGTCACAATAACTACCGGCGATGAAGGGGTTTCTATGGTAACTGGAGAGGTTTTGAGCAAATCAGAGAAAGGAGTCCTCTAGGTGTGCATGTCCTGCAGCGCCCAGACCCCTAGTGATTTATCCCTCACACCTCCTGTACCACACTAAACCATTAGGACACTGTGATAAGAGATAGACATAGTCTAGGACAGAGTTGCTGGGGGGAGATAGGAGAGAACACAGCCTGCGCAGGGCCACGTGAAATCATGTCAGGAGGTGATTTTTTTTTTTTTTTTGTCAAACCGCTTGACTGCAACATCCAACATCATAATTTTGAGCTGTTAATAAAAGCTTCCGCTGCCTGTGAAACTACACTTGCAATCAACGATTTTGTGGCAGCCATTGTGATTGCAAAATATGTAAAGGCACTGGGAAAAAGTTGCCTTTTTTGTCCTACGCCTACACCGGCACTTTAGAGAGCCCTATTTATGAAAAATGTTCTGTAGGCTGCCACTAAAGCAAGGCCAAAACAGCGCTATAAAATATAACCCTGTAGGAGTGGATGAAATGTTTGAAATCAACAGTATCAGAGGACAGTTTTAAGATCCACCTGAGATCTGAGGACATTTTTGAGAACCGCCATGAGTTCCTTGCTCTGATTAGCTGCAGAGATTGATTACAGCTCCGTAGGGGGGGACTCGCGTAACCACAGAACTCTTGCAGAACAGTCCAATTTCTCCAAGAAACAGCAGCAGTAGTAGTCGTGGTAGTTGTTGTATCAGATGTGGCATGGAGTGGTCAAAATAATAGTGGTTGTATTTTGGTGGCAGCAGCCGCACCAGTCTTGTATAGTGCTATATTGATGAAGATTGGAGTGGAGTGCTCTCCCTCCTCCTCTACACACAGGCCTATATTGGATTTCACGCTGGCTGCCCATTCACCAGACACTGCAGTGCATTCCTAACCAAGGGCCTGGAGGCAATACGGCTGCTTTATTTGTTTATAATGTTTAGGCTTCCCGCAAATGGCTTGCGCTGCAGTCCCGATAACTATGCATAGTTACATTTAGGCAATCGACTGGGCTCGTTTCGACATGAGCGCCGCGGCTCAATTCATTTGGAATGGACTAAAAATCCAATAGAGTTGTCTAAGTGGGAGAAGGAAAACGGAGAGGAGGAGAAAACTATGGATGTAGGGAAACAGGGGAAAGAAAAAGAGCAAAGGGCGAGTGTTGCTGATGCTGTAATTTAAAAAGGATAACCTGTGCTGATGTGCTTCTGCATACGCCGCTGAAAGATACAGAAACAGCATGTTCACTTTCTCCCCTCCTCTCCCCCACTCAAATATGAATGGCGGATAAAATATAGATGCCTTCCCGCTGGTCTTGGTCACCAAACAGCCCCGCGCCCACGTCTCTGAGTGTATCCACGCAGACCTCCGACACATCTCGGTGTATCCCTCTGGCTACAACAGCACCCATAGAATCTATAAAGAGCCAACTGCCAACTCTCACAACTTCAGTTCCATTAAGAGATAGGACTACATCCGAGACAAATTCCCTGGGAACACTTGCTGGAGTGCAACTCTAATTTACTGAACTGATGACAGACGATGACACCCCGGTGACAACGCAGGAGAAATTAAGTTAGCAGTGTTGCAGTAGGTTGTCTCTGGGATGACACACAAATGACGGCGTCTGGTAAGTGAACTGGTGTGAGTCATGTCACTTGGTGTGCGGTGTGTGTGTGTGTGTGTGTGTGTGTGTGTCCGTGCCACTAGCCTGAATCACTGTTGTGTGTGTGTGCGTGCATGTGTGTTTGTGTGTGTGAATCTCCCATCCTCCTCACTAGCCTACTCCTTGTCCTCTGCCAGCTGCTCAGCTTCTCACTCCATTTGCTCCAGACTTCATACACATCTGCCCACAAAATCCATCCATCTCCCCTCACACACACACACACACACACACACACACACACACACACACTCACCATCTCTGCAGTCATAAAACTACACATTGGCCAGGGTGTTCAGCGAGCTGCATCACGTAGCTCCTAAACACTTATCCCTGGCTTGTGACATCAGCAAACTGAACAACAGTGGCCCGTGCCAACCAAGGTCGGCTGAAAAGAAATCCACCTTTTCTCCCTAATTACTTTTACCTTTTCTGCAGCGAGTTCACTCCACATTCTTTATGTGTGCGTGTGAAATGGAACGTCCTTGCAAACTTTAGGCGATGTCTCAGAAATTCCTTTTCTACGTGGTTGTAGCAAATAAAAAATCTGAAGCCTCCCAAAGGCTCCTGTGAAGTGAAGGATGAAAGCCAGTGAGCGGGAGAGTGGGTAGAAAGCTGGAGTGAGGGGTTTGATGCAGTCTCCTGAGTGAGGGGAAGGGGGAGAGAGAGAGAGATCGAGAGAGGGAGAGAAAATGCGAGGGGAAAAAGTGTCCTCTGAAAAAAAAATAATAGCTCATTGATGCAACCATTTCCCCTTAACCTCAAACGGCAAGCTTCTGAGCTAAAAGGGGCAGAAACTGGGGAGTTTTTCTTGAAAAAGAAAAGGAGAAAAAGGCATTCGTCCTCCTCCTCCCCCCTCCTTCTTCCCCTTTTCTTTAGGCTCTTTGAGCAGGGAGCGTGAGCATCTCTTAGAGAAATGACAGTTCTTATACAGGAATTTGGTTCTGTAATTAACCTGCTCATTTGCTAATTTGACTGTAATCAAGCCTCTCATCTTTCCCAGCGGGGTGCCAGAGCTCTTTGAGCAGACAAGGCAGGAGACAGTAGCAGTGAGCTCAGTGATGAGTTGCATCAAGAGCCTCCTCTCCTTTACTTCACCTTCCTGAAAAGAAAAAAAAATGCGTGCTCACAGGAATGAGCAAACAAGCTCAGGTAAAATGCATCGTAGAGGAAGACACATATGGTGTAGTGTAAGAGGAAAAAAAAATTGGCCAGTGAAGGACGAGGCTTTCCTCGGGGCTGCTCATATCTGCTGTAGCTCTGCTGTGTGTCTCAGCCCCCGCAGCCTCTCACAGACGCACACACATTTGAAGAAAAAAGGGAGACACACAGGCACAGGTATTCTCCGTTCAGCAGTGTTCAGACCAAACTATCAAGCTGACATTTACATCTGTCAAGACCAAACGTGTGTCCTTTTCTTCCCCGTGAATGATCAGAATATCTCTTTTGATTCCCCTCTCTATCATGCTCTTTGACTCTTTTGCTGAGTCTGTGTCGATCTCCTCTCTCGCTCAAATGCGGCGACAGACTCTCCAAACAGAGTGGGGACTCTATGGGTTGCCAATGGCAACAGAAGCGTGGGGGTAATGGCATCAGACCGGCTATTAGTTTTGATGTGAACTTCATAGTTAACAATTACGGGAGCGCAAGAGACGAACCGAGTCACCGGGGCAACATTTACATGCTGCCTGTTAATCCATTAATGGGACTGATTGAGTCGCACTCAAAGCGCAACACTTCAGCTGGAGTAACCTGATCAGCCGCAAGTCGAGATTCTGATTGGGCGGTAGGCCGGCTGCCTAAGCCCACTGAAAATCTGTTCATTGGATGAATGTTATTGCAATAGCTCCAAGTAATTGTCGATTGCATCAGACGGCTTGGATGCATTAAATTCATGTAAAAGAAATATCAGCTATAATGAAAATAATATACATAGGCAGTGAACTTTCAAAGGCCTCATTCTAATTAAGTGAAATTTTAATTTATTATTCATTAATGGTGAAACAGTATACATCTTTAATTTCACATGACACGCTGATGTGATTGAAAAAAATAAGCTTTTTTTTATCCAGTTAGGTACTCATATGAAGGCTCTAAGAACCAACACTTTACTTGTGACTCATTTAAATATAATGCTTTGATCAAATTATATAATTCTTTGGTGGTTTGTTTAATTGGCACGAGAAGGAAAGAGTCAGAGGAAGACAGACAGACGAGGAAGAAGTTATTTAAGAGAGGGTCTGACTCAGAAACGGCTGCCTAACGGTTGGTTTCAAGAGAGAAAATATCTCTTTGACGCATCAAGTGTGACTGAAGAAGTTCTCCTCATCCCAGCCTTTCCTCTGTCATTCTCTTTATGTCTAATAGTATTTATATATAATTCATAAGCCAACCGCTTCCCAGACTCAATCTCAGTTGCTTCTTTCCTCCTTTCCTAACATCTTCTTCTCCTTTTTTTCTTTTTTTTTCCTGATCTGTGGTTCTTCCTGCTCTCCAGATGACACCACAGCAGGTGTTGTGATTGGAGGGATCAGCTTGTCTCAGTCCAATCAGACACTTGGAGAGGTGTCCAGAAATGGGAATAATCCTTTAATGAGACTAGCACACTGACATACTTGTACCATACACACACTAAAAGAAAAAAAGGGGCAACAAACACAGTCACTAAGACTCTGTAACCTCGGGTGCCAAGCTACTGTAACAAAGAAACGGCGTTCACCAAAGGGGCACAAAAGAATCAGCCCCTAAAAGGACACAAGGTAAGAATGCAGCCTGTGAACTAATGATTGGTGCATTCTGCCGTGTTGTGTGAGGCATCTGCATGCAGTTGCCATCTCGACACAAAATGGGAACGGCACAAAAGTAAAGTGGTCGGTTGGCATGACGACAGCACCGAGCCAAAGTCTAAAGAGCTACCGGGCCCCAATTATGAATGTTTGGTCAAAGGTACATATAAGCACACACCAACATACACACGAATCTAACATGCACATAACACTCCTCGCAGATGCATGAAGTCATAAAGGTGAGCAAAAAAAGATGCATCTCTGAAAATAACCTTTTTTTTTTAAAAATCTCACAGGTACACCATAAACATCCCTCCCAGTCCCACAATGCATCTCACCTGACGACCACCATCTGGCGCTCCATACCGAAAATGACCCGTAGAAGCACCCTTACCTGGCATTGACCTCTGCTAAAAAGTTTTCCATCAGTGTATTTATGCATTTTTTTTTCTCTTCGCTAATAAATGCAAAAAGCTGTCTCAGTGAAATGAAGGTTGCTGCCTCCAACAAAAAAGGATGGAAAAAAAAAGATAGAAACTAAAACTTGGGCTACTTTTAGTTTCACTTAAATCTTCAGTAGTTTCCAGCAGAAGTTGCTTGTGGGGCCCCTGGCTTCACTGTTCTCTTTCTGCTTTCTTTACACTATACAGAGACATAACTCGCCTACTCTTCAAAAGGCTGAGCCGCATCAGGGCCGCATAAAAAATTCCCTGATGAAGCAAGATCCAAATGAGCTGCGTGTTGCAGTGGAGAAGAAGTCAATAAAAGTGGATGGATTTTCAACCAGGGAACAATTATGTGTTTTTGTAGTGGGATGATGTTTACCTCAGTATTCCGTACAGTTTGTATGTGGATCTTCTTGTATGTGTACCAATATTGTTTTTACAGCAAAAGTAAAGCTCTGTAATCAGCAACCACAAGGTATGTCTACACGTATTTGCACTGATGTGGTCCTGCATGCTTATTTGTTTATATACATGCAGGTGAAACAACTCCTTGAAGCGTTCACAGCCTCCGCCCAGTAGCCCTGCACCTCCAGACCCTCCAGGCGTGGCCAGAGGGGGAGAGAGGATGGAAGAAAGAACACACACTCCTGTGGGATTAGGACTATTTTTAGATAAGCGCCCCCTGGCTGTGCTGGAGTGCAGACATGTACCTGTGACTAATCCATAACACATGCATGCAAACAAGCACCGCACGGCCACAAACTCTGTATGAATGCATGCACAGAGGTTTGCCGATGCATGCTAATGAAAAGCATAACACATGTTTTTTGTATGGCACGTGTCATAATACGTGCAGGAAAGTGACTTTGAGAATAGTCAGTGAAGAAAATTGAGCAAATTGGTTTGATTTCTTTAAAACACATGGGGAAAAGGCAACAAGAAACTAACATGACAAAAATTTAAAATATATATATATATAAAAGAAAAAAAATTAACCAAAAAAAGCCAAAAAACAAAATTTTAAATATAAAATATTATTATTATTATATAATTTTATGGACACCCCCCCCCCCCCCCCCCTCCCCCTTTTGTTTTTGAAAAAATTTGCTCACGTTTCAAATACTCAAATAGCCTGTGAAAGACATCTAAACGCAGCAGAATAAAACTGATGTTGATCCAGGTCTCCAAGTAAGACATGACACACACACACACCTGTGACCCCATCACCCTGGGACAAACCGCAGTTGCCACAGCAGCGGTGTCGCCACCTAACCCTTCCCCGCCGCTCTCACCTCTACAGATAGAGAGGTCCCATCTAAGTTTCAAACTCTGTAAAATATTCATCAGCACCAAAAAGGGAAAACTTTTAATACACATGAAACAAGACCCTGCTGCCTTTGTTGTTGCTCCCTATCTCTTGCTCCCTCTCTTTTCTCCTTTCCTCCCTCTCGCCTGGTCCCTCTCTGTGGTTCTCATGAATAATGAAGGCCTATAGAAATCCAGTGGCTCAGATTGTCCCTGCAGTCGGATACAGCTCTCCTGTATTGATCAAATAAGGCTCCTTAAATAATTAACCAAGCCTTTGTCATGCAAATGAGTGGCCGCAGCAGTGAGTGTGTGTCTGCGCGCTTGTGTGGCTGTGAGTTCAAAACATTAGAAGTTGCCAAAGGTTCATGTTGGGGCCTGAAAACAAGTTGCACCTCTAACAAACTCGTGGAAGTACATCCTAGTGTGGGAATTAGGCATGTGCGGTATTACGGTATCCCAGGGTATTAAGAAATCCTGACAGTGTGACTTTAAATACTGTCAAAAATACAGACCCTCTTTCAATTCACTTCATACTGGAGAGTCTGTAATGAGGATGCGTGTTCACATTTGCCGCATTTGTTGTTGCAAAGTTGTTACAGAGCTGCATGCTGTTACAATGACTATTTCCACAATTAAAAGCACATATTCCACTCATTTATGAAGTGCAAGCTACTGCACTGTCAACAACATGGTCTTGTAAAGTTTCAGCCTTGTGTCAAAAACTGAAGGGATTCTGTCGACAGAAACGAGACGGCCTTTATTTTATTTA
The DNA here is from genome assembly GCF_008729295.1 of Plectropomus leopardus. Taxonomy (NCBI): domain Eukaryota; kingdom Metazoa; phylum Chordata; class Actinopteri; order Perciformes; family Serranidae; genus Plectropomus; species Plectropomus leopardus. The sequence continues at coordinate 10,276,918 of NC_056471.1, forward strand.
TTTTAGAGACAGGAAAGGATGAGATACATATATTTGTACAGATACAGATATATTTGTATCTCCTCACATCTGTGACAGATGAAGACATTGAAACTGTAGTAAAAGATGGTAAAGAGTCATTATAATCATTACAAAAAACATCTTCACTGTCTATTTTTGCTAAAAACTGCGCATGTCATGCAGCGAGACAGGCAGGTGAGCAGCGCTGCTCTTGCCATCAGTGTGGCTTATCTAAGCTGGTAACAAGGGTGGCAAAAAATGGGGGAAAAACATGAAATCACAAAGTGTCTGGTTGTCTTTCTCTGTTTAATAGGGAAAATGGGAATAAGAATATTAGTTATTATCGCCACGCATTGATGCCGTGTATACCCTGGTGAAATTCCAAGAAGGTATGAGGGTATGAAAAAATAGATACTGCAGCCTAATGGGAATGCATATTAAGCTGGGCACAAGCATGCTCACATCAAGCGAACATTAGTCAATCAATGGATGCATCAGCTCTATCTCAATAAACCCTTGCTTTCCTCCTCTGTATATCTCCTTTTTCATAAACCTCCCCTCTCTCCATGCCTCACTTTTTTGGTAATGGAGATGATAAACGGCAGCAGTGAGGAGGCCCGAGATAAAGCAACAAGGGCAGACAGAACAGAAAAAACATAATTTATACCGGCATCTGTGCCGAGCCTCCGGTTTACCGAGAGTTTACATACTGTGAGAGAAAGGAGATGAGATAACTTTCACTCATTGTGCTCCTCATTCATCCCCGCTCTTCAATAGTTCTGGCAGGTGCTTGGAAAGAGAACCTGCCATACGACTTTGTCTCTTTCTTCCAAGGACAGGCTCTTTTGTAATGCAACAGTTCTTTGTGACAAACAGTTCATTTTCATTCAACCCCCCATTTTTTCCAGTCTTTGACTTCTGTGTGATATGTGTGGGTGTCTTTTCTCTAGTTACCCTTTTTTTTGTTTCTTTTTTCTTTGGAAAAGATGCAAAGTTTCTCTCATCCCACGTGGCATTTGGCAGTATTTAATGGGACTGACCAGCATGCATAGTGATTTATCAATGCCCGCTGGGTGTCGTTTGATTCTCACTGCACATATTCTTTGAGTCGAAGCAAAAACAGAGAGATGAAATGTTAGTCTTATTTTAAAAGGCACAGGCAGTAACCTGATTCTATACTATATATGTACCACAACAGTTCTGATATTAACACACAAAGAACTATTGTCTTTTCTTGCAGTACTGATTCAGAAGCAGCTGAACTACAAACCTTTGTTTTTTTGGTGGTGTAAAGCAGTGGCGTTCAACCTAAGTGTTGGGACCCCATAAGGGTACAGAAGATGAATCTAGGGGGTCACAGATGATCACCAGGGCGAGTATATAGATTGCATTATCAGACTCAGTCTTACTCTGATTCGCTATAATTAGCAAATGTTAGCATGAAAATTCTCATGAACATGGTCAAACATTATATTTGCTGAACATAAGGATCTTAGCATTGCTGCTATGAGAGCGTTAGCACGGCAATGTTAGTATTTACAGAAAAGGATTGCTGTGCCTAAGTAGAGCCTCAAAGATCCTGACTCTAGTTTTAATCCCTACAAACCCCAAGTGCTAAAATACCCCACTTCACAACAGAAATAAACATGTTTACAGTCTGGTAAAAAAAAAAAAAAAAAGGTTTTGGTTTTAAAACCTAATTTCAACATTCGTGACAACTGTATGACCAGTGATACTGATATAAGTTGACCATTTACATTTTATCAGGGCTTTAAATTATGCATAACTAAGGGTTTGCTTTGATATCATCCTCTGTTTTCAATCAGGCTCCTCCACAGCGCCAGCCTCTGGCCCAAAAAAACAACAACAAAATTCTATGTCCAAAATGCTGAACTTGAGGCTGAAAAATGGGAGTGCAAAAAACAATGGATGCCATCACAGCAGCAACATCAATTATTTTTTCACAGTCTGTAAATGAAATGTTGCAGTATGGAAATGGAAAATCTCTTTGATTGAAATGCTTGAACCCAAAAAATATTAACCCTGTTGCAAGTCCACATTTCTTTGTATCAAGAAAAAAATGGTTGGGAACCACTATTATCAAAGACAGTGATGACGGTATGCTGATGACTGATCTGTCTTTTTGTTTCTTTCTGGTAAACAATAGTTTTTTCCGAAAGTTTCTCTAAAAAATGATGGTACTTGTTTAATTCTTTCAAGTCCAAATTTGTTTTATTGGCATAATTGGAGAGCAGCCTTGGCTGAAAATGACTGAATAAGGCAATACAATTGATAATAATAAGATACTGAATATGTAACAAAAACAGTTCCAGTTTCTTGGTGGTAATTAATTGGTTCCATTAAAATGATAATAGATATGTTGAACCAGCTGCCCAGCTCTGTGTCTCATTTGATCCCTTGTTAGGTAGCAGAACTTTAATTAGCGACCCTTGACTGCTGATTATTAGTTACATTTTTTGATATATTTTTGTCATCATCAACCTACCCATTTAGAATAAATGGCAATGAGATGCCCCTGTTTTGGGGCCCACACAATAAACCATCAGAGCTCCAAGGTTTTATGTTTATCTCCCTATTTGTTGGTGTACTGTACTGTTATATACTTGCAATCCTATGAGCGGCCATGAGCAATTCAGCCCTGCACAGGTAGCTCCTAAATTTCCTGAGCTTAAAAGTATCTTTTTACATGTTTTTTTCTATTAGTTATTATATCCACTACTCTTCTTCTTCAAATCTAATATACTGTACTGCTAAATGACAACCTGTAGCCCAACTTTGACTGCTATCTCTTCAACTCATTTTTCATTTCCATGGCAACTGGCAGTATGTACTCTGTTCTCTTTTAATCCTTTCTTTTCCTCATTATGCTAATTAAGACCAACTCATAAGGATCACACCAATAAGTGCTCTTTTCTCTATTTTCTTCTCTCCAGCTCCTCTTCCCCTCTGTGCTTTACTCTACTCATTTAATCACGATGGTTTAGAGTTAGGAGCATAAAAAAACAGTTTTAACCCCACTGCCATTGATGTACTGTTCCCATTGAATGGTGTTAAAAGCTGATTTCATAGCAAATTAAATGTTAATTTTACCCTGCATAGCTGAGAACCAATTTGCTTTTTTTGTGCAAATATACATACGTGACTGTGGCTGCGTGTATGCGTGTGTGCAGTATACCTGCGTATGTGCAAATGTGCTGTGTGTGCTTGTTTGAGCGCCTGCAAGCGTACGTGCCAACATGCCTGTGTCCTGAATGTTCATATGTGTTTCAGGGGATATTAAGCAAACACAACTCCCCGTGAACTCTTTGCAATTCTCACAGGGCAACTTTTCGGAGCCACAGAAGTGTTGCCTCAGCACTCCACTTTGATCAGTAGACGGCGTTTTATTGCTGCATCCCCTCTTGTCATGTGTTGCTGGGGATGTTGCCAACTTATGTTGGTTCTTAATCTCTGTCTACACCTCTACCTAGCTTTGGTCATTCAAATCTGCAATCAGAAAGATAGAACAAAATCACTGAACATTTTGATGTGTTATCTGTCTCCAGGCTTTGCAAGCCTCCTGTGGCTGTTTCTCTTTCTCTCTTCCCCTCTCTAAAAAAGAGGGAGAAGGAGAGAATTGCCACTGGGAAGGAGTGATGGCAGACGGGAAAAGAGAGACATCAGATCTCTCTGAGAGAACCAAGGTGTGCTCACTTCTTTCTTTATCTCTCTGCCAAAACGCTTGTGTTTCTCAGTCTTTTCCCTCCCTGACTTTCCAGGCCCAAATGAGCTAAACAGCTTGACAACACTGGCAAATTACATGAAATTGGAATGGAAAGGGGCAGTTGACATTTGCGTAGATTTTTGTCAATAAGCATTGTCACCCCTGGACGCCCCGTGTTTAACAGCAGCAGACCTTGATTTAATTACTACCCTAGATCCACATCTATCCACTGTCACTCACACAACATAAGACAAATGCCAAACAGGCAGCGGAAGCCTGATTGGCGGGGAGTTGGGGGTGGGGTGCTGGAAATGCCAACTTCTTTGTCTTTTTCTCCACAATTACAGAATACCAGAGCGGTCTGTGGAAAATTAATTTTTCATGAAAAGATGACATGATGACACGAAATTGCAAAAAATAACTCCTTGTATAATTATGCAAAATTCACCAAGAATCTAATAATTAAACGTGTCACTAAATTATCCTCGAATCCCAGGTTATTTCGCCCCTGCTGCTTTTTTATTAGAATGATTTCTTTAATATAGTTCGAATTAACACTGGGTACAAAAAGAGTACTAATAATATCTTTTTTTTGTGTGTTTATTTTCTAGTTGCCAACATGTGGCTCTTTGGTTACATTTCTCTAATTTCTACCTTTACCATTGAAATCCTCTCTCCGTTTACTCACTGAATCAGCTCTCCTCTCTGTTTGCAACTCACGCATGCCTACAGGGACCAAAAGCATTCATTCCCCACAGCTATTCTTAACATGCTCACTTGGTGGCTTTAACACACAAACACACAGACACACACACCGACACATACACACACACATATAGGAAACTCAGGCCTTGGAGGCAGGCAAACCTTCCCCCCAGCACTGCGACATCTCCCCAGGACAGGAAAAGTAAATGAACAAGAGTGATTTGTGTGCAAGCGTGGAACCGAACACACAATGTGTTTTGCCGTAAAGCTTTTCTGTCAGCTCCGAAGGCTCTGAGAGCACATGGCCCATACAAATAGGCTGCCCCGGGGCCCGCTTCCTCTAATACCGCACAACTATCAGCAACAGATGACAGAATGGGCAGGGAGGGGTGACACGGAGAAAAAGCTAGATCACCCCTAACGGAAGAAGACGGAAGGCTGGCTGGGAAAGGGAGAGTATGACGCAGAAAGACCAGACATGAGGAGGAAAGAATTTTGCAAATACTTTGGAATAAATGACACAAGTGGCAAAGATGCGAAAAGGATTAGACAAGTGTGAGAGTTCGAATAAGAGGAACTGTAAATGTGCGTATTGGCATGAGGAGTGGAAAGGGAGTCCTGCGTGTTTACTGTGAGAGGTCAGATGTAATGAGTCTACCTTATAGGTTGACAATAAGAGCAGTGTGGGTGTATTTAATAATGATATGTTATGAGAGACAGAAAGCCTCCAATGGGGTGACTAGTATAGAGAGAAAACAGACCAAGAAAGGAAGGAAAAAGAGATAGAAACAAAATGACTGACAGAACGGGACGAAGAGACAGATAAAGAAAAGGAGGGATGGAAAAAAGCGAGAATGAGGGAGGGGGGGAAGTGCTGGAGACATTGCTATGACAACCTTTACAGAACTCAGCATGCTCCCAAATGTACAGCTGAAATGTCACTAAGCAAGAGAATGTGCCACACGCACACACACACACATCTGCATCACTGGGGCAATACAGCTGAAAAAAACAAATTGTCTTTTAAGTACACCGAGATGACTGACTGTGGTCAATTCTTTGGCAAAATAACGTCCATGTCTCAACAATGTGAGGACATTTCATCCTCTGTTTTGCCTCAATAGCCTTCAATTTGTTTTCTCTTCAGCCTCCTTCATTTGAATCATTCTCTTTCAGGATGGCTGCTGAGTAATGAGCTACATTGGGTTTAATTTAGCACAGATACTATGTCATTTCTTAGCTGGATTAGCATCTCTAAAACACTTGGAAAATGCTCAAGGGGATACTTCGCTGATTTTCCGGCAGCTTTGTATTACATCATGATTTTCGTTTGCTAAACCCATCTGACTGCCAACATCGTTACATGTCGATGTTTGGTTCAGTTTAGATTGTGACATCAAGTGACCAAAACTCAATGTCAGGATGATGTCTAATACCAATGTCAATTTGATGTATAGTACTAACAACAAATGACGTTGATATTTTTTTGGTTTTAAAGTTGTGTTGTTAAGTAACCAAAATCCAATGTCCTCCAAATGCCTCTCATCAACATCAACATAATGTTAAAATCCACACAATGTGAAATTCTAAAGTTGAGAGACATTTACGATATCGTCAACCCAACTTTTATTTAAACACAAATTTTACGTCTGTCTTATCAAAGAGTCTAACATCTTTTTGCCGTCATAATGACACCCAGTGCCAGCCGGGTAGGGCTATTGCTCAAAGTACAGACTGTACTTCTGAAATTTTGTATGCCTGCCACCACAGACGCAAAGATTATAGAAGCGGATCAAGAGAGAGACCTGCCTCGCTCTTTCTCTTTCTCTCAAATTCAGACCAAACTTTGATCAAATGGTAAAACTAGGCTGCGCTAATCAAATATAAACCAAGATTCTGTTACCTGTTCTGTTGCCTTTTTCTCGCCTAAAATATCCCCAGAGACATATTTTAGCATGTCAGCACCTTTGCTTCCCTCATGTCAAAGTCAATAGGTTTTTGGTTAGAAGCCTGACATGTTTTGATGCTTGGAAACTTTGAAGCTTTGATTGTTCTTAAAAAAGACTGTTGCAAACAAGTGGCTAAATGAGACGATAGAATGCATCACGCCAAATTGTGCTGAACACAGATTTACAACCTAGTAGCAGTGGCGACGCAACCATAGTGAAATTTGTTAAAGCCTTACGTTAACTTTTAACTTATGGTGATTGCATTTAAGCTTCACAAATCAGTGAAGTTTTTATATCATAAATGTTTGTTTAGCTAAAGAGCATATTTTCTGCAATGATTCAAAATCAAACAGAAAAATCCTGTAGGCTTTTTTGAAGCCTTTTCTCCTGTTTTCTTTGGCCATATAGCACCAATTTTAAAAATATTTACGCCTTTCTACACCATAGATAGCCCAGTTCAACTAAAAGGCTACTTTTCCAGCAGTGAAAAACTTCTTCAATAAAATAAGGAATCTAATGGAGTCAATTTTCACAGAAAATTGAATAATATTCGAAAGCAAACCTCGTATGACTCATGTATGACTCGCATCAACTGTGTGTATGTGTGCTGCCTGTGACGAAGTTAAGAGATGCCCCACCTGCTTGAGCACCTTTTAATGATTATTGATGAAGTTGCTCAGTTAAAGAGAAAAACAATTAAGACCCTGCCAGTGCAGAGTCCACAGTGCTAATGAGCAGGAGCGTGCTCAGGCCTGCTCGCCGTACTGCTGACTAGTGTGTAAAACCTAATGGAAGCAACACTTGTTTTAATCGCACCTGAATCCTAAAGGCTCCGGGTGGCTGTCACTGTCAATGTCTTTACAGGACTGCAGCTTATGGGGCTAAAGCAACGGCAGATGGGAGAGGGTTTCGGGAATGGCAACACATGACGAGTCCTTGACTGTGCAGCTCGCTGAAGCCCGAGGTGGTGGCGTGTGCAGGCGGCTTTTCACATCTGCTGTTTACACATGGGCAACCTGACCCTTCCCCTCTCCCGCAGGCCCCCGAAGAACCCAATAAAATCGTCAGCCTCGGCTCAAGATGACTGCCTTCGCCTCCTGCAGCATTTCGGAGCTTCTCTTTACTACGCTGCCCTCCTCCCTGTCATCTCCTGTCTGCTCTTTTGTCTCCACTCTGCCTAGTCTCCTATCCTTTTCCTACTTTCTCATGCTGTCTCCTTTCTCATTACTCCTTGCCTCCCTTGTTTATTTCAGCAGCAGCTTTTTTAATTTATAGCAGAACCACTGGCTGGCTGACCTTTCCCACCTCCAGCTGTTTCCTCCACCCTATGTCTATCCTCCTCTCCCTCTTGCATTTTTTCTGTCCATCTACATCCAGAAAATAGGGCCAGAGAGTGTCACTGTATTGCACTGTGTGTGTGTGTGTGTGTGTGTGTGTGTGTGTGTGTGTGTGTTTGCCAAAAAAAAAAAGTGTGAGTAATACAGCTAGAGGGACAAGCAAGAGAGAACAAATAACATCGTCCTCCAAAGAGCTGCGTCTGAGAAACATTAGCTCTTCCTCTGTGTATGTGTGGGTAAGTGTGTGTGTCACATAGACAACACAAGGCCTGACTGGAGGATTAACAGAGCCCATATGTGGGATTCACCATCCCCACACACACATAAAACTACACACACACACACACAAACACACACAGCCACAACAGCAAAATCCTCAGCTGGATTTGTGTGCATCATTCTGTCTTTCTTACTGTCCGCTCATTCCCTCGTTCTGAACCCCAATCTCATCTAGGAGAGGATTTATGAGGGGGCGCACCTCATCCCTCCAACGCAACACAATCTCAATTGGACTGAGCACAGCCTTATTCCAAACCAGACATCCATTAAACCAAGGTATTACTGTAATACAACTATCGGACAACTCTATCTCTTTCTGTCTCCCTCTGTCTCTCTCATTCAGGCTGAACATCAGCGAAAGTGATGTTATTAATATAGATTCCGCAATAGTGTACGGCCATTTCATTTCTATGTATATCAGATTAAAATACCGTACAGCAAAGACCTTATATATTTAAATTGAAAAGCAGCAAAGAGGATCTAGGTTAGTGCTTGGATGATGATTAGGTTTGGGTCTTGTTTAGGCTCTGCGTTGAATTCTATCAACTAAATAAGTGTGTAATATAGTCTATAGATAGCTCTTCTTGGCTGATAGGCTCAGGAGACAGGGATTTTAGCAATCTAGTCTCCTCATCTCGCCCTCCTCTCCTCCCCCCTAGTGTCTATCTCCCTCCCCAAAGACTCTACGATCCAATTACCAGCCTGGCACTGTTTGGCTCAGCACCAACTCTGCCAACCTGGGTGAACTATGTCTCTTCTACTCCCTTATGTTCCCTTCATTCAGTGGGCCTACCTTTATCTCTGGTAGGCTCTTCGTTTACCCCGCTATGTGACGCCGTCACACTCTGTCAGCCTGCAGCAGGCATCTTTTTTCTTTTTGCATTGTAATGTTGTGTGTCTGTGTATGTGTGTTTGTCAGCTGTGCGCTGAGAGGGAGTTTCAGGCTGATTAAAGAGATGATTTATAGGAGCATGATGTTGGAGGAATTCCCTGATCGCTCCTCAAATCGCGTCTTCTCAAATGAGCTCTCTCCACTCAACCACAGTCGACCGCAGAGGAAACTCGCCCCCAAGACACATGTGTACACACACACACAACCACACACACATAAATTAGTCTTTACACATATCACCGTTACAGCCACGCAGCTGAGCTGAGAAGTAGATTTTGCCTACGAATCAATGCTCTTAAATTTCTGAGTCACTGGATGAAAATGTTACTTCCAAACAAAGCCTCTGACATGATTACCTTGGTATTTCTGTACCACCTCTAACATCTTTAGTTCTATCCACCGCCTTATTAAAATCTGAAATGAAACTAATCTCCAGATAATATCTTTCACAAATCAGACGCCTAAGATCTACTGTTACCAGGACTTTTGTTCCATTTCCATTTTGTTAAAGGCCCTGAAAACCTATTTGCTCAATCAGATTTTTTGCTATCAGTAATGTGGTTCCACATGACACAACATTTCTGCCAATTTAAACAGTTCTGGTCATTTTAATTGAGTGTTTCTTGCATTTTTGTTTCATATGCGCTCTTCTCATTGGGTTGAAGTGGACAGGGCTCAATTGGACCAATACGATCATACTTATTTTCATGTGTTAATCAGAAAATAGCAGAATTTTCATTTCAATCTGATGGCAGTTGTCCCAACAAAGCAGGACAGCTGAATTTAGCTGCTGGACTATCAATAAATAATACGATCAATGTGATTTTTCACCAGCCATGACATTAGGGATGGTATGGGTTTTACACTAAGAGTCTATGTATACGTCATCATGACAAAATGCGGTCCTGGCGACACTATCCTATCGCTATCCTGATGTTAGTCACTGGTTTGTGGACTGCTGTACTGAAACTTCGAGTTCGGCATTTCAGCCATCACCATCTTGGTTGTCTGGAGCCAGAAGTGACCATATTTGAACAAGAGGTTGCAGCTATGGAAGAGTTAGGGGAGGGTCTGACTTAGACTGTAGTGATGCCTTGTAGCCTCACGTCACTCATGCTGCCCCACCCTTAAATTTGTGTAACTTTGGGCCTAAATAAAATGTAAATATGTAAGCTTTAAAATAAAATCACCCCCTGAACAGTTGTCATGAGATTAAATTTAACCAGGCTGTAAAAATGTATATTTCTGTTGTAAAGTTGGGTATTTTAATATTGGTGTCTATGGGGATTTACTCTGTTTTGGAACTGCAGTTTTTGGCACTTCTGCATTGGCTTAATTTTTCAGTCGCTTGGTCACAGCTATGCAGGATGTTGTCCTGAAACTTAACAGGTGTGCAATTGAGATCACAATGAAGGCTGAGTTCAAAGATGGGTGTGGTCCGAGCATGGGGAAGTAGTAGTAGTAGCAGTAGAGGACACACACACTTTATGCCCTGAGCCTACATTCAGTTTAAGTAATAGATTAGAAGATGCACTCTAGTTTTATATCAAATTAAACTTTGACTGTTGCTTATTATTTCATTAATATTTAACATTATAGAGAAATACCACAACTTTCCAGGCTCTTTAAGTTTCATTACTCTGATAAGAACACAAGCTCTATTTTTTTCCTGTGTGTATCTTTCTGTGAATATGTCTCCCATAATTTCTGAATAACAAATATTTGAAAATACCTCCCACACTTTAGAATCAGGAGAAATTAAACTCACTCACAAGCACTAAAAGTACTATTTGTGAATCAAAAAGTATTAAGTCTACCAGCAATGTTCATAACACAGGATTGGAAGTTGCTGTTATTTCCATACTGGTCAACAGGTCTTTAATAATTATGATATTAAACTACAGTTTCCTGAGTTCTTACAGAAAAAACATGAAATTTTGTCGCAAACTGATGAAATAAATTAAATTACATATGTATTTTAATGGTTTTTAACTAACATTAGATATTTGTCTGTGCTCATTGCTTCTTTTTGTTTACCTCTTCTCAGAGCACTTAATGATCAGAATAATAGGAATTTAGTTGGAAATTACAATTGCATGCTAACTTAGTAGCAAAACTATCTAATACAGCTCCTTCATAGAGAATGAACTATGTTTATATTTCTTATACTGTGAACCACACATACATACATTATAGTCATGAGACAAAAGCAACAGCCTTAACTGGGCTAGCAGAGTAATCTGAATTGAATACTACAATACTGTTAAACGGTGGAACCGCAGCAGTAAACAAGAGTGAATAAATGAAACAGACAGAATCACTAAAAAGGACTAAATTAAAGAAGACATAAAAATTATCCTCAGCTACTTTCATCAATCTGAAACGTTCACCATACAACAAGCTATTTTGTTTCTGTTGTATCCTCTCATATATTCTCAATCTACTTCTGCACCAGTTAATGATTTCCTATATTTCCCAGGAAGCCTTTCGACATACTCTAGAAAACATGCCTGTTGATTATATGCAACTGGATTATATGTGAAGCCGGAGAAAGCTAATGCCAATAACAGTATTGATAACATTAGCCTTATATGAGAAAGAAAGACAATTTTCAGTCAAGAGAAATACATCTTTGCAGCCTTTATTCTCATTGCACTGTGGCTGCATTGCAATATGGACTACATATCTACCCCATGAACTACTACGACATAAAATTTTCATTCTAGAAAGAAAAATCCTAGGCTTTTGAGGTTGTGATATTGATATTTCAGATGTCAATTTTTTTCTGATTAAATATGAAGCTTACTGCAGCACAAATGTATCTATGAAAAGTCAAAATGCAACAGAAAACAAATAAAGAAGAAAACAAATAAATTAAATATGTGTAATGTGTTAATACAGTTTTACTACTGGCTTAAAAATTGGCTCTTTTTTCGCAGTGTTTCTTTTATAATGATCCACATGTCACAAAAAACCTCAGTAACCCACTTTGAAAAATCACAAGAGTTCAGGACTTATATCCCATCCTACACTAGGAAGACAAAGTGACTGTCACAGGCCTTCTAAAGAAAGAACATTTCAAATCCAAGGATACGTTTACACTCTCACTAATATTCTATTAGTGTTCTGAATGCCATGAAAAAGAGCATGATCTATCTGGATATGCCTCATTTTTTCAAATGAAGCATTTTCTGATTGAGTGTGGGATGTGTCGAAATCATTTGGGTTCTAGAGGCATAGGCTACTTTGAACATGTATATATAGCATATTTGGAATATGCATCTCAGCTGGGGTTTTTACCACAGTTTGCGACACACTGCCTGTCATCTGATTACAGTTACGTCATACACAAGCCAACTCACCAACAGTTTGTAAGGCTGTGGGTTAGGGATGCATACAAATGAAATCCCACATTTCTGGTCGAAAGGATTAACACACCCGCTTATGAAAGACTTGGATATCAAGAGGTTTTAGCATACACACAAATATCGCAGCACCAGAGGGAGTCCAACAAGTCCGCCACCAGTAGGAAACTGTGAAAATATCCTATTTTAATGCAAAGAAGCAAAATGACAAGCGGTTCTAGCTGCTGTTGTCTTTTTCAGAATACGGCAAAACTGGACTATTTTGTTTATATAATCGCAATCATTGATACTTTATATACAAACCATTATGTCAACAGTTTGCAGAGATGTCTCCTGCCAAAAAACACCCCATTTCTGGTCTAAAGAGGAAACATATCCACTTTAAACACCATGAAAGACTTGGGTATCAATAGGTTTTTGGATATGTGACAAATATTGCGACACCGACTTTTTTAGGAAGATGTTTGATGGAATGAAAGAGGGAGGCTGTACAGTCCACCAGCTTTTTACATTTTTCTTGTCCCGATAAATGACATGTTAAGGCACGGAGTATGCACAGCTACATGTGTATTTGTTATTAATTTTCAATATTTTGTGCATGTAAATGCTTTCAGTGTATTTAGAGAATCCACTTCACATAATTGGGACATTTTTGGAATGCCGAAGAAAAATAGTGGACGGTGAGGAAACCTACATGGAACTACACCAATGTACAAGGCACTCTCTTTTCTGTTTCCCTTTCATTCAACACCAAATATCTTTTCTATCAGTCTCAATACATTTGAGTGGAGGCAGCCTGAGCTTTGCTGTAGTGCTAATTATTGATCAATAGCCACTGTCTTGTTATGTTGTATAACCACTATAAGCAAATTATGTGTTTGATGGGAAATATAGACAGGCTGTGTGTGTTTCTTAAATGTCCCCAGTCACTTCAGGTAATTTAGTTCTGTTGGGAAAGCAGTTCGATTTCTGACACATTGGGAGTGTTTTTTTCTGTTTTCTTTTCTCCGGCCTGCAGAGAGCGAGGGAAAGGCCGTGAATAGTAATGAGTGTGTGCTGTAATGCAACTTCAGTTCAGTTGAGACACTCATTAACAAACTCTGATGATTTATTTTTTTTTCCCCACACATCGCCCTCAGCACAGGGGTTTTGGCTGATGTTAAAAAATGTTATCCTCTCTCAAGGTTACGCTTTCTCTCATTTCCCCTGATTCCTCTGTTTCTTCTTGAAAGTAATTGTTTCACGCTATGGCTGTATTCAGGCTATGTGAGTTATTAGCTGAATCCTCCGGCAGGAGTGTGGGCTAAATGGAACGGTGTCAAGAGGCTGGCTGCCCCGCTGTGTGTGTGTGTGTGTGTGTGTGTGTGTGTGTGTGGGAGGATGACTGGGAGATAAGTTACAATGGCCAGTTGAACGCAGTGCAAATTTTAGTGCGCATGCATCTTCACATGCATGTATCACAGGTTACAAATGCAGCATCTTGGCGTCACAGTTCAAACAAGACGTCCAATTCCGACCTCACCACAGCTGTTTGTGATGTTACACAAATTGCTGTGTATTTTTGGTCAGCAAAAGCGTGCTGTTTTCAGATAAGTGCGGATGTATATATGCATATGTGTGTAGGATGGCGGGGGTATGATGTTAAAGGAGAGAGGTCTGAAGCAGGAATACCTGGAGGGTAGAAAGGGAAATAAGAGAGAGGAACATATTTGCAGCATTTCGCCTGAGACACAGTAACAGGAGCACACTGTTGGGGCGACATCAAGAACAAGATGTAAATTTAACAGCAGTCGGTGAGCTATTGCTTGGCAACATACTCATAACAAAACTCCAAACAATAAGAAGAAGGCGTTTCATCCACTCCGTATGTTATCAGCCCATTAAGTGGCTGTTATCAGTTGTCATTGGGAGCACAGATTAGGGGTAGTATGGCCCTACTCTACCACCTGATTTACATTTATTATTAGGTAATAAACTCTAGTGGCCACAGTAATTCTGACAGGAGCAAAAGAGAAGTCAGGTGATGTAGTGTAAGGAGCGAATAAGTATGCATAATGAGGAGGTTGGGGTGGATGGGCGGGTCAAAAATCACAGGGCTTTCACTGCTGTCTCGTGTGAAATCAAAAGTCAACATTTGCTAATTTAACTTTTAAGTAAACTTTCATACTGTATTTATGTGACCTACAGGACATACATAACATATGGCAAGTTATGTAATAAACATATTTTATTAAACTGAAACCATGATCTTTTCTTAACTGAACTCAGTACTTTTAGTGCCTAAACCTAACCAAATAGTTTTTACATGAACAGCATGTTTAAAGCATCACAAGTTGTGTTTGATAAGCACCCTCTGGCCTACTGGTAGATGCAGTTTGCCTCATCTGAAGCAATATCATGGTAATGATAAGAACTGCTATTTTAATGGGTAGATGACTTTGTAGAATGGTGGCTGACAAATTAGTGGCAGACTAAAGTTGTTGTTGGCTAAACAAAGCATTTGCTGTCATTCTGTTGTTATGAGTCAGACAGTGAAATAGATATTGTTAAAAATAAGAGATTTTAACTGCTGAGCATACCTGACCCTACACAGCTCTCAAATTAAAGATTTCAACACAGTTAGACTAGATTTGATCAAAGAATTTGGTTTATTTGTGCATTACTTAATTCATATAAATAGATATTCTGTTTGTAGCTCAGACAGGCTATTAGCCATGTTATGTTATGTTATGTTATGTTATGTTATGTTATCTTATGTTATCTTATCTTATCTTATCTTAAAAATGTTAGGCTTCAAAGGGCACGGCACCTATTTAGCATTGCACTCCTATCACACTACTGGACTCTCCACAAACAGTTTAAAACAAGGAGATATTCTTTATTTATTCATGCATTATTCTTTGTTGTCAAAACCTGGCAGCTATATTACCCACAATGCAACTCAACGACAAAAAAATTCGGTTTGAGATTTGGGTGTGTTATGCTAGTAACGGCTAATGTAGTCTTGAGCTTTTAGCTTCAAGCAGAGACAAAGAGCAGGTTATAGAGTTCTGGTCAGATCACTTCTTTCTAACTTACTTCCAGATTGATGTTGTGTCAAGTGACATCACCTTTTTTTTTTTTTTAAATAGTTTTTTACATATGTAGTATTTCTCCAAGACCTGTACACAAACTTTGATGTGCAGAATTTGATGTGTAATTTCCTTTAAGGGAATCGTGTGCTCAGCAGAAACAGTGATTTAATCTGAACTGTGATAAATACTCATGTTGACTGATATGACACAAATATTGTGGTACAATTTGTTGCCCACCCCTACAACTAGGGCAGCACTGGGTTGCTGTCATCTTTGAAACCCTTACTGTCCTCCTACCTGCTGGTGTTTCCCTTCAAGTCACAAAAAAGACACAAAGTCCCACTGATGCTCACTATGCTCCTCCTCCTCTCTCCCTGTCTCTCTCTGATTCTCTCTCTCTCACATACACACACACGCACACAGACTAGCTGCCCCATTAAAAACTGCAGAAAAAAAAGCAGGTCGCTTTTGTCCCATGACTGTGGAGTGGCGCTGATGTTAGTGAGGTTGGCAGCCATGGATGACTGGGAGCCATCTTGGTCAGCTGACATTATCCTGCCCCTCAAATGTTACCCAGCCCCGCAGCGGTGTCTGCCTGTTGTACTATTTGTCCTTTTCCAAATGCAACTTCTGGATGGAGTTGCCATTTCTTGCAAGGTAGACAGGAGAGACAGAGAAAGAGCGACAAAGAAGGTGGTAATCTGAGTGGATCTAAGCACTGATCCTCTTTGGCTCTCGTAGTGTTTGTAGGAGGTCACATCAAGATTGAGCTCTGGGATGAGATGGGCTGAACAACACAGCAGATATTTGGACTGGAACTAAAGTCAGCAGAAACAAATTGAAAAAGGATCAGCATATAGAAAAATATGGAAAAATCATTTAAGTTATCCGCCTGTATTCTCTATATCTGAGTGTGTTTGTGTGTTGATATGACCGAAGCCAGAACCCCAGCTGGCACAGGATGACAGACACACACAGATTGAGTCACTCAAAATCTTAAGAGGGTCAATGACCATTAAAACATTGCAACAGCTGTAATGCCGAAGGTCTGAATTGAGTAAAGGCAGCAAAGACGAGCCTCCAACTGTAGTCTGGGTATGATGCTGAAACCTAGGCAAACAGTCCAGATGGGTCAGCGGCACTGCGCCAAAGCCCTCCTTAACCTGCTGGATCAGGGAATCAGCCACACTTCACAGCTACGGCAGAGATCACACACAATCTCCCTCACACACATGCAGACAAATCTCTATCTGCACTCACCCGCATTCACAGCAGGTGTAGCCAATCGGATCAGGTTAAAAATGCCATCCACAATGCTGAAATGTAAGGTAATAAAACCCAGCTCACCAGTTTGTCTATGGTAACTGCGTAAAATAGCTACCGCCTTGTTTTATAGATTGAATGTCATAAAAAGATCAATTTGTTTCTTTGGGAATAAGCAGTAATACAGTGCATTTAATATTCCTTTTTACAGACTTGTTTATTTTCATGTAGACTGGAGCATTAGAGATGCCATTATAAGGCCTGGGTAAATTGGTCCACTGAGGCTTGATCTAGCCAATAACAAGCACCCGCGATTCTAAAACATTTATGCAACATCGCCCAACATTACAGCTTTCAGTATTTGTTATGGAGAATTGTATGGTCCCTATAGATGATCAAGAACCTTGTAATTGCATAGCAGTTACTCCTGTCATGTGTGAACTGCATGAAGAAAAACCATTTTACAACGCCCTGAAAACAGCCATTAACTTGTTTAGGCTTTTCATAGTTTATCACTAATTAATGCAGAATTATGAGGCTGATTGTCCTGAAAACTTCCAAAATTGTTCTGAGTTGTCAGGAAGAGATTTTTGAAAATAGCTCTCTCTCTCACTCGTCTCTTAACGTGTGATTATGCATATCAGCCGCAGCTCTGCTTTGCAGCACCGCAAGACGAGCCAGAGAGGAGGGGATAGGGAAGTGGGGAATGTGTGCACGTACATTGTTAGCAATTACTTTCCCTGAGAATAATCATCAAGCAACTGTGGGGCACACTGAGTAAATAAGAACATAAGTCGAGTTTAGGGCATAGTGTTATCAAAGCCGCACCAGTGCTGTGACTGTGAAATGGAGAGTGCAGTTTCGCTGCTCTCAAAAATCACTCTCGCCCACTGGGCTTGCGTTCCTCAAGTTCAGCTCACCCGGTGTGATATCCTCTTGCCGATGGTGAGTGCTGGGTCCTAAAATTCCATCCCACACTGGATTTCAGTCCTTACCATATATTTTATGTTGTGTCAAAGCTCCAGCTGGGTAACACCAGCACAACACATGCCTCTAAATAACTGCCGGGCTGAGCTTTTATAGAGCTGCTACTCCAAACAAGCCTCCGTCTCTGAGCGAAACGGAGACAAAAAGGAAAGGAGGGAAAGACAAATTCCCAATCCTATCTCTTTTTTGGGGGAGAAACATAAAATAACCAATCCATTATGCGAGCACCACCCCTGCTGTGCTCCCCTGATTCCCTCTAGCTATTAGCAGCTTAGGACACAAATAGATCACACAAGATATTAAAAAGCAGCGGGAATCTAACAGTTTAAAAGCCCCACCGTAATCCTCGCTGTGGAACAAAAACACATCTTGAATGCAGTCAAATTATTTTTTTTGCTGATTCTTTCTTCTTTTTTACGGTTATTGTTCAGTATTCATATTTTATTGTGCGTGTTTTTATTAGAGATGGAACTTACAGATACAGCACAAGTCATAAGCCAGAGTTAAACTCATCAGCAACAACATGCACAAGAAGACAGCACCTTATTCTCTATGTTCATATATTTTTGTTTAATATTAATTTATCTCCATTCCCATACATGGCTCAAATAGACTGTTTTTTAACCCAGCAGGCTGCTATTGAGCCAAAAATATTGAGGTATCTGGTCATGGCAGTATAGAGGCAAATTCAATAATGAAAACTCAGGAGACAAATGTAATGTTGTTCATAACAATGAAAATGGACAGATCGTATATTACTATATCGAGGCTTTACCCTCAAAACTTCAGTCACAGATTTGTACGTGACAGGAAATAAAACATTTTTGTCAGACCTGATCAAGGAATCAAGTGGTGAGTGAGGTTGATGTTAACGGGTTTTGACATCATTTAACGGACAGCACCTGGACGTGCTCAAGAGATTATATCAGAATGTGTGCAGACTTTGTAACACAATACCATACGCAGAGAAATTTGGCACATTTTGTAAGAATTATTAATGGTTATCTCAAGCAACGTTTTTTTTTTTTTTTTTGATCATATAGGCAGTAGTGTGATTATTTTTAATGAATGCTTTCTGTTGTGCTACTTTTAAAATTATCATTGAATAATTTTAACCATAGACAATGTCCTTCTTCGATGAACTATATGATCACCTTTGTCCAGTGACTCCACATGATCCCCCATCTATGCTCCTGTACCTCTGATTCAATTACTCAGTTCCCATCCTGCTGTAAACTCTCCCTGGATTTACCTCTTTTCCAGGTTATAAAATCCATGTTGAGGAAAATGAAATACCAGCAGTCATAATAAACACGAAGGCAGTTTAACTGATTATGTCGGCACGCTTTCATAAACTAAATCCATGAAAATCCATGAAACTAAATCCATGAAAATAGCACAGGGTGCGAGTGTTTGCTCTGAGACATACTCAGAGTAGTTAGAGGCAAGGTCCAAATTTTAATACCAAAAATTGCACTTAAGCCTTTTCACATATCTTCTGCTGACCAGGCGATATTTGAAGTGAGTTCAGGAAATTTCCAATTTAGAGTCTGATCACAGTTATACTCTGCCGTCATGGCATGTGAAAGGACAGTCTCAGTCACAGTGGTGCCACCAGAATTTTTTTCATAGGGGTGGCCAGGTGGCGCAACTGAAACTGAAACGGATATGATCATGCTGTGTAAGTAATTGAAAACTATGTCAGTATATGAGTAAAGAATCTCATACTGATATACTTTTTTTTTTGTTTACAATTAATGTTCTCAATTATCTGATATGCATAAGACTAATTCCGGAAAAGTTAACACATCATCAGTCCTGTTTTAATGTGTCATGTATCTGTACAGAAATGTTGGGTGTTTCAGGGCGGCAGTCGTTTCGCTTAAAAAGACCAATATGCAGCTTTAATTTGAAAAAGTACATTGGTGATAAGGAACAAAAGATTTACTGAGAATGAGCCTTCTCGGGTAAGAAGACTCATGTGTAACCATAGAAACCACTGTCTTTCAAATATTTTCAGGCGAGAGTTCAAGGGATCACTCTAAAAATTACCATGCCAGTTCTGACCCTGTCAAAATTTCACCTAACTTTGGAGCATTATTTAGCCTTCTCTCCCCGACAAGCTTGCATGACACGGTTGGTACCAATGGATACCTAAGGTTGTCAAGTTTCACAAGATGCCACTACCGTCATCTTAAAAAAACAAGCACGCCAAAGCGTCTTAAAGACAGCCATGTCAACCTCCAAATATTTTGGTGTAGGCCATGGCCCCTCCTGGCCCCCCCTTGGGGTGCCACTGCTCAGTCAGAGTCATTTTTCTCAATTTGATGCTTCTGACGCAAACAAACATATTTGATATAATGATAAGTGTTTCCTCAAAAGATGCAGCAATTTTATACTAAAGCCAATACATGAGCTGTTTTTGCCCAAATTCAGCAAACCTGTAGTAAAAACAAGCAAAACATGGTAAGGTTCAGGGGTGGTCACACTGGTATAAACCCATGGAATTTAATTTATCAAACATCATATTAGTTGGAAACCATGCAAAGGCAAATTTAAAACAAATCATTCATTGTTCCAAACCAATTTTGCTCTTAATTGCTGCAAAGAATATAAATGTAGTTAACTGTGACATGTGACTTCACGCATCCGAACATGTTTACGAAAAACACAGAGGATTTTATTATATTAGAGGTGTCACATTAACCAGTGTTCATGTCTCCTGATTCTCAATTACTTGAGGAAAAGAAAAGGGTTCAACTGTCTTGTGGGTATCAGCAGGACCAATAATTGTTTATTAAGCACCTAATTTGGCTGCCACTTGGCCGACTCACAAGTCAAAAAACAATCAGTTGATACTATAACAAGTTAACAACATAATTATTCCAACTGCTGTGACAGATTGCCTAATGAGTCACTTTTTGACCATATAAAATGCTGGTATGTTTATAAACAGTTTCACTTAAATGAATAGATACATAATAGCATTTTGTGTTTGACTTTTGGTATTTAAACACAGCAGGATTTGCGACCTCTGGCACCAATTTAAAATGAGTCTAATAGTAAATCAGTATTATTTTAGTCAGTTTAGTCACCACATTATTTACATCAGCATGGTGTCTCAGGTAGCTATAAAAAAATGTGACTAAACCTTTAATCAAGCGGAGGTAAATCTCTCAATGTGAACATCAAATACTGGATGCTTCAAAAAGGGACAATTCAAACTTGAAAGGCCGAGATAACTTCACAGTGTGAATCAAACACACCGTTCCCAGAACCCATCCTCAGTCCTTATCAGACCTCCCTCCTCAATTACAGACATATTCTTAAATCAGTGTGGAGTGATAGCAGTGAAAAGAAGAAGACAGTGGAGTGGACTCGAAGACGTCTGGTGTCTAGACCATTCTAGCTAGAAACACACACACACACACACACACACACACACACACAAACACACACACACACACACACACACACACACACTGTGATGTGACATGGCCTTATTATCTTCGACGTCACATCACACTGGGTGCCCATCAGGACTCGACACTTGCACAAACAAAAAGGAAATCTTAAGGCGAGACGACACCCGGTTGCAATTAAAAGCTGAGGAATTAACTTTAAGTACTGATGTCCTCCTGACCAGACGTTACAAATATAACTCCTACACATCCACACACACGCGTGGCATACATGTAAAAAGACACACACACACAAATGCCTCAGAGGGCATGTTCAAGCGCAATCACAACATCCACTCACATTATTACTATTCACCATCTCTTTGTAAACATCAAATATAAATGGCGCAGACAAGTCATTCTCTGTGTGTGCTTGTGCGAGAGTGTCTACATGTGTGTATAATGTGTGTGATGAGATTAGAATCATCCAGGACATTCATCTATTCTGTAGCTGCTGAGGAGATTGAGTGGGGTTGGGTGATATGATAGCACTTTCACAAAGGATTACATTACTCTCTCTCCCATTCTCTCTTCGTCATACAGTACTCTTTTGCTCTCCCCCAATCCTCGCATTTGATAATGGACACTGCCTATGTTATGAATTGAGCTGGTGCGAGATAAAGGATTAAGACCCAAAGAAATGGAGCTACATGCGCGCAAGCATTGGTGGGTGAATGTTTAAGTTGGATATGATTTACTGAACTTTCTTTTGCCAACTGGTATTCATCCTCCACTGCTTTCACTGTGCCATGGGCTATCTGAGAGAAGAAGTATTACAGGCTAATTATGCATTTTGAGCTATCTAATCAGAGAGTCATCTCATACATGCATAGGGCAGGGCAAATGCAAAAGTCCCCCAGTAGGATGAGTGTGCGGCTGTGTGTCATAAAGTAATATCGTGTTCAGTACTATTATAGAAGAGAGGATTAAATGTATATATATATATATATATATATACATATTATAATGTATAATGTATATCCATTAGTTGATGAAATAGGTTGCAATCTAGTCCAAGCTGCTGCCCATTTAATTGTAGTTAACAGCAGTCAGGATATATGTGTCAAATGGGAGTTCCCTTCATATGAGTGTAAATGTGAGTGGCTTTTAGTGCATTGATGAATTCATGTGATTTAGCGTCAGGGATTAATTGTGAACAAGGTCCTGAATTATAAAAAACAAAAACTGACAGTTATAATCCTTAAGAGTTTCACCAAATCAATTCCCCATTTTGAGACTATTTATATATGGCATGTTTTGAGCAATAATTTAATGTATTTATATTCAATAATTACCCTTCTGTAGTTTTTCATTGTGGATGGCACGGTACGCCATTTCCGACATGCCTTCATCCATGGGAAACAATATATGAACACAATCCGGTACTGCTATTTTTAAACTTATCTCAATAATACCAACCTATCTTTCTACTCTTCAATCTCCTACAGCCTTACCAGGGCTATGTTAAAGGGACAGTTCACCCCAAAATCCAAAATAAACATTTTCCCTTTTACCTGTAGCACTATTTAACAATTAAGATGTTTATGTTTGAATTGTTGAGTGTTGAAAATATTAGTTGTGGAGATGTCTGCTTTCTCTCAAATGTAATATAACTAGATTACACTCGGTTTGTTGTACTCAAAGTGACAAAAAAGATATACTTTTGAAACTCAACAGCAATGTCTCTTTCCAGAAATCATGACCAAGTAACTGAGAATAAATCCACAGACATTGTTGAGAGTAGTTTCATGTAGGAAAAACTTTCTTTCTATCAAACTACACCTGCCAACCATACCACCACACAGAAGAAAGCATGTATCTGCTGCTTCCTAAACTAGCTCAGTGCGCTAGCTTACATTACACCTCAGCCGAGAACACCATTAACGTTTACATCTTGTGCTGTCACATGCCTCTCGTCCATGAGTCCTCTACTGTGCCCTGCAGTTGTGTAGAAAACAGTCATGCGTGGAAATCAGATTGCAGTTGCCATTATTTTTGACTGACTTCTTTTTTTAAAATGTGAGTTTGTTTGGCTGCACTTGAAACAAACCAGTTGTTCCTCTTTGTATTACTGACAAAATGGTGGCTTAAAGATTGTTTTGGACCACACTCATTACTACCACTACGCACAGCTGTGCTAAGTTAACCAGGATCGGAAGCTTAAACATTCCAACTTTATAGAATAAAACTACACACAGGTTTGTCTTAATGGGTGTTTACAATACAAGGGATTATAGGGCAAGATATTTTACGACAGCAGAGTCATATGAGTCACATATGGCTCCATATAAACATTAAACATTCTAGAGGTGTAGGTGTTTTAATGTGTTTATAATATGCTTTGAATAGCAAAGTTTATAATAATCATGTCTCTCAAATTAGGTTGATTGATTTAGGGATATATGTCACAACTTAACTTACTCAATGAGTTTTAAATGCATTATAATTGGTCTTAATTGTATGTTATCATTCATAATGTCATTACAGTTGATGACTTTTCCTTCTTTCCCCTCACTGATAAATCATACTTTATATGCCAGAAGATATGAGGCCTCACTGAAAACCTTTAATTGCACAACCACAATATGTTTCTAAAAAAATGGTCACTACAAATTCCCTTAAGAAAACCCACTCTCATGAGAGAGAAGGTCACTGTGTTCACAGACTAAAAGCTGGACACTAGAGAGACGGAAAAAGAGGCAGAGCGAGCTCAGTAAAACACACAGGGAAGCAGTAATGACAAAAGCGTAGGAATCTAAGCTACAGTTGACTGTAAATGCTCTCCATTACAATAAATGACTTCATTACAATAAAGATGTGTTCAACCACCCTCTGTGTTTCAATGAGTATGACTGTGCAACGATTCGTTGAAGTGTGCTCAAGTAATAGAGCTTCAGATGCAGCCTGTGGTATTTACACTTATCCTCTCAATGTGCCGGCTCAGGACTGCCAAAGAGTATTTGTACCTGCGCAGAGCACCTGAATATGCACTTATGCGCACACACAGGGACACACAGAGACACACAGCTGTATCCCACTGATATGGCCAGTCCCTGCCTTTCTCTGTGCTTATTAAGACATTGAAGCTTTTAGCACCTAGCAGCACTAATCCTATAGCCTTATGCTCACTGGTACCGGAGCCAAATGGCCTTATACAGAGGCTCTCTCACTCTTCCTCTCCCTCCCTTTCTCCCTCTCTTCCTCTGTGTGTGAGTGTGAGCATCTGTGACTGTTTGTGATGAATGGACGAGGCGAAAGAGGAGAGGGGTGAATGTGAGACATTGCACCACTGAGGTCAGCGAGGAGAGAGAAGAAGAGAGAATGAACAAGGGAGGCAGAGACGAAAGAGGGGATGGGTGTGCGTGGAGGTGGGGGTGGTGTGAGTATGTGTGTTAGGGGGGGTTGCTGCACATGAGTTGCATACAAAAGCACTACATGCACTCTGCCCCTGCATTTATGTCCTGCTTGTCAGGCATGCAGAGCGTGCGAATGCTTACGCGCACATGTTTGTGTTTCAGCGTGCGCACTGGCATGTGTGCGTGCATGCGTGTGCAAGGCCGAGGTAGGTTAAACTTGTACTCGTGAAGTGTTCCCAGAAGAGATTAATCATCCTGTGCTGGAATGCAGCATCGCGGTCATAAATCATCACCTGACCCCTCTCCCTCTCTCGCTCTCACTGCCACACGTAGCGTTGGAGTCAGGGTAAAAGGAGTGTCATTGCATATCCGCAGTAAACAAACAGCCAACAGCCTTGACAGAAGCGGGAAAGGTAGGAAACAGAGCTAATTATCAAATATGAGGGTCCAATTGAAAGATCAGTGAAATGTCCAGAAGCCTGTTAAGCACAAAAAAATGACAGAATAAATTAAATTTTCAAAACAAAAAAATACCATAAATCAATATTTGAGAGAAAACCAAAACTGAAGGTGCAATGGATGTTTCAGAACAATTCTGTCACAAGATTTGAGCATATATCTAACATATGGTAGCTCTCACTTCTAAAAGTTTGTCCATGTGAACTGAATTTGAGAATATTTAAAATTCAATTTAAGAGAGAGAATTTAAGATTCCCAGACAGAAGATTAATATTGGATGATTTTAAAAAGACCTGTTAACATTAAATAATAACATTTTTTAAAACCTTCACTTCAAACATTTTGAAATTATTTATGTCTACAATTTATGTACTTTTGTACAATTTATGGGATGCCAAGATCAGAACAATTGTGGCAAGGGCAAATGAATTATCACAGTTAAAGTTAGATAACTAATTAATTACTAGTCTGTCACTAGGGCTGCAACTATTGATTATTTTCACTTTCAATTAATCAGTAAATAATTTTCTTTATTGACTGATTGATTAGTTGTTTGGTCTATAAAATGTCTAAAAATGATTTAAAAAATGGCAATAAGTGTTCTCCAATGCCAAAGATGACATTCTCAAACGTCTTGTTTTGTCCACAACCCAAAGATATTTAGTTTATTGTCACAGCGGAGTAAAGAAAGACAAGTTATTCACTTTTCAGTAACTTTTAAGTAGTCTTGATTTTTTTTCTTGAAAACGTATTTATATTGATTAATCAACTATGAAATAAGTTGGCAATTGATTTAATAGTTGACAACTGATCGTATAACTGATGCAGCTCTCTCTGTTGCAGGACACAAACTCTGGTGTGTTGTATAAAGGTGGATGAGCTATAAGGCCATCTATCACCTGTATCATCACAACCTTTAATTCTATCCTGCTACATTAATGTTAAGGCTTATCAGCACTGAATGTTGGCACTGAACATAATTCACATGTTTCAAAATCATCCAATATTAACCTAATTCCTAGGACACTATAAATCCATTAGATCTGGCTTAAAAATTGTGGAAGGCAACAATTCAATATGATTATTTATTGAGTTTGAGCTGAATTATGTTGTATCTGAATAAGCTAAAACAGCTAGAGAAAGCCATGAGAGTAGATTTTGTAGTGTGCATTGAAACTAAATTTAACATTGTGACTTTTTGTCCTAATGGTTAAATTATTTATGAATAAATGCATGCATCTAGGACAACCTATATTTCCAGCTGCTAGTCAAAGGTTCAAGGGCAGGTGGGAGCCAAGAGAAACTATCCAACATTTTTTTTCCCTCAACCCTTCAGACCTCCGCACTCTGATTTCAGTAGAAGCAGGAAGCCGGAAGTCAACTCTGCACTGTGCATTTTGCAACTCAGGTAGAAGAAAAGAGCCTTCCTTGGTTATGTTCAAGTACACAAAATTGATTTTGTAATATTAAAAATTCAACAGCTGAGTTTCATTACTTTTCTGAGCCTATTCCCTTTCCCTTGTGGAGTGGGAAAATATCACAGTTTATTAAATTACTTCTCTGAAAAGTCTCTAGGGATGCCATCTTAACTCCCGTCCTCCTTCACAAGGCCATTTTAGACTGTAACTAGGCATGTCTGCTTAGAAAGGGAGACAGAGAGAAAGAGAGGGGGATAAAGTAATAGAGGGGTGGAAGGTACACTGAATTTACTGAATTCATTGGTTGCCGCACAGAGTTTGTGGTTATTCCATTGGCTGTGAAAGGCATAGACTTGAATGATCCCACAAATCAAGGGGGTGTTAGAGTACAGTAAATGGGGAGACCACAGTAATTTCTGACTGGAATTGTTAGTGTGTATGCTTGCATGCACATACCCCCCCTCAGCTTATGTTCTTGACTCAGGGTTATAGCAAACCCTCATGCAACCTCAGGTGAAGTGTACTTCAAAATGCATAGGGCAGAGGATATTAAGCAAGTTTACTGGCACAAAGTAGCCTCAAGCATCATCAACGATTCCCTAAACTACACATCCTGTCTGAAGGGGTCATGGCTTGACTGGGCGTGTAGGCTGAAGCAATGACTAGGCAGTTTTTTTGAGCATGACTCAACCCGGCCACACCTTCCTTTTAAGGGCAGCAGAGGACAAGTCCACTTCTCAATGCATTTGTCAAAAACAGAGACAGAAAGAAGAGGCAGGAGAATTTGTAATTTGTACGTGAGACTTGCCTCTTCACACTGATGGAAAATAGTTTAGAGAGAAAACCCTGCACCACAGGGCCAAAAGATGAAGGCTCTTCATGGCAAGTTTTAATACAAGATAGCTCTGCAATGTCAGCCCAGATATTCAGTTTGATTCACTGTGGCCTGGAAAGGCTCAACAGGCATTGTGCTTCCTTTTGCATCTTTAATGGGAGCAAAAAATTACTTTACAATGGGATCAGCCTTTACCCAGTTAGCCCTCCAGCAGGTGTCATTTTAACTGACAGATGATGAGCACCCTATACATCACCCATTAGTTTATTAGTGTTGCAACCACAATTTTTCATTATTGATTATTACGTAAATTAATGACTTAAGCTAGAAATTGTCAGAA
Organism: Plectropomus leopardus; assembly: GCF_008729295.1. Lineage (NCBI taxonomy): Eukaryota > Metazoa > Chordata > Actinopteri > Perciformes > Serranidae > Plectropomus > Plectropomus leopardus. Next base: position 10,304,362 of record NC_056471.1, read on the forward strand.
AACTGTGAAAATTGGCTATTATACAACAATGAGTCCAATATATTGTGTTGCGATTGCTTGTTTTAACCAAGCATCAGTCCAATACCATTAAATAGTGACTTTATTATCATATATGTATGTGCATGTGTTAGGGGTGTGGGAAAAAAAATGATACGGCATAGTACTGCAATATTTTGTATGGCAATACTGCATCAATACATGGATGCCAAGTATCAGTTTTCTCATGATATAAATGATCAATATTGCAAATACACATTAAACTTTTGATAGCCTACTAGAATAATAAAATAATATAGAGGTGATTACCATCCCTAGTATGATATATGATTAAGAAAAGCATAAAACCTGTCCATTTGAGAGGCTAAAAGGAGCAATTTTTGACAAAGTAGCTTGAATAATGACTAAAACAGTTATCAAAATGCTTGCAGATTAATTTTCGATCAGTCAGCTGGCCTTTTTAAGTTCTAGCTGTCATTAGTCTTGGTCTCTGGTAAATGATTTCACTCAAAGCAACCACTGAAATTGGCCACTGATGGCTTTACACAGTGTGGCCTGTGCTAACAGACTTACTATTAGCCATAATGCAATGTGCAAGTAGGCAGTTTGAGACTTTATTTTTGCTCAACTTAAATGTAACCAGGAAGCTCACAACAATGCGCCATGAGCATGGGACGAGGATGAGTTAAAACCAGTCGGTCAGCTGTCAGACAGATGTAGTAAATATCATCCCACTCTGCCATCTCTTCCAACACAAAAACCCACAGGATCCATGAGCATGGTAATCCAAGATGAAGGCTGCTCTCTACAAGCGTCACTTTCTCTAAAGCACAGCGAATGCTGGGTGTCACACACCACACACATGCATACACACATTGCACTAGACTGAGCACTGTGGTCTGAGCTGCAGCCCTTTGAAAGAGAACTATGGGCCATTAAGGTTGCAAAGAGTGTGTAAGGGACATATGAAAGGAATGAGATTCAGATTCTATGGTAGCCTTAGAAAAATTGCAGTTACCATTACTAAATGTAATGGATCTAAAAAGCTGGAGCCAATGTAGGAATGCATAAAGACACCCGTAATGTCTGCTAAATGCTGGCTTGAAGGAAATGCCAGACTATTATGTATTCAAAATTGTTTTCACATTAAGTTAGAGTCTCACTGGCTAATTCTACGTCTAATGTGTGTCTTGGCGGCAATTTTGCGAATCGTTGTTTCAATAAAGAGATATCCAGGGCTCTATTTTAGCGGCAGTGCATTACACGCTATGATCCACTGTGTTTACCTTGATTAAATCATGTGCAACCAACAGGCTGCCACAAAGTAACCACATCAACTCCTCTACACTCTTTCCATTTTCATTAACAACACAAATTTCAGGGAGACAGCCATATTTCTAGACTGTTGCGGAAAAAAATAAAATAAATAAATGTTTAATATCTCAATATGTTATAATTGTCATAAAATATGATACTAGGCAGGGTTTCCCCATACATTCCTTTATTTGTGGCGGCCTACCATGATCAAAATATCTGCCGCCACAAAAAGATTTCCTGTATTTGGAATCGGACCATTCAGTAGGAGAGCTATTGGAATATACCATTCGGTTATTGATTGCGCCACACTCTCGGAGCACTGAGCTTACTGTTGGCACAGATGGAGCAACAGAACAGCAGGCGCAGTTAAAGTGAAACTTCAGTGTTCAAGTTTACTTTCACTCACTCTGAAGCCACCTTCTCCTTTTGTCCATCAATCTGATCTGATCAGCTCTAACAGGATCAACTGATCGATTATTCAGACCTCCACTCAACGTGCTGCTTAGGGATAGAAATAACTTGTGAAGAGTTTCGCCTGTGCTGAGCTCACGAACCCCCAAAAATGTCAGAATTCAGGTACGGGGCACAAAAGATTTAAAAGGGTACACATGCACACAAAATTATATCAAAAAAAAAGAGAAGGGAAGTTTGCTGACCCCAGTAACTAACCTGTTAAAAAAAATGCAAAATGGTATGAAATACAAGAGGCCTTTCCTTTAAGTCTAGCGCTCCATTGAATTAGTGAGGGGGGCACTGTGAAATGTTTCCACAGCAATGCTGTTGGTTTGGAATTGGAATACTAGCAGTCATGGCCAAATGAGCAGATTCACTAGCTAGCTCCCACCAGACCCAGGTCTTGCGCAGTGCAGTCATGGAATGGTAGTAACATTAACCTGTAAACCAAACATGTAATTGGTCGAACATAATCTTGGCTGATAAGTGATTAACAGTTAACCGTTGACATCCTTTTGTGATGCAGCATTATGAATTGTTGTGGTCACATTTGATGAAGCAATTTAATCAATAATCAATTTACAATTACGAAAACAGAGAAGTGATACATCATATTAAAACAAAAACTTAGTGAATCCACTTTTATCAAAACCCAAGCCACAATGCGTTGAAAGACTATGGGACTATGGAAAAAGTCATCCACCTTTTTTTTTTTTTTTTTTTAAACACTCTGTGGTTTCTTACCCTCTACCCACCAATTAATCAATTACTGCAATTATTGCAATTTGCTCCTTCATCAGCAAGTCAGCAAGTCCACAGCATGCTATTCCATATGTCTAGGCAAGCTCCCTTGAGGAGCACAATTAATGTTAAAAGTTGAAATGTTGAAACAGAGAGGACAATGGAGCACGATGGATCAAATTGAGGACTAGACAGCCAGAGCACAGAAAAGTGGAGGGGGATAGGATGCAGTGCACAACTGGTTTGACACAGCAGAAGTGAAGGAGGGGGAAGCTGAGATGGTCCGCTCTCATCAAAACCTTTGTGACACTGCTGTATGTCATGCCACCCAAAAGCGGCTCTGCAGGAGGCCAAACCAGGGCAGCATAATAGGAATGAAACCATTCCTGCAGCAGTTTTCTTTTCTGGAGCTGGATTTATGACACTGTGTTGATTGTATTTCTGGCTCAAAAAAGCCATGAGCTTGTGAAATGGCTGTGAGGGGTGGTGGGATGGACATAGCAGCCTATAATAGAGCTAAGCTACTATTTTCTATTTACCAGCACGCACTGACAATTACAGCAACAGTATAAACAATTGCATCTCCTCTCGGTATTCGGTCACAAAGACCATCATTTTCACCCACCTCTCCTCTCTCTAAAGGTCAGTGTTCTTAGTTAATCAGTAGTGACAAGAGGTTGTTTCTGCTTCCATTACCACCTATCCTGTTTGGTCTCAAATGATAAGATATTAATGTACCCTACAACAGCAGTCTTTTACTATATTTCACGAATGATTTTGCTTGATAAAATAAAAATCATGTCCCTAACTCTGTTTACCACTGCAACATTTAAAACCTGCTTGCAAAAATGGCTAAAAAAAAAAAGCTGCAGGTGTTTAGATCTGCTAAGGATAATTGCACACTTTATCGTCACTGGCATCTAAACTTAGCCCCCAAGACTAAATTTGATGGATTTGAGGTATTTTAAAACTGGCTAATGTTGCTATGGTTGCACTGTCAGTGGCAACACTGCTCCGCATTTCACACCTTGTTAAATTGCTCAGGTAAAAGAAATAATGTTAACACCGTTCAGCAAATAGTTGTTTCCAAAACCAGTCAACACATGAAATCACACAAAGCCTACAAAAACAACGGCCACTTTACAGCCTCTCAGGTAATTATACCTGAGAGACATATAAGCAGCTTTTTGTTATGACATCAGATAACATGCTGCAATGTAGTTATCATTGACTGAATTTGAAACAATGAACACAATGGTGCCCATTTTGTGGGTTGAAAGGGACTTTTGGCTCTGAATCGGCGGCAAAATTGCAGTGGCCTAGTCACAAACATTCAGCCCACTATGCTGGTTCATTATCTAACACTGAGTGGGTTCTGAATTGGTTGGGAAGGACAAAATGTATTAACTGGGCGCTCAGTACCAATATGGGTCACGCCTGTAGTGTGAAAATGGCATTAGTAAAATTGGACCCTTGAGGCTTTCTAATGCTGTTTTCCATCTGTTTGCATGTCTGAATGTGGACTATCTGCACAATGCAGGACAACACTGGACACCACTGACCTCTGAACAGCCCCGCAGCCCTGTAGCCCCTGACGGCGTGTTTGTTTGATGCGCGTGTGTGTCTGTATGCGTGTGCGTATGCATTAGGGTTATTGTGTGAAGCCTTCAGTCTTTAATCCCCTAATCTGCTGAACCCTGGAAATCACTGCAGTCATCTGTCAGCTGGGTCAGTGCGGGCTACAGGGTTCAGCACTAGCACACGCATGCACACAAACAAACACACACACACTCAATGATGGTCATTTATTCAACAGGGCCAGCCTCATTTCAGTCTAATGAAGATTGATGCTGCTCTTTCCAGGCCTCACAGGTGTTGCGGTAAAATGTATGTATAACCCAAATAGAGCCAGAGAGAGAGGGGAAGGAGATGGATTAACGCAGAGGTTCACTCTCTCGTCATATTCACGTGTGAATTAACGAAATAGCTATAACGCACACCGTAAAATCGGACAAGTTGGTTTTACTTTAAAAAAAAATCTAGGAAACCAATTGCCTTGAAAAATGTGAGCAAATATAACTATTATACCTTATTTATTTTTACTTGAATTGTTCAATTAACTTAACATTGAGTTATATGCACTTAATGTTATGAAGTTGCTGCAACTTAAAAATTACAAGTTTATTTAAATTATTATTTATAAGTTTTAGAAACCTCAGCAAACCAAATTAACTGCATTCTGTTGGTTGCAAGCTAGTCAATCATATTTGTATTTTCTAAAACATGTTAACAAAACAGAGTTTGCAGATCTAACTTCATGACTGACTCGGTTTACTGAAGCTGCACTTGGTAATAACAGGGTAATTTCATTTGTCATTTTTGAGTTGCAACAATTTTACAAAATTGAGTAACTTCATCTTAATTTAAAGTGAAATTAACACTAAATTAAGATTTATAGTTATAGTTACTTTCCTTTTTCAAGGCAATTGGTTATTTCAGATCAACTTGTCAGATTTTTGAGTGCACATCAAAGTGTCTAGAAGTCAATCTACACAACATTTCCATGGTAACAGCACAGAGTTAATCTCGTTGAATAGTTGTGAAGGTCCGACAAGGACATGGACTCAGAGAATCCGGAGTGCTCAGACCCTTGAGTCAAGTTTAAACCTCTCAGGCCTGTTTGTGTGTGTGTGTGTGTGTGTGTGTGTGTGTGTAGCCATGCCAAATGGGACACCCTGAGGGCTTGTCTGGAGATTGCGGTTGACACGGCCTGCTGCCATCCACTGTGAGCTCCTATTAGCACTTAAGACTGTGGCTCGCTACACATATGCACACACACAAACACACTGGTGGTCATAATTATGTTTGGCAGGTTAAAGGCTGTTACTCCGTGTGAGTAAAACAGTCATGGCTGCAATGTTCACTTGCTTCCATATGCATGTATTTAAATGTGTAATGATTGCACGCCAAACCGAGGGCTTTGCTTTCTTTTTTTGATGTACATGCCCCTGTCAAAAGCTCAAGACTGAGGGATGGAAAGTGGGAGAGAGATCAAAGAGCGTGAGAGATCACATAGACGCAGGGAGGCTTGAAGAGAGCTAAAGGTGGAGGAGGAGATAGAAGGGCCACAGAGAGAAACTGTACCAGTTAGATTGAAGTGTGAATCTCAGCAGGGCGTCTCATCATTGAGATCTGCATGGCATCTGTGTGTGTTTTCATGTCATAAGGTGCTGATGACTGCCAGGCTCCGGGATCTACAGCTGGTGTGTGGGCCTTGACGCCTTACTTGATGCACAACTGACTCCAAAAAGTTTTTTTTTTATCTAAGGCAACCTTAAACTTGCTGCAAGCATATGGCGTAAAATCCTTAACTAAGAATCATACCCGATGAATATTTTGTTCCTAAGTGAACGACTTCCTGCAGTGTTATGGTCCTTGTTGCAGCTCCAGGGGAGCCAGCTGGACTGTGGCTTTCAGCCTCTCTCTGTCACCAGAAAACACAGAGCATGGCAGCAGAGGAAAGATTATTAAAATTCAGCACAACACTCATGCACCGACACTGCCTGTACCTTTGATTTAGCCCTCCACAACCCATAATACCATGCATTATTCCTAATCCAATATATGGCAGCATGTGAGAAAGTTGGTGTAATATTTATAACTGTGAAAAAATATATATAAAGTGCAGCGTAAAAATTGGTGCTTTTGAGCAGATTAACTCATGAGATGTGGAAGCAGGAACGCGCGGGCAAGCAGCCGTGGACGCACCGCGGCGACGCAGAGCTGTGTCCGTCCTGAGGAGAGGGAGCAGAGCCTTAATGACAGGTCAAGCAGCCAATTAAAGCCCACCAGTAACTCCATCTTTGTCATGATGACGAGAAAGCAGCCTTTTTTTCTCGAAGGGCAAACTCACTTTATTACGCACGTACGCAGAGCGATGAGGATGCCGCGCTGCGGTAGCCATAAACGCGTCGGACAGGAACTAAAAGGTTAGCAGAGCTGCTGCCCCTCATCACGACAGCTCTGACATGCCACCTTGACCCTTTTAAGAAAAAAAAAAAAGTATAGCAAGGGCACGTGCGCGTTTTACAGATATAAGGATGTTTGCATGCCGTGCAGATGTGTGCAAACCTCCACAAACTCCATATTCACATAAGGTCATCCTCGTACGGGTAACTATTAACAAGACAGATGGACACAATGACACATAAACGACACTGCGGACACGCGAAGGGAGCCCTCTGTCAGTGTGACCAATGCCATGTCAAGTGCACGCTCACGGGAGCACCACAAATGTTGGGTTTTTTTTCGATAAAAGGCACCTCAATGTCATCGCTCCGCGCTGCCCTCCCCGTCCTACTTGCCACAAGAACGGATTGCGTACACACATGTGGCGTTTGTGGTCGCACAAGCTGGTGTGTAAACAACAGGAGCGCGTAAGCGCCGTTTCCATAGGAATACATTTAAAATATCACGTACCTTTTTTTGTCCAGCTCTGCGCGGCACTCACTGCATAATCCTCCTTCTTCAACTTGAACTTTTTTCCTTCCCTCCAGTCGAACAGCCCGAAGCTACTTGACACTTGTTTATTGCATACTTTTCTTTTGCCCTGTCTGTCCTGACAAGCCGCTATTGCACACAGCGTGTGATGAGAGCACGGGGGGTGAGCTGATGGAGAGGAAAGGCTATAAGCCTCCAGTACAACATCTTCACCAAAGCGGGGAATCAAACGGAGCAATCCATTCCGCGGTGATAGTCGTTATACGGAACAGTGTGGGGAAAAAAGACGGACCCCGGACGCAGGCAGCTGTGCGCACGTCTTCCCTTGATCCTCTTCAGACCTGAGAAACGGCGGGCAGGCAGGTGGGCATACTCTGAACGTGAGCAACGGCCGATCGGTAAAGGCTGCGCGCGGCAGCATCCAGGGAGCGACCATCCACACAGTATAGAGGAATGACCGAGGCTCGCGGAGCGCGCGTTCACGGCCAAAGCCAAGTCAGTGGTCATTATCAGTGCATGTGGAGAGTAATCCACTGTGCTGCAGCTGCATCCCGACAGGATGACATGGAGAGATCAACTGCAATTAAACAATTAGAATTCAAAAATGGTATACAGGCAATAATGGGACATGCTCACTGAAAATCACAGCAAAGTGTATGCAAAAAAAGCAATACATTATCATTATTCAGAAAAGATATAAAGGTATTGCCTACTGTTTCATCATGCTTTGATACACTACTGAATATGATAATTTACATGCACTGTATTAAAGGAATAAAAGGTCACTTCCATTATGCCAAATGGGCCATGGCAACACTACATTTACAGCCTAACGCGAAAAGTTGACTCTGACTGTATTTCCCAGAGCCTGAACGTGCCTTTTTTGGGTGTTAGTACCCTCCTTCAGCGGCCCTGTGCTCATTACAGTGGTCCTCATGCATCTCTTTTTAAACAGTGCACCCACTGCACTGCAGGCTACCGTTCACATTAGCACACTGCCTAATGGGCTTTTTCTGTATTAGCAGCAATAGAAAGGTGCAATAACAGAAGCATGCAATTATGCACCATAACTAGGGAAAACATTGTTAACAGTTACCCTACTGCCTCTCCCTCTCCAAGCTGTAAATGCATATTTCCCAATGGAGGTATGATAATAACGCCCGCTTATTTGAAAACACCTTGTAAGGAGAACCTTGTGGCTCTTTTGATAAAGATTTCATTTCAGAGGCATTTTTATGCATAACTGGGGATTGGCAGGGGACATTAAACTCCCACTTCTGGCTTTATATATTTATTTATTAACTCTTTCACGTTTGCCACAGATATATTGATTAAGACAATTAAGGGACTCGGCTTATAGGATGAGTACAATCTGATTTAAATTCACAGATGGCACAGTTGAATCCAGAGCGAAGGGTGAATGGGAAGAGGGGGGATCATCAGATCTCTTGCGGGTAACACAGGTGCAGTATGAGATGAAAAATGCAGATGAGGGGGAGGATGGTGTACTGAACCATTTTTAAGTCCCCAAGTGATAACCTAAAAAAACAGCTTTGACTTGGGCTCACGGTTCCCATTCTTAATCATGCAGGTGCAGCATGTCCGGAGCTTGAAAGTTTCCCTATATTTGTTTTCTTTGAGATAATGAGCTGAGGAGATCCTTTGATACAACATAAGCTTGTCGTCAGAAATGCACTGTTGCTTGCAGTAGTTACACTGTAACAAATTGCCGTGAAAAAAATGGCCAAATTCTGACAGTAATGTTCAGCTTTATCAAAATACATTAAAACACTGTAGATATTGATGTTCTTTGGAGCCAGTATTACTGCTGTAAAAATAGGTCCACATTCTTACAGTAATGTACTTTTTTTTTCAAATTACATTAAAACATTGTAAATCTTAATGCTTTTTGGAGCCAGTATTCCAATTTGAACAGTAATGTGCAATTTTCTTAAAATACAGTAAAACACTCTAAATCTTGATTCCTTTTGGAGCCAAAACTACACTGCATACTTCATTCTACTGTAAAATGCTATAATAAATTTAATGTAGTATAATGCTGGTCATTTACAGTCTTGACACTGTAAAATAACAGTACGATGCTGGCAACTACATGTCATTAAGCAGAAATCTACACTTTTCTAACTAATTCTAACAAATTAGTGTAAAATTATAGCCAAAGTCTAACTAATGTACTGTCCTTTCAGAATACTGTTAAATGCATTAAATCTTGAAGCTTTTTGGAGCTAATATTACACTGTAAAGCTCATATTATATTGTAAAATACTGTAATAAATTCAAAGGTAATATAATAAAGAATTAATTCGAGGTATTGACACTGTAAAATAATGGTAGGTTGCTGGCAACTAAAGCTGCCAGTAGTTTACCACAGTTTTACAGGGAAAAGTGTTGCAGTGTTCGGTTATTCTACATTAATAATAATAACAATATATAATAGAGATATTTTCAACTCTGCACCAAACCTCCTCCTTTCCCAGGGTGGTTGTGAGGATTGGGGCGTAATGATGTCAGCAGAATTAAATCTGTCCTTTCCATCCGTCTGCACTTAAGTCCTTGCATATGGACACACACCTAGAGATTAGCCCTAATATGTCGTATAACAGGCCAACACTTAGCCAGCGAGCATAGATGTGGAGACCGGCCAGTGAACAAACCCAGATTAGATCGCCCAGAAGCTGCAGCTACGGGTGGCTGACCAGCACATTGCTCATTGGTTTAAAATCGACCTCTGAGTAGACAGCCGCCAGCTTCTGCCTACAGACTGCCCATGTTCCTCCTCCTGCCATTATGGAGGATCAGTCATGGCAATCCTCCACCCTCACTTTTACCCCATTAGGGCACACCAAGGGCCTCTAGTGGTGTCTGGGAATTCACATTTTCTTCTATCTATTAAACAAATTGTTGTTCCTCCTTTAAGGCAAACTGACAATATTTTGCCAATTAGTTAGTAGCTAGGTTGTATTTCTTCCATAGACTGCCAGTCTGTCCCTTTCCTTCGCCTCGTGCCATAATTAGAAACCGCCATCTTAAAAAGTGATGGATCATCATAAAATCTGACCCCTCGCATGACTGTGTTGCCCGAGACCTGCTCAAATGAGGAAAAAATCATCCCGGGGCGAGTTGTCAGATGCTATATGTGTAGATGAGTTAGCTGACCTTTCTCTATCACGAACCAATATTAGCACAAGCCATTATAACCTATCAAAGCCTAATGCTTATAGCCAATGCTCAGGGGTCCTGGAGCCTCACAGCGCTCTGATTGAGAATTGCGTTCCCAGCCTTATCTGCACCATTACAGGCTGCACGGTGTCAGGCGTTTGGTTTAACCTTGTGCAATGAGTTCTCTCTCCCGTGCATCTATCACCAATATCATATCCACACCCTCAAGGGTTAACCCTCCCCTCTGTGTGTATCTGTAGGTGTTGTGGGTGTGCATGTGTGCCTTGCTAACAGCGAGGAAGAAGATGCATTGTACTGTTGATTATATAATCAATTCCATTAATTCTCAAAATGCAAATTAGCTAATTAAAGGACCTGAACTTATAGAATTACCACTGATTAGCTGGCTAAGCACTACCGCTGCCCCCTGGATACACCCTTATTAAGCTATATTAACGCTACCTTTTTTTACTATAGCAGTAATATAATACATGAATTATAGCTGTTCAAAATAGTATAAAAAAAAGAGAGAAAAACTAATATTTAGCTGCTTTCAGTCAACCAGGATGAGCACAAAGCAGCAGAGAAACAGGCAGTATCTTTAGCCAATTTGTGCTCACACTAACCTCTGCTTCCTAAAACGAAGCTGGTTATTTAAAACCATATTAACAGGCGGCTTTCAGGCAATTCTTTCACTCGGTTTCTCTCTGTCTGCCTGCATGTTTGTCTCTTTAGTAAATAAGGCTTTGACTTTGTATTCCTGCTCCCCTCATTCCCTGTTTCTCTCATCTCTCCCTCGGAGCTGTAAGTGCCCCCGCTGTAGTGGGAGCTGGCTCATGTGAGGCAGTAACAGGTACATCGGGGAGTAGGAGAGAGTGGTGCAAGTGGAAGAGAGCTGGCTTGGCTTGGCACGCAAGTCTGACAAAATTACATCAAGCAGCGGGGGGCAAATGAGCATTTACAGTATATTTGAGAGGTAGGTGATACATGAACGCGCGCGCGCGCCTTCACATGTGTGTGTTTTCGGGGGAAGCATTAGATCCATCGGCATGTCTAGAAGCTTACAGGCAGCTTACAGAGCAGCGGGGGGTTTGTGGCAGGGGGTAGTGGAGAAGGAGGGGATGGGGGTAAGACATGAGTGGAGGGGGTGTGGAACGCTGGAGGGCTTACAGAGGAATAGGGCACAGCTGGTTTTTAATTGAGTCTCCCCCCCTACTACACGGCGTGTGCGTGTTCGCACACAAACACACACGCACTTATTTTTACTCAGCAATTTCCCAGCTGATGCCTCAGAGGAGCTAAACACTTCGGTATGGCAGCAGCCTTCATATGAAACCCTCCGCACGGGCTTCGTTTTGGTGGTGTGACTGATAAAGCCCTCCACCAATCAAGGCCTCTGACAGCTGCATGCTCCCATGAATCTTAGCGCTCAGTCTCAACACGAGCCCAAACAGCCTGCCTCCTGCTTTACCTCAGCGTGTGATCTCAGCTGGGAGGACCAGTCACACACGGAAATCAAACGTTTTTTTCTATATTTTATGGCTAGTTATGAGATATGGCTCAGCATAATACATCACTTTAAGAACTCGTTTAACAAGAGAAGTTTGTGAAATATTCTTTTGATTTCTTCTCAGGCAATTATATGGTCATTTACTTTGGGATTTTTTTTCTCACAAAAGTGATTTAACATTATTCTAATTTTTAATGCAGTCTAGACACAGAGCTTAATCTTTCACCCCAACACCACTCAACCGAAAAATAAGGCTAATATGCTGATTTGTAATATTTTGACCAAATAAATTTCAGCTGCACTGCCATATGAAGCCAAAACACAGTATCTACAGATATTTAGTCAGAATAAAAACAATTATTATGCAGTCAAAATTAATACTTTCCATCAAAAGAGCATGTAAATGTTTCAGTAGCTACACAATTGTGCTAAAAAAAAACAAGCCACACTGCAGCAACTGTTAATGGTTTAGTAATCTGTTAGCTTCCTTAAACTTTTTGCAAAAGAGCTACAACAAGCTAGCCAGCTTGAGTTGAAGCGAAATTTATTTACTTGGGCTATATTTTTAAAGTGTTAATGGAAAAATACCCGTTTTTCATGTCACACAGCTAAATGAGTGGTTATAGTTCAATCCAACCATGGTGGGGGGAAAATAAAAGAGCTAAACTCCTGCTAAAGGTGATTTCCCTAGCATAATAGCGGTAGCTGCCATCTTAGCGTTTGACTTTAGCTACTATAAAATCACATGTAAATCTGTGAAAATGATAACTGAAAATGCACATTGATAGCAATATAAATATTAGTGGATGCAAAGTCAGAGACGGAGGGAAAAAACATTTGATCCCTATAAACTGTGGAGAGGAAATAATAAAAATTTAATTTGTAGGGCAGCATACATATTGTATGGGACTCCCTAAAAAGTTAGTATTCCAGCCGGGGGCAGTGCCTTATATAGTGCCTCACACAGAGTATTATTTGCCTGATGCACAGTTTGGTTGGCTCACATTGGGTCATCTCTTCACTTTTTGGATAAGCTAGCAAAACTATGACCTTAACATTTGTTTATTATCCTGACTTTGCCTTAACCTTGAGAATAAACCTACAGGACACATCATGCCCAACTCTAACTTCAAACAGGGATAAATATAACAGATAGATAGGAAATACAAAGATCTTTGGTCCTTGTACTACTGGCAAGGCTGCAACCGCAACTTTTGTTAAAAATTCCCTGCAAATTTTCAAATTACTTTTTAATTATTATTTTTTTAAATGTATTCAAGTGTGCAACATAAGAAGTGACAGTACAATACAAACGACCAATAAATAGTGAAATGCAGAAGACCAGAATGAAAACTGTGACAAGTGGGGGAACTAAACATAAATTAACGGTAATAACATTACACTGAAAAATATATACAGCTAGAATAGAGCTAAAATGTATAGACATTTAAATGGACTAAATTATGTCGAACAAAATAAAGATATACTTAGAGTGGATAGGATGTCTGTACTATGCTGTCAATGGTATCTTCCATGGATACCCAGCCCAAATGGGCTTACAAGGCAAATTATACATTTTCATATACATAGGTTGTGAGTTAAAATACACAAAATATAGGAAAATATGAAAAGTATATTCCCTATGTCTTATTACGCAACATGCATCAAATTGTATCCCTGTGTTATTCAGTCCAGTTTGCCTAATTTTCCAAGCTTTAAAAATAAAACTAGCTCATACTGCCACTCAGTCCAACTTCTCTTTTTCATCAAACCAAAATAAAGACTTTTGTTCTGCCCTCTCACAAATGCGGGTTATCATATGAAGTGAAACGTGCACTCAGCACACGGGCTAACATAGTCATGGTACTTGCTGATGCGTGCAATGCTATGTCCTGCAAAACGATGCTCATCCAATGAAATAAAAATGTTTTTTGGTAATCCCCATACTATGGATTCAGTTTTTAAAAATCATCATTTAGTATGTTAATATACAAACTAACCCTCAAATATAGGCCTATTTTTTTCACTTTGTTTTCAAATGATGGAAACTAGCCTATGGCGTAAAGGCAAACATTAACAGCTTTAGATTAAGTTGTTGTATAGCGTTGGCCCATGTAATAAAAAAAGACATGTCAATCCATATGGAAGTGATAGCAAGTTGCAATGCGTTGTTTAGATGTTTGACTGTGGGAATACTTTTATGTTTACAGGAACAGATTGCACATTTAACACTTAATTAGCAAGACATAACGGTACTTATTCCACCACCATTATTGCTCTGTATTTTATGAGAAAATATGTTGTTAGGACACACACTGTGCAGAGCAGTTGGTAATGTAAATGCATCACAGTGTGATAACACAAGGTCCACGGTTCAAATCCACGGTACAGCATAGAAACTGTGAAAAGACTCTGAAATTGCAGTAAATGTTGCCCCACAAAATAAAAGACTTTTCTGTTCTCAGTGCAAACAGCTCGAGCTCTTATTTCCATGATGCAACGCAAGAACAAACAGGCAAGCAAACAACAAGAACGGTTCTTTGTTTTAATGAGTTGTGGGGAAATATGTGATGTACATTTTGAAAAGGATGTGCAGAGGGATTGGAGCACTAACTAGAATGCTGCTTCTCCAAGATTGTATCAAAAAAAAAATGCAAACACATTTCCTGTTGCAAGCCCCAAAACACAAAATAAGCTGAATGATATAAATCCACAGTAACTTTCTGTATTTTTAAAGCTCCTTGTGTTTTGATGATCATGTAACTATGTGATGATCTAGACAATTATCTTTGCTTCCAGTAAGCACACAGTTCATTTTTTTCACTTGGGTGCACACAGTAATTGTTGCTTACTGTAAAAATAACTCCAATGATATGAGGTTTTTTTTTTTGTTTGTTTGTTTTTAAGTGTCATTGTGAAGTAATGCATACGATGCTATTAGCAGTGTATGGGGAAACGTGGAAACAGTGCTCAAAATCCAGTTGGTGCATTAACTCACTAATATGCTCTTAGTCCGTGGTGTCCTACTTCTTGACCGCATCTGAATGCTGTCAGGGGCCCCTTTTGAGCTTTGCCCATGATATGCCAATTTCCGTGCGCACAAAAGCATACATGCACACACACGTGGACCCTCACAGATAGGATGAGCCAATTCCGCTTCGTCGACTACACTGCTCCTTTACAGTGGAGCTGACACCACATGACTGCTACCTCATTAGAGGCTTTAGCCCGTGAGCTAACAGGCCACAGAGACAGTGGGCCATGCCACAATTGCTAATTATAATAATAACAATAACACTGCCTTAGGATGCTACTTGCTTTTCTTTTCAATTAATTTTATCAGATGCACTCGAGGGGAAAGAAATGGAAGAGGCAGAGGGAGGAGGGCAGCCGCCACACTCTGGCTCTATAGGAGGGAAATGATGTGTTTATTCTACATACTTGGCCAGATGACAGGCTGCGTAATTGCTGCCAAATGACAATGGCTAACCTGCTTTTGAGTAAAAATCATTAACGTATGACAATATTGTTGATGCGGCTGATATTACTTACTGTACCAGCAGCTGCAGACAACTTCACCTGTTGTCATTTTCCAATAAAAGTACAGATGTGTGTGACACACAGAGGGGGCGTCTTTCAAGCCCTCGAGAGGGCTGATGTTTGCCTGAGATAGTGAGGTCTCGTCAAGGTATGCTCAAGTGACTATTCAAGTGAGGGGGACCCATAAACAGATGTTTCTGAGTGGAAGCCATGGCCATCTGTGAGATATTGCTTTTGATATTCCTCAACTTACCCCCGGATCAGAGTTCAGCCTCTGCTATTTCATGTTATTATGTTTGGAATAGATAGCAGTCATCCACAGGTGCCTCTTCGACACAGATACCGCGCGGCTCCTAAATCTGTACATCAGCATAAAAATACACACTGACTCATAGCCAGATTGCTTTGTGATAATGTATTCAGGTATGATATGTATTTCCTGGAGAAATGTATAATTTATTTTGACACTTTTGTCAGCAGTATTACCATTTCCCGGCATATACTGTAACAAACGGGGCAAAACACTATTCTCACTCTGCTGGGGTGAGATTTCAAAACAACAGCAGTAACTCCTGGAGCGCATGCCGCCTATATTGTCTTATAACTAAGCTTAAAGAAATCTAAGCTGATAAATCAGGGTTTAAAGATCATAAGGACAGAAATCAACTATTTGCAGCTAGATGCATGTCTTGTATACGCAGTTTGTTAGGTTTTAGTTGGGTGGCCCTCCAAAAGTCCTGTAGCAGGGAAACTGTGGGGTTCAAACTCCCTACATCTCTGAGCACAACCAGCTGATCTCTAATCTATGCCTACAGGAAAACTTTAGCAAGTCAGCAAAGATCCCACAACATTTAAGTAAGACGACGTCGGAGCATGGGAGAGTTAGGCGACAATGGGCCTCTGGGCACAGACATGTAGAAGGCCCCACCACTTCCTACACATGAGCTAGACACACAGACTTTATGTTTTGTGTCTCTTTGTGGTGGTTGTTTTGCCCATTTTGTAGACATCTGGCCTCTTTTTGTGTTTGTTTAGTATCTCTTTGTAGTCATTTAGTGTTTCTTTGTGGGGTTTTTGCCCCTTTTCATAGTCTTTTGAGTTTCTTATTAGTTGCTTTGCATCTCTTGGTGGTCATTTTGTGTTTGTTTATAGTTGTTTTATGTCTCTTTGTAGTCATTTTGAATTTTGTGGTTCCCGTTGTTTTGCCCCTGTCTTTATTATGTGGTCGTTTTGAGTATCTTTTTTAGCTGCTTTGCATCTCTTTATGGTTATCGATTGGCTATTGATAGTTGTTGAGTGTCTCTTTGTGGTCATTTTTAATCTCTTTGAGGTTATTTTGTGTCTATTTGTAGTTGTTTTATGTTTCTTTTCATTTTGAATCTCTTCATAGTCCTGTTGTGTTTTTTTTTACGCTGTTTAGCCTCTTTTCACAGTTTTGCAGGTCTCTTTGTGTCTGCA
The DNA here is from genome assembly GCF_008729295.1 of Plectropomus leopardus. Lineage (NCBI taxonomy): Eukaryota > Metazoa > Chordata > Actinopteri > Perciformes > Serranidae > Plectropomus > Plectropomus leopardus. Next base: position 10,321,058 of record NC_056471.1, read on the forward strand.
GATTTTATACATCTCCTTTTTTGGGTACTTTTGTTGACTTTCGTTTTGTCTTTGTTAGTACTTTTTTATGTTTCTTTGTGGACATTTTGAGTGTCTTTGTAGTTGCTTTGAATCTATTTGTACATCTTTAGCATCTCTTTGTGGTCATTGTGTGGCTCGTTGAAGTTGCCTTGTTATTTTGAACCTCTTCATAATCATTTTGTTTCTTTTTGTTCGTTTTGTTTTTCACAGTCTTGTGAGTAGTTTTGTGTTTCTCTGTAGTTGTTTTGTTTAATGTGTGTTTTTGAGTCTCCTCTTGAGTGTATGTGTTAATTTAAGTGACATTTTGGAGGGGGTGGGGGTGGGGGGCAGGTTAACACGTACCGGACCACTCAGTAAACTGTGCACACGGAGAATGGTTATGATGCATAAAAGAAATGACCTTTTGGGCTGCCAGGCTGTGTGCTCACATTTACCGTGTCCTCTGCCAACATAACTTTTTAGCAAGTAATCCGGATTTATAACTGCAGAATTGCAGTCTTGTTGTAAAGTGTTGGTATCAACTTTATAATAAGAGATTGGCCAGCATGCTCTGCAGCCATAAGGAGCAAAACCATGAGCCAGCTATAAAAGCATGGGATGTAAAGGTCTCACTGTCTTGCACCATGGCAACCCAAAATTTGTATTTATACTATTAATAAACTCATTAGCAGCTACTTCACAAAAAACGGCATTAACGACTTACGCATCTTTTATAAGATCCCTTACTGTGAGGTGGTAAGGTAGTAATTTTACAAGGTCAGGGAGGCCAGTTGAAGCAATTAATCTAATAATATATTCAGTATGACAGCACAAGTGGACAGATATGTCGTCTATATAGATGGCTCTGGGGAAACATTGTCTCCGCTCTTTTGTTATACTGTTCTGTCACATTAAACGTCCAGCCAAGAGAGCCAGTGATAGTAAACGATGTCTATCAAAGGTAAATTACTGTAGCTCTCTCTGTTAACATCCACTCTTACTTTATCTCTGTTCCTTACAAACAGGGAGCAGCTAAGGAAATGGGAAACATGCCAAAACAGTTTTTCCCAGTCAGTTTCATGTAGCAACTAAAGCAAAAATAAAAACCAATATCAAACATTTTCTGCAATGACTACAAACACACTCCAAGGGAATGCTTATTAATGGAAAGCAAAGATGACACATCCATCTGACTGAACTAAGAAACAGAGAGAGGGATGAAAAAATACAGTAAGGAAAAAAAATCTATAATTAAGTAAATTAAGCCCTGTCTTATTTGCATGATCTCAATTAATGTGCAGTCCATGTCGCAGCGACAGGCGCACACCAGAAATCAAATTAGCAGAGATGAGACGGCATCTGTCTTTGGCTCCCATGTCCCTCTGGACTGGCAGGGATGGCAGGCCTGGCTCCAAACAGCCCATTGTTTTCACAAGAGCTTGATGAATGGGTGGATGACAGCATGCTGTATGTCAGTCATAGAGACAAACTTACTGTGGTTGAACACAGGACAGCAGACATATACAAGATGGTAATTCAATTAACTGCCACACCGACTGTTATTATATATGCAAGTGGTGGTGGCAATGCATGCTTAAAGAGACAGTTTACCCCAATATCAAAAATACTTTTTTCCTCCTCTTACCCATAGGGCTGTTTATTGATATAGATTATTTTGGTGTGAGTTGTCAAGTGTGAGATATTGGCTGTAGATATTTCTTCCTTCTCTCTAATATAATGCAGCTAAATGGCACTCAACTTTTGGAGCTCAAAGTGCCAACAAAAATTAATTTGACAAACTCAACAGCAATGTCTCTTTCCTAAAATCATGACCCGGTTACCCAAGATAATCCAAAGACCGTGTTGTGAGCAATTTCATATAGGAACTATTTTCTTTCTACCAAACTGCACCTGCCAACAGTATCACTGTGCATCTAAGTGTGCTTCTACTCTTAGTTCACCTAGCACCACTCATCTAGCTAACATTACAGTTCAGCTGAGGAAGATGCTATTCATTTTTAAATAACATGCTGTTACGAGCCACAGCCTCTCATCGAGTAGATGCATGCTAATAGGAATAAAGTTCTTACATGAAACTGCTCATAATAAGATCTGTGGATTATCTTGAGTTACTAGGTGTATCTCTGGAAACACCTTGAGCACCACAAGCAGAGTGCCATCTAGTTCCTTTACACTGCAGAGAAGGCACACATCTCTATGGAAAATATCTCCAACACTCTGCAACTCAAACCAAAACAATCTCGACTGATAAATAGGATTACAGGAAAGAGGAACTAGAATTATGACCTCATTGTTGTATGCCTCTACAAACCAGTCAAGCTGCAGATTACATGTTTGTCCAGACTCATATGTAGCCATGACAACAGACAATGCTTCAAATATGGATGTTTCGGCAAATAAGCTACAAATTCTTGTAGTTGTGTAGAAATTATATGGAGGTGGTAGGTTGCAGTAACAACAATGCTTGTTTATTAATTACATAAGAAAATGCACAAAGTGACGGGGTCAGCGGCCGCAGTATCAATCCAAACACTTTACCGCATCTCACTTTTTTTTATAGCTCAACAGCCTGCATCAAACCATCAGTCTACTTCACTCATAACTGGCTGGAAACCTCCCTCCTATCACACAGAACATCCATGACCTTACTAAATTAGGCTTCACTCTAAGACTGCTTTCCTGGAATCTACCAGCATCACTGCTACGTTGTGTCTCTATGTTCACATCACCATAACAGACCTCTGGTTTGGCAGAACAAATTGTTATTCCACATACTTGCCTAACTTTGTTATGAGTTGTTTATCCCAACCTTGCAGTTCACACAAAGTGCAGCTGCATCTCCTCGAGCATTAGTATAACCATTCAAATGTGTATATGTAAATAACCCCCAGCATATAGAGAATATAAATGAGAGGATGTAATAACATGCGAAACATAATCGTGATATAATGTAACCACAATGTATCCCACTTAAAAACTACCACACTCTAAAACACAGATGCTTCACACACATCTTCAGCTCTTCAGTACAGAAAATCTATGCAATTGCTACAATTTCAAGGTGGATACCCAAGATTACTGTCACCAATACAGCGAGCAAATGTCCCCCCTTCTGTTCCTGAGTAATGGCATTAAGTCACAGCTAGAAAACTGTTTTTGCAGAACTTTATGATGTCACAGAGATGTTGACCTTTGACCTTTTGGTTATAAAATGTCATCACTTCAATAATATATCCGATTAGACATCTGTGTGAAATTTTGTCAACTTTAGTGTATGAATTCTTGAGTTATGGGCAAAAACATGTTTGGTAAGGTCATGGGGACCTTTGACCACCAAATCTACTCATATTATTATTGAGCCCAAGTGGATGTTTGTGCTACATTTGAGGAGATTCTGTCCAACTGTTCTTGAGATATTGCGTTCATGGGAGCAGACTTACGGAGACAGAATGTGACTAATATGTGGCTAAAATAAATAAATAAATAAATAAAATTGTAACAGTCCCCTTCAAAGTCTAGCCGATGATGTTTATTGTGCTTTTCAACTTTAGTTTGTAATAGATTATCTCTACCACTAAAGAGTATTTCTTATTCAGCTGCAATTCAATTTGGAATTTTTCGCTCTCTTTTAAAGAGTAAGTTTACTGGTATGATTTTCAGATCAATCATGTCAGTGTGATATGGCAAAATGTGATTTGACTTTAAGCTGACTTTTGTGTTCTAAGAGAACATTCAGATCTGAATGATAATGTGGGTGGCTTTTTAGCAACTTTTGACTGACAGGCATCTCCAACACATTTATTTGAAGAGCTGTAAACTGAGACAGATGGAATAACAAAAAGGTGTCTCTGCTTGTATTTGTGTATGTGTGAGTGTACCTGCGGCTCAAACCCTATTATAAGTGCAGTGTACTTCACGTGTGACCCTGTGCGTGTTCTTATTTACTGTCCACGTGCATGCGCACAGGTATACTTGTACGTGTGTGTAAACAAGCACACTGTGTGCTTGTTTGTACGTCTTTGTGACTGGCGTTGAATTTAGCCGCTCTTCCCCCCATGGAAATAGGCCAATTTTCTCAGTGAGGCGTCTTGTGACTGCTTTGAAAGAGAAGATGGAGATTCCCTCTAGTTCCAGCTTGGCCAGTAAATGGTGCATGTCTCCTCCCATCAATCACGGAGCTGCACTAACAGACAGCTGGCTGCCTAATATACACCTCCATTAGGAGTCTGTGCTCCTCACCGAAAATCATTGGAATCTCGATAGATACTCCGAGTACATGGAGACTTGTCCTGAGGCAGATTTGCCTACTGCTCCGAGCTAAAGGTGCGCATGAGTGTCAGGATTTCAGTTAACAGCTTTTCGACCTCAAACACAGGGAGTGGTAAATGACATCCCCACCACTGATGGCTGAAGACAAATTAACCCGACAGCTGGAAAATAGATTTTTTTTCATTCGAATATCAGAGTTTGAATCAAAACTTTTACAAAATGATTAGTTACATAAACATAAGTAGGGCAAGTCATTTAAATTATTTAGCGCCATGGTAAATGTTTCATATATACAGTATATCCTCCTATTTCAGTGCTATTACATTTTCTCCTTTAACAAGTTTCTTTGATGACCCCACTAACTATGTTTGAGTGTGCTGTGTTTGCCTTGCAGGTTTGCTAGAAGGCAAAGTTGAGTGAGGAGATAGTCAAACCTGTAACATCTAGTGCTGCAGCTCAGAAAGAGTGGTTTTTCCAGGGCATTGAATGTCTTTCTACTTCCTTCTCAACAGTCTCCTTACTCAACATCTTCTACAAATTTATTCTTGCCATAACATAAAACATTCACTGTGATTTAATTTCAAAAAACAACAAACAAAAACTGATGTTTACCTTTTGCATTCTTATGTTTTAGCTATTGCATGTCCTTAATTATCATATGTGACCTCCTATTCCCTAAAACTGGGTAGAAACACATCACTTTTCGGAACCTGAACACGTTAGCACTCCACTTGTGCTTGAAATGATTGTGATTAAAGGAATACATCACCTCCCTGATGACCACTTGTGTATCAGTTACTCACCCCGTGTTACATTGGATTTGTGAAGGAAACTGTTTTTCTCACATGCCTCTGGTAAATAAAGAGAAAAAGTCTTGATGAAATAAAGAAAAAGAGGGCCAAAAAACAGCAAAACTATAACAAAACATCCATTTAAAAACTCTCACACAACTCATTCAGTATAATTCAAGTCTCATTTATCAAGTGGTATGCTCAGTACTTACCAAACAGACAGCCCTTTCCAATGGGGGACTCAGCAGAAAGTTTCATATATTTAAGCTCTTTTCACAGCCACGCTCTATTGACAAAATCAGCAATTTTACCTCACAGAACACAGGAGTTGCTAGTCTACCACTGCCGCGATCACTTAATTTGTGTTATTGCGTGAATTTGGGGAATCCAGACTAACCCATTAAAACACCAAAGTCATACAATAACAAACAAAGTGATCGTGGCAGCAGTTCACATGTTCAGTGAGGTAAAATTCAGTTCACATGTTCAGTGACGTAAAATTTAAGCTTTTGTCAAGGGAGTCTGGCTTTGAAGAGACTAAGTTTTACTCTCAGTTCAGTTTAGTCTGTTTGGGAAGTACTAAGCACATGTTTTAATAATGGGTCTCTGATATGACCCATAAGTAATCAAAAGCAGACTTCTTTATGGCCCACAGTTGTGGATTTTGTCGAATGATATTACCACTGATGGAAGCAGATTTTGACAGTTGTAGCTAGTAATTGTAAACTGATGTTAATAATCAAAGAGTATGTTTAAAACTGAGTCTCCAAGCTGAATATAAAAATCTAAAATTAAAATCCTGTTAAAAAATAATAGATTTGTGTGATGTCCTACAAAAATGCACAAACAATAAATATGATAAACCCTACAAATTAGTGCCCCATGAATGACATTAGTGGTAATGCACTGGTAGCAGCATGTACTGGTTGCAGCCTTTCTAAATACATGGGATATGTATGAATTTGGGATCATTACATTTTGTAGGAAAACTTACTAACAGTTTATGAGAACAGCCTGGATATGCACATTATGGCTATACATGATAATGCTTGAGATTAGACTGCATGTTCCTGGCAAAAAGTTAGCACCAGCTGATGATAAAGAGTGGTGGTTAGTTACTTTGCTCTGTATTAAAAAAAATATATATATAATATGTAAAAAAATTGTGATTAAAATGTTATTTGTCCTTGGATGACTTTGAGGCTTACTATAGAAAAACATGTGAAGACAGGCAACAGATTCAAGTACCGCTTGACATGATCACAACACTAACGGTGCCTCTGTTATAAGAATCGGTGGTTATTGGGTCAAGACAAAACAAGGCAAGATGTGTTGTACAGAGGGAGAGATGGATGTGTATTGACTGTCACACCTCAGCCACATCAAACAACTATCATTACTCTTTCAGATAAAATAAAGACACCCAAAAAGGAAACAAACAGCAATTTCATCGCTGTTCTTATGAAGTGTGCAATCTGTAAGAAGACACAATGAACACTCCAATCAATACTTCCCCTTTCTTCCTGCTGTCTCTCAGTAATATATTGGAAATGGAGTTAGAAAGATTGATTCTGTACACAGCGCTACAGGCCAGGGGAAAATTAAATGAAAATGTAAATGAAGACTGCTGTGTTTGCCGTGTTTTCTCCCTCAACTTGTTACTCTGCTCTGAGGCCTTTGCCATAGCCATTTGGAATTTGGTTAATTTGCTATTTCACTCCATGAATAAATTCAGACAGAAAGAGGCAGAAAGACAGAGACACAGGGGGGAAATGAAGGTAGGATGTTTAGATTGAGATTTTAATGATTATTAAACATTATTAATGCATCACGACAGCCATGTGCTGCTGTTAGGAGGAGAGCACAACAGCCATCCATTTAGGAGAGGAGAAGGATATGGCTGACAGCACAAAAGAGGAGAAAAACTTCACGGAAAGGTCAGAAAGCTATTTCAGAAACTGACAAAAAAGCATGCATCTGACACGCAAACTTGCACAGGCGCGAGTTCAAGGCACACACACACACACACACACACAGAGAGAGGCAAACAAATACAATCACCTTTCCTCAGGGTTAAAGGAAACTGTACTTCAGCGCTGTACAGCCACTCAAGTTGTCGGAAATGGCTTTGGGCCAAGACTGAAAAACTTAAAATCCAAGGAACTTTTTTGTTGTATCAGGGAGGTTAATGTCTGATCCAAATAAACTGTGAAATGGCTAAGGATTCTAATACAACTTTATTTTGACTGAATAAGTTAATGGTTCATCCTGAATTAATTTCTCTCTTTCTCAGTATAACAGGAAAAGGTCTAAGTTCTAGTGCATGACTGATGTTTTTATTAATGAAAAAGAGGAAAATTGCATTCTACACCTATTTTTCATGTCAGATTTTCTGAAAACCCAGGTTCTCTCTGAGGGCCACCTACAATTTAATTTCATTTAATCACAAATATTCCAAACAAAGAGCAATTTATGTTGGATTTTGTTGTTAGAGAAAAATGAAGTCTATTGTTTTTGCCTATGGGAGCTGTTGTTCTGTTACATAACCTGGAATAACTGCTGGAGGTTTTGGCACAATTACTACGACTAAAGCCCCTCTCACACATGTACTGCAAACCTGAAAATATTTAACTAGACATTAGCCAGAGGAGGTGTATTTGAGAACACAAATGTCTGAACCACTTGGATTGCACATTAAATGGACTCTATCCTGCCAGCTCTGTAGTACAAAGTCCATGAAATGTCCGATTGAGCCCATGTGTGAATAGGGCAAGTAAGGGTCAGAGATTTTACAGCAAGAGCGTGGGCATGGTGATGATGTTTATCAGATAAAAGTTACATCACAGGATGAAGAAGAAGAGTCATTTATACAAAGATGGCAACAAAAGGTCTAGAGAGTTGACGAAATTCAGGAAGTTCTGTTGGTAAAGGGTTTGAAGCTCAAATCATCAGACAAATTCAAGGGATGAAAAGAGATTCTGTTGTTTATGATCGAATTATGGAATGGCTACAAGACTGCAGTGTAATCCACATCATGCTTCACCCTGCCTTCTTTATGCTCTCCCCAGGCACCACCCCAAGCCTAACAAAACAGAGTATTACCAATAGGTGAAAATGCTTCTAACATGGACATGGATCTCCTATTGTGCGCTACACATGTGACAGGGAAACTCCGGAAGATGTCCAGACCTGATATTCCAGACTCTATAGTCCAGGCACAAATTTTCAAGAGTCTGCAGCCACACTTTTGGCTTTGTGCTGTACAATCCTAATCAGCTGACCTTAGCATTGTCATTGAACGTAATGTTTACTATTTTATCATCTTAGTTTTCTGTGTTAGCATGCTTACATGTGCTAATTAGCCCTAAATACAAAGTAGCGCTCAGGCTGATGGGAATGTCCACCATGTTTTAATCTTAAGTCATCACATATTGCCGCTTTTACAGTGGACCCCTGCATCTACATATCACACTCTAGGTATCATTCTGCATCTGCTGTTGATATTCCAGGATGCTGCAACCAACACCAGGATGTCAACAAAAGCATATAGTTAGGATTGGGCAACAAGAGCACAAGGTTATGTTTAGGTAAGAAAGGCACATAGCAACAAACGCCGGGACATCAACAAAAGCACATGGTCAGGATAACGCTACAAAGGCAGAGTGGTTAGTTTTAGAAAAAAAAAAAACATCATGGTTTGGCTATACATTCATACAGGAAGTGAACACCAGGCTCATGGGTGAAAGTCTGGGGTTAGTTGGACCCATCCACCATCCCTTCAGCCTGCCCTGTAGGGGCCATTTGCCAGTTAAGGGTATAACATCAAACCTTACATATGCCCAAATATCAGCATGAAACAAGGCTCAGTAAAATCAAGGCAACACAGCAGTAAGCTATAACCGCTCAAAAAACTATATAAATACATGAAAAGTTGGCCCTTCTCACACTGCCTTGTACAAATATGAATGCCTTCAAAATAATATATCAATAGGCCTGAATAAAGTACAAGACTGGCCTTGATGATGGCAAACTAAAAATGAAAAAAAAAAAAAAAAAAACATGTTTCAATGGCATGTGAATTGCATTAAAAGGCCAAACTCCCTCAAACAAATCGACTGTAATCGCTCGCACACCAAACCCTGGCTTTACAGTAGATGTGTGTATCTTATCTGACTTGTTTATTACTAAAGCAACGGTCAAACTGTTTGTCAGACACCCAGTTCCTCCTTAGAGTCAGCACAAGAATACTCAGAGTGAAGCACCTCTCCACAGGCACACTGGACAATGTTGCTCTTGTATGCCCATTTAATGTTTGTTTTTGTTTTTTAAATCAGTTTTCTTTTCTATTGTTTGATTAATAACTGTAACGTGATTACTGAATTTAGACAGACAAATGTAATTTGATTACAGTTACCCCTAACACTGGATTAGGATACATCCTTGGGGAATCATGGAGATCTGTACCAAACTGTGTGCCAATCCATCCAGTAGATACACATAAAACCTTTGGCTGCCGGTGACGTTAGATGAAAAGTCAGCGGATGACTTAAGTCTTTTAGATTTACCCTCTGGGCGCAATGGATATCTGTACAACCTTTATAGCAATCCATTTTGTCGTTAATTTCAGTCTGGATCAAAGTGGCGGACTGACCGACCCACATCACGATCTCAAAAGCCATGCCACTAGCAGGCCTAAGAATTACAGCTGGGATAGAGTAAAAATTGGAACAGCACTTAAAAAGTCACAATAATGTGCTATAACCAATGCAATCTGTAGCAGGAAATCTCTATTCTGATACAGATGACATTTTAAAAGTAACCTTCTCAACCCTGTCGATACATAATTCTTATTTCAGGCTCAGACAGTTTCATCTGGTTTAGCACATTAACATTTTCCAGGTAGATTGACTCTGACTAATCCTCTTCATGTGGTCTGTGCCAGGCCTTCAGCGAACGCCCCTACATCCTGTTCTACGAGAAGTGAGATCCGCGGATGACAGTCTGCCATAATACCTCATATGAAGGTGTTGTTTGTCTAGATTAAAACCCCTCAGCATTGTATTGTAAGAAGCCGTTCTTCCATTTAAAACCTGTATAATCCCTGGAGGAAGGTGACAGGCCTATAATAGTGGAGCACAGATCCCTGGCGTTGATGTATACAATAGTCTTAACCTCACACATCTCTATTAGTGTGTCCACTGACACAGGCATTACAATCCCCCATGGGAAGTCAACTAAGATAAACAGCGGAGAGAAGCAGACCCGACGCTCATGCTTCAAATATAGCCGCTCATTTTTCAAAACACAGCAGGTGGCGATACTTCAAATATGATAGGGCATCTGTCTGGTTTTGAGTTAGTTCCATTTAATCTTGTGGTTATTTTGCAGAAACTTGGTGCATAATAAAATTTTTTTTATCAGAGAACACTGTGCTGAAAAAAAAAGGTGCATCAAGTGTGTGTGTAAAAGAGAGAGAGCGTGCATGTGGGTGCATGTGAGAGTGGGTCTTTGTAATGATAAGTTAGGAGTCTGTGGGGATGCGTGAAGACTTTGATATGCAGCAGTGACACACATACGTATCTGCATGTGCTACGTGTCTATGTGTGAGGGTGCAGTGTGTGTGTGTGTGTGTGTGTGTGTGTGTGTGTGTGTGTGCGATGGAGCCTTTGACTGTGACACAAACCTGTGCATCTGTGTGGGGCCTTGAGTGTTGGAAAATTGGCCTAACATCTGTGAGGATGTAAGACGACTTTTATCCACGGCGGGGACATGGAGGGGATCACAGAGGCCCAGAGGGAGGCCGAGGGTTTCTGGTTGAGTCCAGACCTCCTGCTGGGGGGACCAATGAAGGAAGGGGGGGGGAGGATCAGAGAGAAGTTCCATTGGGGGGTTTTTTTTTTTTTTTTTTAGGGCTGTGGGCCACCGATGAGCAGGGTGGAGCAGAGGGAAACAGGGATCTGGCTTTTCGTAACACAGAAATACTTCCCTCCCTCTGCCTCCCACTCTGATCTCCCCTGGCTTGTCCCCAGTAGTATTTTAGCTGAGAAAAAAGTGTGTGTTCAAGCGGGGAGGGGATGGGTTCTGCCTTATTTGCTAACACGGTCCAGCCCAACAGAAGGCAAATCGCATTCTGTGGGGGTGTCTGTCCTGTTCCCATGGCAGAATTTGTTCGCTTTGTGCCACTCGACAATAAATCATGCCACCGTCCCCCCCGGAAGGTTTGGACATGCAACCACTGGCAACTAAAACAAGCACTTCACTCATTCTGATTTATTCCTCCCATATGCAAGGAGGAGGAGAGGAGGTGCTAACAGGATCCCTGAGAATAGTGAGAAGAAGGTGCTTGCATGTGTGTGTCCTCATGTATGCCAATGTGCATGGGGGAGACGAGAGAAAAAGAGGACAAACGGACAGCTCTGTTATTCTAAGTTTAGACCACCCTGATATCTTTTTGCTGCTTTGGCGCACACGTCTAAGGCTGGCTCTGCACTGCACTCACCCTGGCACCTGTAGAGGCTGGAACAAGACCTCCTCCAAATGCAAAATTAAGAGCCACACACGCAGGCATGAATGCATGTGCGCAGACATATAAGGACACACACGCACCAAAAATGGGCATGACTGAGTTGATGTGTCTGAGAAAAAGGCTTCCTCCAGATACCAAATTAATCAGCAGGCTGGAAGATGCAAATGACTGGCCTACATGGAACCAGCAGCACGAAGCCAGAACTCACACAGCACCATGGACAGATGGCCTGCAGGACCACACCAGCGCTCACATACCTCTCTCTCATTCTATGTCTCTCCTGCTCTATCTGTGCCTTCCCTCCCATCACCGTCTCATTTTATCTCAATCCCTCTGTCTGTCTTTTTCTCTAACTCACTCTGTCTCTCACTCTGTGTGGCTCTAGTTTACTCTGCTCTGTCCATCTGTCTTACTTTCTGTCTGTCTTTGCACACTTTTTCTCGAACTAAATTATTACATGTCCCTGCCGGTCACCTGTCGAGCACTGCAAAAAACATTAGCAGAAACTAAAAACTCTATCAAACAAAAACATCAAAGACAGCTAAACTTTTAGTTGAAATGAGGCGATGTAAAGTTAAGTAGATTGTTTTCCTTTTGCTTGCCCTTTCTGACTCTTTCTAGCAGGCTGCAGCACAGCTCGCACAGTGCAGAAGGCAGGGAGCAGAGTCTCTGACCTATTTAGGAAACTGGCAAGAGAGCAGCCAGGGAACATCAAAATACTTCAAAGGCTCCCTTTGAATCCATCGTTACGCCCAACTTAGTGTGAGCGTGTGCACACGCACATGCGCGTATAAACACACCGCCTCGGTGCACACACAAACTTCATCAGCCAGCCTGCACTATTTCTCATACACACAGTCACAGACACACACACACATACACACAGCACCCCCCGATATATTCTGTCTGAGCTCTTCGTTTGAACTGTGTCCCACATTGCTAAGTACGGAGAAGTCAGAGAAATCACATTAAACGGTGGGTCTGCCACCAGCATCATGACTCAGGCTGTACCATGGAAATTCTGTCCCTGACCCAGCTGTATAGCATCTGCCTGCCCTTATACACACACACACACACACACACATATATATATATATATATAAAACTGATTATAACTTAATGTGCACAGGAGACTATAGATAATAACATGCATTGGGAAAATATGTGAATTTATGACTACTATTAAAAATTTCAGGCATTAAAAAGCCAGAAAGACTTTTAAGGAGTGTCTTCAATTCATTAGGAGTGCTAATTTTAGACTGTAACAAGCCGGCTGCTCTCCACTAAACAGCATGAGAAAGCCAACACAGGTTTCAGAACTCTGGACAGCTCCTGTGCTGCATCAGCTGGTCAGGACCTTGGACAGCACCACCAAGAGGGTCTCTGCTCTGAATAGCAGCCATCACAACCTTGGAAAGCTGCAGAAGCCTGCTGTGTGGGTGTGAATGTCTCTCTCTCTCTCTCCGTCTATGTGTGTGTGTGTGTGCTCACACGCAATCGCTTTTCCCTTTGTGACATTCCTAACACAGGAGCACATTTATTGCTTTGAATTAGACAGCTGAATGCTGTGTGTGCTTGCACTGCCATTGCCCCTATGTAGCTTTCATTTCTGACACTTTCACCTTAGATAGCAGATCGATAGAAACAACACGAAGAGAGGAATTCAACAGATGACAAATGGAGAGGTTGAAGAAAAAAGGGGATATATATACAGGACATCTTTGAGGTTTTTTTTTTTTTTTTTTTTATTAGGCGCGTGTTTTGCCCAGGGGGAAAGTCTTCCATGTGTTTATTTCTGACTATTTGTGTGTGTGTGACCATGCACAAATAATGGGACAGAGCAAAGGCTTTCTCTGAGGTCACACCGCGGTGCCTCTTTATGGCTTAAAATGCTTGTGTGTGTTGAATGATTACTCATTTTTCAGTGTTTGGGTCAGCATGTCTATGTATGAAAGAGAAGACATATATAAATGCATGTCTTGGTGCATGCTTTCTGTGCGCGACTGTGTGTGTACTGCATTGTACCAGGGGGCATTTCTTTACGCAGCGTCCCTGTGCCTTGAAGCATTAAATAAATGGTAGACAGAGCAGAAAGCATTAGCAGGCCTTTTAGTTTACTGAAAATGCCAACAGGACAATATAGGCACAGTTCTACTTACTGGTCATGTGGCAGGCAGGGTGACCAGGGCAAACAGTATATTTATTTTATGCAAATGTACCTGCATGCATATGTGGATGCATGAGTGTGCGTGAAAGAAAACAACATTTGCGTCTGTGTCTGAGAAGTGTTTGCATCACAGATTTCTGGTGGTAACTGGAGCAAGCCCAAATGGACCCCATGGTTGTTAGGGAGAATGGTGCATCCTGCTGAGAGGGATCTGGGACAAAGGAGGGGGCTACACGGCCTTAGGCGGAGGGACTTGAGGGGTGACTCCGGGTAACATAGAAGATAAGTGGGTACTCTGGGGTGAGTGGCTGAGGTCATGAATGTATTCAGGACACTGGAAATAAAGGGGGTGTAGGTGCATGGTATAGCAGTGTGAGACCATTTGATCCGGAGAGGATAAATTCACAATAATGACAGGACAGGAGGAATGTTTTGGCCATATTGTGTAGCTAGGGGATAATAGGAAGTATGTGTCTGTTTCTGTGTAACCATCGCTGTAGAAAGAGCAGGGTAGCCTTTATGAAACTGTAAAGGCAAGTTATTACATTTATAGTTTAAGCACATTTCTATACCATATTGTATGTTAAGATTCTTTCCCTTTCAATCATGTAATATCAAACAAAAAAACCCAGCTTTCTCATGTTCCTTCTACAATTTGCAAAATACGAAAAACACTTCTGTTTTGTGCTTTTGTCATTGAAAATTTCATGAAAGAATGATGCAGCACTTTCAAATGAGCATTAGCTTTTGTGTCTGCTATCATGCTTATGTGTATATGTGTGCCTCTGTGGCTTGAATGTGCGTAAGTGTGTAGAAAAAAGTGTGTGTGCGTGTGGGATTCCGAGCAGAGGTAATGCAAACTGATGTTAATTATTCAAAATGCATAAATCTGACCACTTTAGTTAAATTAAAGCCTAAACTCTCGTATTAAGGAGACCCCCCTCTGCTCTCTGCACTGGTAAAGGGGGGGATACATAATCAGGGAGAAGCTCATAAAGCATATTGCAACGTGATTGAATTTACACCTTTGGCTGTTACCACTACATATCAGTGCATGTGTCAGGAGACAGATTTGATTTTTTTCCTTCTGGGATAATGAAGTCATTGCTTTATAGATCCATTTAACTTTTGCCATGAAAAAAAAAAAAATAAATAAAATAAAAAAAAAAAAAACACTTTTATGATTTTATAACATATCTGCTGTGTTCAACTGTAGTCGAAAGAGATACGCAGAGCAGTTGCTTTCGCAGGGTCATATTAGTACAAAGTATACACTTCAAATAGTAATCCACCAGGAAATTTACCCAGAATCTGTCAATACTGAACATTCAATTACTCAGGTCTCAGACTGGGATAATCAAGGCAAGGAAAGTGTATGAGTCAGATAATAACACTGCTAAAATACAGACCCTTGCCAATATGCCTCTGAGGAACACACTTAAATGATAAGCCTAGTAATATTCTGTATTTTTCTTACAGTCAATAAAGCCCATGAAAAGACTAAAACCAGCAATCAAAATATCCTAATTTAGCATTTTCTGTGTCTCTGATGCCTGATACTGTCTTATTCTCCTGTGCCATAAACCCATATTGTTGTCCAAAATCTAAAAAAAAAACATCAATGAGCCGCACCAATGTGTTCCTTCATTACCATGAATATGGGCACTGTAGTTTATTTTTATCCCACATACACCAGCCTGCTGCTTTAAATACTCATTAAAGCACCAAATCCACAGCTCAAAATAGTCACAATCAAATGTAATATCTATTCCAGTTTGAATAACATTTGCTAAAAACTACAGTGCACAGCCGTTTTAGGACATTATTTAACTTTTTAAAGAAGATATTAAATACATATATTTGATGTACATCCTCAGCAGGAACAAATGCTGTCAGGGCTGAGAGCCATAAACAGACTGAAGAAAGTCAAAAGGTATTGACACATATACTAACATATTGTTGGTTTTGGTCTTTTCATAGGATTTGTTGACAATAACAAAAACATATAGTATAAAGGCAGCCTTATACCTTTGCCACACTATTCAAGTGCAGCTGCCTAGGTCTATACTATGACATGTTGCTGTTGTACAATAAATTTGAGTACTTGAGTGACAGCAAAAATGATTAAAAAAATCTACTGTAGGAATGAGATAGTTAATTGGCTAACAACAAAAAAACAAGTGCAGTTTAAAAAATATTTTTAACAGACAGGCCTCAATTAGCCTATTAAACCATAAATTCAAGAAAACGTCTGCAAACATTCTGTCACTGCAGTTAATGTTACAAAGACACAGTGCTGAAATACTATCTCTGAGCCGCTACCCTTCCAGTCACTTCAATATGTGCTGAACTTCAACTTCAACTTTTTTTTGTGCCAAGGGGGAATTGGTCTTGATAAGGACAAGCACGACAGCAGTGTCAGCTAACAGCTGAGACCGAACTGTAACGGTCCCAACAAACTCACATTGACACCAAAACGGCTCAACTTTGTCCCATCAATATCCATTAGGTAACATTTAGCCTTGCCATGTGATTCTAACAGTTAGCCCTGTCACTGTGTGTGTGTGAGTTGGTCCCAGTCATTGATCTCACACTCCTGCAGCAGTATTCTGAAGACAGTGACAGAGCACCAGTGGGTCAAGGAGGTACTGAGCGAAGCAATAAACTGCACGCAGCTGTGCAGTTAAATAAGATTTTATAAAATAATATATGTCATGGTAAAGTGTGGAAGTTTGGGTGGCAATTATTCTATTCACTAAAAGAATACCAACATCCAAATTAGCACTTGATTACTCATGTCCAGCACTACTATTAACACATGTAACTTTAATAAGCAGGACTATGCTAGAAAAAAAGGTATTGCTATACTGTATTTAGTCAGCAACCCTTTTCTGGATAAATGAATGTTAAAGAAAAATTACAGCAATGAAAGGGATTTAACAACAAAGAGAGAAGGGCTATCAGATTTTAATTGCCTCTCTATGAAAATGAAGATATTGATAAGACAGCACGGCTGAAAGTATTGGCATATCCAAGAAGACACACAGTCGGTATCATGCAGCTGTAGTGAGAAAGGGAGTGCTCTCTTCCAAGTCTCTTGCAAATCAATTGGCTGATGGATAACATGTCTTTTGTGAAATGGACTGGCCTGCCTGTCTCACACTTGAAGAAATTGCTTTTGAATAGCAAAATGGCAGTTTGAACCGTCTTCATGGATTCTTCAGACTTTGTCATTTGTAATATTATGGTTTGGTTGAGGAGTACACTTGGCGCAATAATAGGCTGCACCCTCAACACATCTCAAAATAAATGAATCCCCATTGGACCCCCCCCCCCCCCAAAAAAAAAATCTAAAGTGCAAGCCCTGATGCGGCTAAATGCTTTGCCACAGTCACTGATTTTGCTCAAGACACAAGGACACACACACACACTTTTGTCTCTTCACACATAGAGCTGCCACAGCTGGCTGACGGGATAAGGGCAGACACAGGTAGGCCAGCTAGGCTCCGTGCCATGGCTCCCAGCTCCAGGGCAGTAGTGTGTCTCACAACATGGAGGACAGGGGAGCAGACAGGAGCGAGAGCCACTGTATCCCTGGGCTGTGTGGCATGGCAATCACTGCCACGGCCCTGACATAAGCCCTGGCCAAAGATGATGGCTCAGTGCCCCTGCTGCAGGCCTCTGCCTCAGCCATTCACTTCAGCCGAACACCTCCAGAGCCTGCTCCATCCACTTAACACTTTCACAATACACTCCATGCCCTTACAACCAGACAATACGCTCTGGATGAATAAAACAACACGCGGCGCAAAGTTATGCAGGGTTTAACGTGTCAATGAGATGAATGGGAAACACTGAAAATTAAATGCAGCTGGATGCATGTTTTTACGCCTCAGGCTACAAGTCTGCCGTCGGCCTTCATCCCCCTCTTCCAGACACTCAGCGTCAATGTAAGTTTCAGGCGGCCCTTAGCCTCTAGAGTACGGACCCTCCGTATGCATACAGACGAACCCATAAACAGGCCATTTATTCCCATTACACACTACAGACTCATGTCTGACAGCATGTGGGCAGATTGCTCTAACAATATATCCTTTAGACCATCTTTGAGAAATGGTTGCACTTCCACCACCCACACACTGTACAAAAACGTCCTGCTATTTTAGTTACCTACGGTGCATAACACAAACATTCAAAGTGCTATGTGATAAATACACACTCCTTTTTTTGCAACCGCCGGTTTTGGATATGGCGCACTTATCTACTTTGGGCCAAAAAGAGAAAATATAGCCTCTGGCTGCTTCATAACACAATTGCCAATTTTTATGAGAGTTGACCGCTAGGACTGACAGGTAAAAAGCCGTAGTAAACACACACTTCATACTCAATACATCGGCTTGACTGGTTTAGTTTTTTTTTTTTTTTTTCCTCTAAGTTTTCATGATTTGCATTTAATTTCAGTTTTTGAATTGGAAGAAAAAAAGGACTGGGCCAAGACAGAATTGGCCATGCAACATCCCATATAAAAAGTGCATTTAAATTGGAAAAGAAGAGAAGAAAGAAAACTAAGATGAAAGCTAGAATCAGAAATAAAGTCTGCAACAGAGAGACAAATACTGTAGGAAGGCTGAGAGTGAGTGAGTGAGAGAGAGAGAGAGGGTTGAGAGGGAGGATAAGGGGGGAAAGAGTGAGTATAAATGCCAGCTGATTTAGTGGAGGCTGAACTGGGAGGAACAGTGAGCTATGTGTACTAGAGCGCAGCTCTGCCACTGAGCGAAGAGGAGAGTCGGCCAGCATGTGCATCACACAAACACACACACTGAGAAAAACACATTGAATAGGGTCCTCAGAGCCAATGTTTCCTCCTTTCCTTTAGTCTCCTTGAACTGTCGCTATCCGGCCTTACACTGAACCACGAGACTCTGCTGAGGGAATGACACTTTACTTATCCCCTGCAATACCCGCTAGAGAGCTCTGTTTGTGTGTGTCTGTGTGTGTGTGAGAGCGATTTGGTAACTAGGTCAGACTCTTGGAAGAGACGTAGACCCAGCATGCTGCGGCTGATAATGTCCTCCACATGGTCTACAGAGGAGAACACACTCAATCATCTCATCTCTCTGCATTAAAAGTTTGTTCTGACCATGATAAAAGTCACATTCCTTATTCTACAAACAGCCAGATATTCCTGTAAGACTATGGAATGAGCAAGAAAGTTAAGTTTTGTTTGCATGTCATGGCCCGGTGTTGATACAGCAATAAACCTTGTGTGAGGTGAGGCGCCTCGGGCAAGGTCCCTATTAGCAGAGGCCTGCAGCAAAAAGAAGGAAGCCAAGTATTGAAATGAAGTAGAGAATGACAGGGGAGTGTGCAGTGGTGTTAACTTAGATGCTGCTTAGAATACAACATACACAAGTGCTGTTGCGCTAGTAGCTACATGCTGTTCCCAATTAGGAAAACGGCGCGGGGGGTAGATGTTCAAACAAATGCATCCTCTGACTTTTATAGTGAGGTGTTAAAACAGGATGACTAATCTACTCAACCAGATGCCTACCCTTGGGCCTATGGCGTTTATTTTCTTTTACAAGAGAACAAAAACAAAGTTGAAATAAATAAATGTTTTCTAATTCTATTTATTATGAGATTAATTGTTAAATCTTACTGCACGACTTCTTAACAATATTCCAGTTGCCGTATTGTACCTCCAGCCATGAAAACACTGCAAATGTTGTTAAACACTGTGGTTTAAAAGAATGCAAGCCCCGACGGCTCGATTTCTATCAGAGTTTGTGGCATAATAGTGTGTTTTAATACCTTGGAGTGATTTGCCAGGAATTGTAAGTGCTCTTTGTGTGATGAAATGATTAATGCGTTGAGAGTTGTTACTCAATGTTGAGTAAAATGAAATGTCTTGTAATCATCTTGAATTGAACCCCCCAAAAAAGAGTATCATAATAGACTCACTGTCAAAAATGTAAAATATGAATGCTTGCAATTCACACGGAGTTAAAGCACAATTTTTCTTTTTAAAAGACATACTGAAATTTAAAAGGAAACCCAAATGCTTTTTTAATCACACTTTAATGAAATGGTAGCAGTGGCATTAACATCTAATATGCTATGGGTTTTGCTTATGTCCAGACACACTCATTAAAATGTTTTTGAGATAACTTGATTGAAGCTGATTGGCATATTAATCTGTTATTATTTTTACTGTGACTGCACATTCTCTCAGCATCATCTAGAGTTTATCATGAGCTTTCCAATATGTAATCAAATGTATTCCCTCTCCAAATGTGACCTGTTTAGTAATATCAATAATTATGGAGACTACAATCCTAATATATATATATATACTTATATAAAACTATAGATAAAGATATATGTATGTGCAGTCACAGAAAAATAAGTAACGGAGAATAATTTTTTTTTTTTTTTTTTTTTTTTTTTTTTTTTTTTTTTTTTATTTTCATAACAATCACATCTTTCTAATGTAATAAATGATTACAGTTATGAGACAATACACATCTAACTATACTATTTGGGTTTTCGCTCTATCTTGTAACCAGACACTACAACTTACATTCTCAATGTATTTTTGAGCGAGCATATAATCTAGATTGAAAGCTGACACAGGCACATAACTAAATCATGTATCTATAATTTTACACTGTACATGCATACAGTCGTCTCTAGCATACATCTCTCTAGTTTATTCACTAGACTTTCGCATTATTCTAATCACAATAATTATCTCCTCTTCCAATCATAGTGACCTTAGTATTAGTAATATTCATATACTGATGGTCTCACTTACAAATCAAATATATTTCTTATAAAATAATACTATTACTAATATATAAAATATATATATAATTTTAAATCTTATCATCATTATCTCAAATAACATACTTAAAAAATATAAGCAAGGAATAGCTTCATATATTGATGACGTAACAAAGGAACAAAAAAAAAGCGAAAGAAAAACTGTATATGGTACTCATAGACATAAACTACTACAGATGATGTAATGTTGAACAATCCTCATCCACTCAACCTATGTGCATACTAATATGGTATCAGAAACTTGAGCCTGCCTGCTCTTGTCAATAGTAATTCTCAGACTACATGCACTAATAACAAATGAATCAACTCAAATATAAGGGCGTATAATCGGACAATACCACTAACACTGATGAACACCGTATATATATATATATATATATATATATATATATATATATATATATATATATATATATATAAACACACATTATTAAATAAACATTCTAACATATAAGCACTGAAGCTCATATATTGATGCGTACAAGGAAAAAAAAAAGAAAGAAAAAAGATAGGCCTATCTAAACACACAGATGGTTGTTGAAACCTTATCCACTACCAGTGTTTATTGATCAGAACTGGCCTGCCTGCCTTGTCAATAGGTAATTTCATTACATGACTAATAAAAATGAATCAATCAATTAAGGGCTATAATCTGACAACCACTAACCTGATGCACCGCAGCCCTCTTAAATTAATCAACCACCACCCACTGATCAATCTGTGTAGACAAAGCTGGATTTTCTGCACTTCAGTACACACACGCACACACACGCATGCACACAAACACAGGGCTATAAAACACAGCCAGGCTTAAAGGCACAGGCAGAAACTTTTAAATCACTGGGAATGAATATGGCTCTGCTAAATTAATTCAAACAAGACTTAAAACACTTCTTTTATTGTTGATGTTGTCCAATTTATACTGTTTCCTCTATTTAAAAGAAGCAACATTTGGTTCAATTCAACTAATTTAGAGTAAGAGTCTAGCTCCTGTTTGTTTTAACCATTCCAGCATTTAGTGGGCTTGCAACAAATGGAGGCCACCCACATATTTACTGGGCTCTCAAACTTGCTGTCTACAGAGTTGCTGTAGCCTAATGCTGCACTTCAACTACTTTAACTGTTCTGAAACAAACAAACAAAAATTACAGTCTGGGACTATCCACCTTATTCCTGGGGGCGTTGCTGTAGAAATAATGATTTGTGAACTTTCTGGTGAGAAAGTGGTCAGTAGTGATTGTGGACAGTAAACTAGTTAGTCCCAGTGGCCAATCACGGTGGCTCAGTGCCAACAGAGGTTCTATTCAAAAGTATTTTGCCTTCAATTTATCAAAAACTGCTTTTTCTTACAGATGTTAAACTAACTTTAAATGAGCATTTTCTAAAATGTCCTTGCAGAGCTCTGGTACACGTTAAGCTGCACCGCATGTGTAACATTACTAACAACCAGACTAAGCTAAATTAGTGGCTTCAAAAACAGTGAGTGAATATGCACCAAGAAGAAAAACAAATTGTTTCTGTAACCAATATAATACTGGATCGCCCAATACCGAAAAATAAAATGCACTGTCCCTTAATAACTAAATTAAAGATGAAATTTGTCCCATATTGTAACACCATATATATACACACGTATATACTACAATGTCACCCGCTTGGTATGACATGGCGAATATTAAAATCAACATGTAACAGAGAAGTGTGAATTTGCAGAAGAGAATGACACCTAGAATGAAACCCTCAACATCAGTACATGATGTCCCTTTTTTTCTCCCTCTGTCTAGCCAGAGGCTAAAAAAACATTAAAATATTAGCCTTTTTTGTCGTACTAGGCTAAATTACTGTCAGCAGCTAGGTCAGCAAACAAACAAGCAAATAACATTGCACAAGCATAACTGTTCAAGCATAACTGATAGTTAAGTAAACACTTACATTTAGCTGGTCAGCTGCTCTCATGTTCCCGTGGGCTCTGGTTGATCTTTGAAGAACTTTCAAGTCTTCTTATTGGTCACAAAGTTCAGACAAAGAGTGGATCTGCATCTGCAAAAATCCAACAATAAGCGATCAGATTTCTCTTAATAAAATTGGGTTTGCTGCAACCAACAGTTTAAAGTAAGCTTTGTTTCGCCGTCTTAGTGGGCTTTTCTGGAACAAATGGTATGACATGCAGGCAGCGATATCGTACAGCTGAGGAAGCAGCTCATGGTACCAAACAGACAGCTCGCAAAGCCTGTGCTGCTAACTTGCTTAAAGGAATAAAAAAAACAATGACAACAGGAGGCAGAGAGCAGAACATTCATTAAGCAGGCTTATATCTGTAACCAAAGGCTACTGCAGCCTTTAGCATATATGTTGTGGCTTATTGTAGAATTGTCAGGCAGACACAGCTTGTGACATTCAACAATTTTGGGTTATGGATTGCCCACCTTTTAAACTCAAAAAGTGTCAACAGACATAACTTGACCACTGAACTTCATTAAATACACAGCTTGAAAAAAAATGTAATATGTTACAACGGCAAATTGAGAGATAGTCAGTTATAGACCTGTGGAACAGGTGAGGACAGTAATGCCAAAAAAAGAAAAAAAATACATAATGCAACATGCACACACACTGAATCATCTTTCAAACATGAAGGATAGCTGCAGCTGCTGTAGTGTAGAATCCATTTGAGTGAATGGACTTTGTCATGATTCACTGACATCTCAGACTATTGCATTATTTTCTGAAAAGCTCAGTGGTACATTAAGTACACTTGAAACGAGAATGATGGAGAATCTATCATGATCAAGTCACTTTGATTACTGATATAGATTGAAAGTACGGCAAATCTGCAAAATAACAACCATGCAAGCTCCAAATCACATCCATCAACATATCGAGGTTCATTGTACATTATCTCCATTTTAATTTAATGTAAAATGCATTTACAGTAACAAAAGAATGTAATGATTCTAATGGCGGAAATATCTACATCATGCTGTTTGTGGACTAAAGGAGTGTTTGTACAAAATTAACCGTAGATTGCAAGAGAACCTGTTGTCTCTGGTGCAGTGTGTTTGTGTACATGTTTACATGTGTTTTTCCTGATATACATCACCCAGCACAGACAGTACATCTAAGCTGTTCAAGCTGTCCACCTCTTGGACAGTTTACATTTTAAAATAAAAGACTACATGAAATATTACTCAAAGGAAAAAAATACTCTTGGATACACTTACAAAGCTAGAAAATCAATTTATAATGCACAGTGCAGGGAACATAGCCCATGGCATTTTTAACCTTGTAAAAATGTTTTCAGTTGGATTAAGGGCCAATTTGAATGGATGATACAACCACTACTATCGATGTCCAACCACACATTCCCACCATTTTAAATGAGCAGCATTCACCAGCAGTAGAATATCAAACAGTGGAGGAGCTGGTTCTACTACACTGCAAGAAAACCAATTCAACCTGTGCAGTCCTATCTCATCTCTCCTTCACCTCCTCTGCCCTTTCGCATTTATTTAACCACCAACCTAACTGCCTTTAATACCTCCATCAACCTCTAAAACCCACAAACACACCACCAATCCAGAGCTGGCCATTTTTCTCCTTTGTCTGTTTCCCTATAGGGGTATTATTGTGGCAAGAAAATATGCAAATGTGTGTTGAGTTGTGAAATTATATCTCAATCCATACTAAGATTTGTCAACGTGTGCAGGAACGTTCAGATTTGCCGAGATTTGTTAATGTGAACACGAATCTGTAAATGTGCATACAGATTTGTCAATATGAGCACAAATCTTTGTTGCTTGTGAATTTGGAAAGCAGCAGAAGCGGAACTACACCCCCGTCAAGATTGACAAGACCACAGTGGAAAAGATGAACATTTTCAAATACCTCAGGGTCCACATCAATTAGGACCTGACATAGTCTGTTCTCACAAACATCCTGACCAAAAAAAGCACAGAGGTGCCTTTATCACCTCCAACAGCCCGAGGATGTCAACACCAACACACCAAACATTCTCCACCTGTGCTGTGGAGAGTATGTGGTCATGGAACATCGCTGCCTGGTATGGGGGTAGTACCCAGCAGGATCACAAGGCCCTGCAGAAAGTGGTACGGTCGACCGAACGTATCACAGGGGGTACTCTCCCAAGCCTACAGGACACTTACACCAGGTGGTGCAGGAACAAGGCTAGTGGAATCAAGGAGCCAAGCCATCAGAACAATGGCCTTTTTGAAATGTGGCGGTCAGGGAAGAGCTACCCCAGTCATGGGGCCAGAACAGCGAGGCTCAAGAGGAGCTACTTCCCTAAGGCCATCTGAATCCAAAATAAGGACACTGCCAAGGATCCTGACTACACCTCTGATGTTGCTGAAAAGTACCTCTATCATTTGGCTGCCCCTCTTTATTTGTACTATTTCTTCTGCATATTGTACATTTAATTTTGTGCATACCTTTTGGCACATATTATCTTATCTTTGTTGTATATATTTTCTCCATTGTATTGTTTTGTCATACATATTGTATTGTTGTATTTTCACATTTATATTTCAAGCACAGTGCTGGAGGAGTCAGACAAGCATTTCACTGCACCATGTAGGGACCATGTTATTGAGTGTGTGACAAATAAAAAGCCTAAAACTTAAACTTTAGGTTTTCTTTGCCCTAAGCTCAGGCTCTCACTTCCAGGCGGACCCTTCTCACTAACCAAATTCCACTGCCACAGGGGAGCCACCAAAACATCGATGGCAATATGCATTAGAGCTGTAAAATGTCACTGTGCTGTTCATAACTGCTCTAACACCAGGCAAAATTGTTCTCAATTTTTCATCCAACAAGTACTTGAAGCTCTTTTTAGAATTGCTAACGGTGCAACCTGAGGACCTGCTGACGTTTTAGGCTTTAAGCAAACATTATCTAACGGATAGAGCAGCTTAATTGCAGTGTTTTTTCCTGAAACGACTTCAAACCATAAGCAACAACTGATGTTATGAATTTTATATTCTGTTTGTGGCTAACATTATTACAATGGATGTGCGTGATCCTCATCTGTGTTGCTAAGGTCTGCTAGCGTTAGCCTCTAGCTTTTTTCGTTAAACAACTGCATATTATGTAATGTCAGAGCCTGCAGGGGACAGAGACGTAAAGATTAAATTCCTGGTTAAAAGCTACAGATATTTATTACATTAAGAATCCTACAAACAGCTATAAGCAATGAGCAAGACTTCAGTGGGCCTGGTAAAGTTTGGCAATACATGTATTGCATTCAGTGGCATAAGGAAACATTATTGGAGAGCCTGATTAATGCAACCTGCTACACACTCTAATTTAAAGGGCTACTTTACCCACATATTGATACTTTGTATATCAGATAGTAATGCTGTGTTACCTTGAGTTTGCGAAGACAATTGTTTTGTCCTGCATGCCTCCAAGGAAAACAGTAAACATCAAATATTTAGTAATTGATTGGGGACCAGGTTAAGAACAGCAAAACAATATCAAAACTATACACTGTATAAATAATGGATGGAGCTACTGTGACATCACCAAGTGGTGTGTGGGTGGCCTTTTTAAAGCCTCAAGTTCAGCATTTCAGCCATCACCATCTTGAATTTTTGAAGCAAAAAAGTGACCATGTTTAAACAAGAGGTTGGAGCTGTGGGGGACAGAGGGGCGGATCTGACTCACAGATTGCAGCAACCAATAGCATTGACTTGACAGCTTAAAAAGTAAATGGGTGACTTGAAAGAAAAAAACAGTACAGTTATCATGAATGTTGACATTAACTGGAGACTAAAACTATTTCTTGTACCAGGCAGCAAACAGGTTTATTTCTGTTGTAAAGTTGCACATTTTAACATAGGGATCTATGGGGATTTAGTCTGTTTTGGAGCCAGCCTCAAGTGGCCATTCAAGGAACCGCATTTTTTTAACACTTGTGTTCTGGCACCATTTTTCAGCCTCAGGGGTTGCTGTTTCTTAAAAACATCCATTTAATAACTCAAACACAACTTGTCTAGTAAAATCCAGGGTCTCTTTTATACAGTCGTATGCTCAGTATTTCCTCAGCACATGCATTATCGCTAAAATCATGCAATTCAAAACTGAACTATCATGCCTTTTTCCAAACCCTGACTTCAATGTTATGGCTTTGTAGTCAAAATGCATGTGTTTGTGATGTACTGAGCAAATGATTGGATAAAAGAGACTTGGAATATACTACACAAGTTGTGTAAGAGTTTGTGAATTAATATTTTAACAAGGTTTTGTGGTTGTTAAACGTGGTCCTCAATCCATCAATAAATCACTGTTTGCCATGCAAGAGGCATGCAAGAAAAAGAGACTTTTCTTCACAAATTCAAGGTAACAGGGCACGACTAGCTGATTTATGAACGGTCATACTGTGGGTGAATTATTCCTTTGATTGCATTAAATACTGTGTTTTATGGACATTTTCATCTGTAATGTATGTGACATTGCAGAGCCAAGTGATTGTGTATGTGCCTTCATCAACTAATGGCAAAAGGCAAACTGTGTCTTTTGCGCTCTCTGTAATGGTTGGGGGCCAATATTGATGTCAAAACATGGAATAAAGGCTGATTTTTAGACTTTGTTCTGTGTTCAGATAAGAGTCTGTTTAACCTTTTTTCCACGATAGAGTGGCTTTGTGGCTTCCTCTTATTTGGCATGAATCGTTTTCGGGCAGGGTGAGAGCATGAGACAACCCGAGAACGGGTGTCTTATGTTTAAAGCCTGAGAGTTGGCAACCCTGCCTGTGGCAGCGGTAGTTCTTTAGTGAGAAGGGTCAGCCTGGCCTGAGCCTGTGAACTTCGATATTTTAAGAACACACTTTCAAATTCTTGAATGTGCAAATATAATGGAAATCTAGAGATTACAGTTTCACAACTTTCCACGCACATTTGTGAAAAGTATTGCCACAATACTACCGCCATAGTGAACCCCCCTCTCCAGATACACACACACATCCCACTGCGCCACAATCAACCTGCACCACCCACTGGGGCACACAACCAGAAACACAAGATTTCACTCAACCCTGACCTCGCATACAGGGGGGGCAAGCAGGTTCATAACTGTTGTCAGGGGCAACGCTGCAGGGTGTCTTTCAGGTGTCACTGCTGATGGAAAAGATACCCCCCATCACTCCATCACTGAATATGGATTGTTCCGTGTGGTTACGCTCCCACTCCTCGTGGCGCCCTCCTTTCACCAATCATGCTAGAATGACAGAACCAGGTAGCGGGTCTCTGTCTCACTGGTGGGTGAGGTGATCGACAACTTCTCCCTACCTGGGAAATATCTGCTATTTCTACTTCAATAACTTTGATCGACTTCATCGGGACAAGAAGCACTGAGAGTCAAAGCCCTCTAAATCATCGGGCCTGCAGAGTAACGACTGTCCTGCTGAAGCTGCTTCTCCATGTTGTCTATTGGCAGCAATTACATATGCATCTGCCTGCCTCTCAGTGAGCCAGCCAGCAAGACAGACAGCTTGGAGAATGAGGGCTGATAAACGCCCCATTAGACAGGTAATTGCCAGAGTATTCTTTAAATCTTAATTACATTACAAGTCAACAGTGATGCCATCTTGTGATAAAGAGACAGATGTTTAACAAATACCATTTTTTTAAAACCATTTTGTGTTGTTATAAAAACACTGTATGCATATGAACGGAATAAGCTGAATTAAATCAAGGCCTCGCGTAATGAGGCATCTATGTGCCGTATAGAAGAGCCGACCATAATAACTCCAAAGCTTGCAGCTTTCTTTACAACTATTCACCATGAAGTAAAGGCAATTCACTGGTGTTACAGTGGCTACAGTAGCCGTTTGTGATAAAGGGACAAATGGCTCCACAAATCTCTTTTTTTCCACCTTTTGTTTTGTTGGAAGGATAAACACAGTTTGGTGCAAGAAAAAGAACATCCATATGCCCTTTTCATACCTGACAGCTTCTCCATTTGCAGCAGCCTGCCATAACACACACTGAGTGCTAATGAATAAACTCCAATTCATGCACTGGTCCTGCGACTGCAATTTCCCATTGTTACAATGACTGAAATGGCTGTTCTGGCAAAGGAACAAAGTACCACATGGCAGGGTTTACCAGACTGTCAACAATTTTCGCTCCATAGATGAAACTAAACTAATGACCGCTTAATAACCTTCCCCAGGGACTGGAGCACGCACGGTGCAATGCAGATGAGGAAACGATTTACTGCAGAGTTTGAAAACAGGAGGAATGTGAGGAGTCTTACAGGGCTCAGAGTTGATTTAACGTAACAGAGACCAATGCATTTCATTTTCTGTATTCGGTTTTCAAGTCATTTCCTGAAATTAGTGAACTGAATAGAAGCGGGTGAAAGCCGGCGTGTGAAAATGGAATGCTGCGAATGTGCGGAGAGTGGCTGCCTTGTTTTGGAGAGCATACCTTACTCCTGGGAGCACATTGAGTGATGAAGGTGTAATGTGG
This sequence comes from Plectropomus leopardus, assembly GCF_008729295.1. Classification (NCBI taxonomy): domain Eukaryota; kingdom Metazoa; phylum Chordata; class Actinopteri; order Perciformes; family Serranidae; genus Plectropomus; species Plectropomus leopardus. The sequence continues at coordinate 10,350,164 of NC_056471.1, forward strand.
TGAAGCTCATCTTCATTTTGACAGCTTCCCCTCCGGTGGTAATGACATTAAGTGATGTGAGTCAGTCTAGCGTGTTTCTATTTCCTGGTCTCCCTACATGAAGAAGCTTCCTGATTGGCCTCATGCTGTAACAAAGACCTTTTAAAGTGTGTTAATGCAATTGATGGTGAAATTGATTGTAATTGATTGGACTAATGGAAAGATTGAGCAATAATAAAGCGCTATGTGTCCAACTTTTTAGGAGAGGAGAAAAAACAAAAAACCTTTTTTTTTTCTAAAGTCCACATATCAGGATAGGAAGACATACCCAAAGGACATTTGCCTAGTCAACTTTGTGGATATCTCCTGTCATTTACCTAATCCTGATGTTCACACTCCAATGGCGAGACTTGAGGGACAAGGAGACGGGTGATGAGCGGATGAGAGACAAAGAGAGACCAAAGTTGTGATGGCTGTCTGTGGACAGTCCCAGGAGTGCGTGGAAGGTTGGGGCTGGCTGTAGCAGGCTGGCCAGAAGCTAGAGCATGCCTGACAAGCCGCATCGGAGCCACTGACACATCTCTGAGTCTGAGCACTGACTGAAGTGGACACTACAGGACGCAATGCAGCCAGAATCTCAAACACAGTCACCCAGGCAGGGCCATTTGAATGACATTACTATGTATTCTCCAAAGTGTCCTAAATAGATTCAAAAAGAAAGTCTGACCCTCTAAAACATATCATAAAATGATGGTGTAATGCATTTACTTGAGAAAAAAAGAAAAAGAAAAAGAAAATTCTGCTTCTCTTTTATGAATTAAAAAGTCATAATTATTTAAAAATTCTGAAAAAAGATTTCATGGGAAAAAATCCACAATTGACACAATTACTATCTTGTTAATTCTGAAAGGAAAAGCATTTATTTCCCTTGAAAACTCCTCTTAGAATTCTGAGATAATAATCTTGTTAACTTAGAAACGCAGGGCTTTTTTTTTTTGTCTCAAAATGAATGCATTACGCTTCCATAGAACTATAACAACATTTTAAGGAGAAGAAAAAAAGGCCATGGCTTTCTTACTGAAAAACAGCATTGTGTTGGAGGTTTCCTTTCTTTTAAATTTATGAATAAATTGTGAGTCCCAACAACTAGACCCCCAAATACCACTGTAATCAAGGACATAATCTAAAAACACTTTCACAAAATTAAGTCCAGTTTTAACAGATATTTGCTAGATTCTTTTCACTATTACCACGGTCACAACACTCTGCATTTATTCGCTAAGAGAAAAATCTACAAGCCTCTGCCACATGAAATTAATTTCACTTGACTGATTAACTTCACTCATCTCAATTGAGCGGCAGGCCGACAATGGAGCGACCAGAGGTGGCGTAATGCTAACCTCTTACTCATACACTCTGCATAAATTTCCTAGCCGAAATACCACTTCACAATTTACTTCCACATTTACTTAAAGTGGCTAATTCACATGTCAGAGGGGGTGATTGCTGACTGTGATCAACCCAAACATCTGTGCTCTCACAGCACAACCCATACATCAGATGCTGGATTTGTCTACAGATTAACTAATCCACCTCTCAGATTTGGTTTCTTATTGGTGTGATCATGTGGAAAGTATATTTTAAACTAAGCTAAGCTAAGCTAAGCTATCATAAATAACTACTGTGGTCAGTGTTTGAGGGCCAACATTTGGTGCTGTATAGAAAAGCTTTTTTTTTTCTTCTATTTTTACCCCCTGCTAATGTGTGAGCTTCACATGTTTACTTTTACTGCTATAAAATGTGAATGAAACATGAAAATGGAGTTGTTTTGCTTAATTGAGTAGCCTACTTTTCCTCTATTACTGAATGGTGTTGCTGTGCTGGTTACGCGCTACCCGTGTTAATATTATTTAGTCGTCCATGGGGCAATATAAAGATGTGTGCACCCAGATTTATTACGTTTATTCATAAGACTGTGAGGTGTGTAAGCCGTTAAAGGCACCCTGTGGACTTTTTAACCACAAATATCGCTATGGAGCAATGTTTTTATGAGTCCCCGTGATGTTTATATCCTGCATGCACATGCATGATATTTCATTTGTTTAATTGCTCTTACAGTCGTTTGAGTATTTTGATATGATGTGATAATTCACTATGGCTGAGGATAAATAACATTTGATGACTGTATGCAGCAATAGGCATATTATTATAGGGTTTTCAGACCACTTGGGGATACAGAAACTTCTTCTCATATTACATGTGCCACTAGCACAGCAAAAGGCATATACAGATTCTTAATGGAAAAGATTTTTAAAGTATTAAAAGGTGGTACATGCCATTATGATTAATTCTTATGACGGTTTTTGTTTAAAACCTAGCTTATATTTATATAAAAGCATATAAAAGTTGCTCTTCAGTGGGTGCAGCCCACACAATATCCTTTTTTGATCTGATGTAGTAGGAAGAAAAAAAAACCCAAATACTCCACAAAGTCTTTGAGAAAATCACTTTTAGCGTTTTTTTCTTTTTTTTTCTTCTTGCTGATTCAAGTTTCTTTATATATCGGAGAAAGTTTGGTTTAACCTGCAGAGTGCAAATTGCTCTCACTCACTTTGCACCACTACTCTTCCACCTGGTATCCCTGTGCTTCAATCTCTGGAAACATCTTTTCTGAGATGGGCTTGCGCTGGGAGATTCATTTGGGCCTGGAATTGCACACATCACCGCAATATTGGATCTAACCAAGCCAGACTGCAGCAAAAGGACATTTGGGCTGGGTGAAATTGGATATTCTAGTAGTTCAATAAGTTTGAGGATGGGACTGGATGGAGGCGAAGGCAATTATTCATGTTCAACAGTGAAGCCGGCCAAAGTCTGACACGCTTTTAAATAAAACAACACAACTAAATGGTATCATAACTGCGATCAGTGGAGATGATGAAGCCTCTTGGATGAGCTGTGAAATGCCCTCAAGAACAAACAAGTCCAGCTGCTTTTGACTTAGTTTTTCTACATCTCCTCTGACCTGGATGACTGAGAATATTAGACATTATTGCTATCCCACTGTTTCCCTCCATGGGGCCCGCCTTTACTTCCTCCCATGGGCGAGGATGAGCTCTCCTCAGCAGCATTTCTAAATAGAGAAATTGTTTGTTAGAAAAGGTCAACGCTGTTAATTATACACCTCGCAAGGATGAATGTCCCTGTGAGATTGGAGATGGTGTTCATAAACAGTCTCCTAACAGAACAGACAGGTTTGAATCTTTAATGTGTCATTATTGTTCTTTGAGGCATGCTCTCTGAAACATAACCATTTAAGCACGGTCATTTTCAAACTTACACAGGGAGAAATTTCAAGTCTATTAGGCGTGAAAGTACGAGGCCCTCAGACAGTGGCGCTTTTGGAGAAATGAGAATGTGAAGAGTCATCTTTGACCACATTTCAGAGTTTCTTTTGCCTTTGTTAAAATTGCATTTGTTCAATAGACTTAAATAATTCAAGCTTCAAATTTGGCTTCATATCTCTGGCAGGCAGGCCTATTATAATTACAGGCCATATATTTTATTGTGATTGCAAATTCAAGCAAGAGAGGGGGGAAAAAAAGGAAACGTTCCACAAGTATCGGTGATGATTTTAAAAATGTTCTATAAAGATTCTTATTTACATAAAGTGTTGTTGTTGCCAATCACTTCAGGACCACCACATAAGGCTTCTTTGGAGAAATGAGAAAAAAAACACCTATCGCATTACTAATGAGAGCCCAAATCATTAGCATTAGCAAAAAGAGCAAAACCACTTCGTTCACTTTGATGAGATATTTAAAAACTCCTGATTGTGATCATTTTTTGGAGAGGATTGGATCTCTTTTTTCAAATGCCAGATTGCATTACCATCATCTCTGGTGTTGTCCACAGTCCTGGCACATAATGACGACTGATTTATGGGTGATGCATCGGGATAATAGCCAGATATTTGGCCCGCTTTTTTCTTCCTCCTTCATGTTACGCAAGCACATAATGTAATCTATATGATTTAATGGAACGCAAGATAAAACACTGAATCAAAAAAGATGCATTGCACTGTGCACTAATGGAATATGTAAGTGAATCCTGAAATGTCGAACAGTGTCTTTAGTGCACTTACCAGGAGCTGAGTGAGCTGGCTGATATTATTTGTTTGCTCTCAGAGTGATCTGAGGCTGCGCCGCTGTGCTGTGGGGTTGCAGCTTGATGGACGTTGAGAGGTGCTTGGCTGTGGCCTACTGTAGTGGCTGATCTGTCTGGGATCAATAGCAGCTAATTACAGCCCACATTGATCCAGAGGGCTCACTAATTTAGAGCCGAGCCCAGGCCCTCTCCATACAGAGCCAGTGAAGCAACTCCAATCCCAGCCCTCTGGCCCCGCAAACATCTCACTCAGCACTCAGCAGCTCATTATCTCTGAGGAGCAACTGGTGGGGCATTTGTCTTCCTCCTGGGATCAGCTTCAATACTGGCAGACTGGATACCTGTTATGGGACATATAGATTTATCAGATGTCATCCTTTCAGCTACATCTGACATTGGGGACAATATGGGGGGCAACAGGGACTATGGATATATATTATCTTTAAGGATCCAGAGGTAGCATTTTTTTTTTTTTTTAGCAGGCCCATTGTTTCTAGCAGTGCTTCTGACATTCGAAAGGCAAGATGATTTGTGTGAATTAACAGCCCAGTTGCCAGAGAAAAATGTTGGCCTCGTATGTTTCTGCAAACCATACGCACATTTTAGATGTATCATATCAACATTTCTAAAGTGAAGTAGTTCTGTTTACATGTGTATGAACTATCTTTGTCATCGGGAGGTGGAGGGGATGGTAGATAGCATAAGATCCAAAATTAAACTCAAAACCAACCGTTTCAAAAAAGCGACCTGTCTCCCACTTACTCCCCAAATCTGACCTGCCATATCCTGCTGCTTTTTTATTCTGCTGTATTTGTGTCTGTTCAGTTCATGTATATTCTCTCTTCTGCATCTTTTTTTTTTTTTTTTGCATTTCATGTAAAGCCTCTTTGAGTACCTAGAAAAGCGCTATATGAGTACCATCTATTATTATTAATTATTATTATTATTATTATTATTAAGATCTAGGTGAGATGGCTCCCAAGCTACAGACTTCTGTTTAAGACCAACAAACAACAAAAACAGCTGTTTTAAGTGAAATATCAGCAGCATTTTAAAGCTGTGAATTTGCCATCAAAACACAGATACACATCAAAAAGTATCTTACAATTTAGAAATACTTGTTCATTAAATGTATCAAAATAAAAAACATCATTTTGGTATAATGTATTTCATTAATATATTAAGTAATTTAAAAATCTATAAAAGTACATTATATACAAACTGATATTATCACATTTTACGTGTTTAGTAGCCTGAATATTGTTGAAAATAGTGAAGAAATGAAAATTAAAAATTACTGAAAATTAAATACATATTTGAAGTACATTAAATTGAACCTGACCAAACGTGAACCACAGCATTGTAAAAACATCTACTTTCAACACATCCACTAAATAATAATGTCCAAGTGTTACAAATATTTGGTTTGCAGAAACATAAAATGCCAGCATTTTACTCTGGCGATTGGGTTAAAATAAATCCAGTGAAACTCGCCGTTTGTTGGTCCTCTTGTCCAAAATCCAAGTAGCAAAACATCCTCAAAGTCACAAACTCCTTGCTGTCACTTAAACTGAGAAATGTTTAAACCTGCCTCAGGCCTAAATCACAGCAAAAGCCAGGCACCCCAAACAAAAGCACCATGTGCAGGTGAGCTGATTACCTTGTCGCATGACTTCCTGAAAATCCATATTTCAAAATAAAATGCACTATTTATATAGTGAAAATAAAAACAAAACAAAACTACTTTCTTAGTAGAATCTTTGTTTACTGTATAATATTGTTTGCAGCACATGTGATTGGCTCTGTGTCATCAATATTCTTCATATGTATTGGCAGTTTATCTGCAATTACTGAACCTAATATTCTCATTCTATTTCTCCACAGTGTATTTATTTCATGTCAGTTCTCTAAGAGTGATCCGTCATCTGTCGATCCTCCAGAGCCATTTCCCTGTTGAATGTTTCTGGGGGAGTTCTTCCTCTTCCAAAATGAAGGTCTGAGGGAGTGTGTTGTATTCAGTCCAGAACTTAAATCCTTTTTGAGGCAAATTTATGATTTGGGGCTATATTAATAACACTTACATGACTTAAATTGAAACAGGGAGTTTTGGGGGTCCTCTGAGATGTCTTTAATTTTGTCAAAATAAAAGTACTCTGCTACTTTTATGTTGTTACTGGGAGGGGACAAATGCACACATTCTAAATATTGAGAAGGACAAGTCCCCTGCATGCCCTTCTGAAACCTACACCTATGCCTGTTCAAATCAAATCTATCATGTCAAGTCTCTGCACATATTTTCTATTTTGTACTGAAGAAAAACTTTAATTTGGAGCTCCTCATTCAAAGAGTTTGGATGAAAAGTACAGAGGCATCTTTTTTGGCTTTCTATTGCGGTGTTCATGTGTGTGCATGTGTTTTGGCTTGTGTGTCTCCAAGATCAAGGCCACAATCTTTTCATCCTCTGCCCTCCTGCAAGCTTTGATCTGACATTTGAATGTTGCACCTTCTGTTCTTCCATTTGTGTCTCCTCACACACCTTAAAATCTACGCTGCAACCGCCTTTGGGATGTTTGGTTAGCTGTGGTCTTTTTTGGTATAGGTGACCTGAGGTCACTGACCCATCCTGACCCCACCTGAGGAGCACAAACACAGGAAGGCAAAATAGTGGAAAATAGTCGAGCTCACAAACTCACCAGCAGCTCACATGCGGGGAAGACGTGAGCATTCCTAACCATGTTAGAAGCGTCTGTCCTTCAGCGTATGACCTCTGCTTTACAATAGCATTCAGCTCAGACTAAGCTCTGCTTTTACCATTCTGTCTTAGCACTTTCAACACTATTTAACTCCACAAGATTGCCTCGCTCTGCAGCTATTATAGCACATCGCCACTCTTCCAGATTGAGCGTTTTCACTCACACACCTATCCCTCTCCTCTCCTGTTTTTCATCCGTCTCAGCCCATTTCCGTCGGGTGCTCCAATTGCCGGATCACCCCAGGCTCTCCTAAAGGTCCACATTCACTGCGGCTGAATTCAGCTGAGGGGGAGCTGGGGGTGTAATTGCTTTTTGTACTGTGAGGTGGTCATCTAATAGCACTGGTAAGCACATACATGCACACAGACACGCAAATGAACAGGCCGAAATCTACTCTCCCAGATACACACATTGAGATCAACATAGGTGTACACACAAAAACCATTACAGGGAAAGGCTTGCCATTATTTCAGTAAAGGCTTGAGTGTCTCTCACCCTGCTGTGCCAGACATGAGCAGAACGAGGAGACAGTGCTAATAGCATGTGATGAATAGGGACCGGAAGCTCTTTTAATTCCTTGTGGATTTTTTGAATACTCGTTTTACCTCAAATGGCCTTGATAAAAGAGTCATCAGTAGTCTAAAGGTTAGAAAATTGCAGGTGGAAAGTTAGAAAAGCTACCACTGTGTGTTCTCTGATTTACTTCCGAAAACGTAACCAAACAACATGTGAGCATTTTTTACTCACATGTTCCAATTAAGTCAAAATATACTACAGTATACAAAGCCATCGATTCACATTCACACACACACACACACACACACTTGCACAGAAAGCTAGCAAAATGCACACATTCAGTGAAGAAAAAGAAACACACACACACAGTACAGGGAAAACTGCAAAAACACATAATTGAAAAGCATCCATTCCAAACAAAACAGGGAGCTGATTCTGTGAAGTTACAGGAGGTACTGTCTTTCAGCAAACTTTCACAGTGATGTCCAGGAATCAAAGCAGCTCCTCTGTGTGACAGAGAATCTTATTACCGAGCTCTCATTTCTGTATTGACTTCAGTGGGACAAGCTGTCCTCTACAGCACTATCTACTGATCAGAAAATGCTAAAATAGATCTGTCTTTGTCATGTTTGCTCTCCTTCACTGAGTTGAAAACATTCCCACTGGTTTGGTTTTGGATATCTTGCTAAAACACTGTATCTTTTCATGTAATGTTTTTAACAAAGAATGTATGTTTTTATGGGTCAGAGCAGTTTTATTCAACCTACTGTAATATTTTAAATTACAGTTTAACCTTCTGAGACCTGAGTGTATTGACTTGATGTCTTTCAGAAACATAGGAAAAAAGGCAACAAGCAACTTAAAAAGAAAACACCCAAAAATGAGGGGAAAAAAGTAAAAATGAAAATGAAAATTTGAAATTACAACCAAAGAAAATAAAAGTAAAAGAAAAAACAAAAAAGAACAAGGAAATTACCCCAAAAAGTGCTTAAAAATAATTATATAATGATCACAATCAGGAGTTTTTAAATAATTATAATTCTGTAAAATATTTTTTTAAGTAATTATGATAACTATAAAATAGTTGTTTTGGACTAATAATGTCTTGTAATTTGCAGAACAGTTCTTGCCAACTTGCTCGTTGCCTTTTTTTCTCATGTGTTCAAAGGAAAACAAACCAATTTGCTCAGTTTTCAAAGGTTTAAATACTTATAAAGGTGTCTAAACGCAGCACAAGAAAAGTGATGTTAAAATATTTTCAGTGATAATCATCCACACATTCAAGACAAGTTTTTTGTTAATAAATTTAAACTGTGTATTCCCTAGTGTGTGTGTATGTGATTTCATTTATGAGTGTGCATGAGTTCAATTGTGTCCAGGCCCAGCATGAGTTTGGATTACATCTCTCAAGGCACTTCATACATATCTGTTCCATAATGTTAAGTCCTTGCACCACCGTAAACAGTGAAATTGTTAGGTAAAAAATTAAATATGTTTAACAAGCCAGCTCCTTTCGAAATTGAGCTCTATTGCTTTTCTGAATTCTTACCTTTTGTTTGTTTTTTTGTTTTTTTAAGTTTCACAGAAGAAAATACTTCGAAACAGTTTTATCTTGGAAAACATGGATCATTGCATTGCTTATAAACACCAAATACTTCTTTTTAGGACAAGAATAAAGAGTATTTATTAAAAATAAGTGGATTTGATAATTTTTGAATGACAAGAATCGTCAGACATTTTCTTTAAAATTCTCTCTGATTGAACTATTGTTGACAAATACATCATAATGAACACTAATTATACATTTGTTGGCCATTGATTACTCCTTTTAAACAGTTGATACGAGTATGTATGACAAACTAAAACTACACAGATACACATTAGTTAAAATCAATTTGTCATAGGGTTAGGGTCTTTAGTTTCGCTCTTGGTGGATCTCTCACTCACTTACTCATGTACTACTTAACTCTCATAGTAAGTAAAAGTAGCAATACCATAGTGAAAAAATACCCTTTAACATATTAAAGTTCAGCATTCAAAATCTTGTTTAAGTAAAAGTATATAAATATTAGAATCACAATATAAAATGTTAAAGTACTCATTATTCAGGCTGGATAATTTTATAATATTAGCCTATAGATCACTGACTAATGATTAGCCATGCATTCATGTGTAACTATCACCAATGATGCAGCTGTAATATATTTTATATAAAGCGGAAGTAATCTTTAAACATACATTATGTTGTCATATAACTTTAGCTTGAGCTTTTCACTTTCTCAAGCACTTTAGTACTGAAGAGCAGTACGCATCAAGATGGCTAGCATTAGCACTGGAGGAAAGATCCGACACGTTCTCATCCTGAGTTGTAACATATTGCAGCTTTGTCAGTGGACATTTGCATCTACATATTACGCTCCTGGTATCCCTCTGCATCTGCTGTCGACGTTCAAAGATGCCACAACCAATGCCAGGATGTCGACAGAAGCAAATGGCTAGGATTATGCTACAGAAATACGCTGTTCTGTTTAGGCAACAAAAGTAAATTGCAACCAAATGCTGGGACGTCAAAAAAAAGCGCATGAGAAGCAGTCGGCTGACACCACGTTATTGGTTGTGAAACATAATATCTGGTAAGACAGAGGCAGCCTTCCTGCGTAATAACATTAAATAAAATCCCTATCCCCTATGTCCAGCGACTTATGTTCAACCCAAGTTAGAAAACACACCTGACCTTAACTGACCACAGTTGTGAGTTCTACCTGCATTACTGTGCCTGCAGTGGGTTTAAAGAGCCTGTGACTCAAATCATATTTTGGTTCCAAAACCCATCTATTTTCCAGGCAGGTCTCATATGACGAGATGTTGAGACAATCATGCTAATGGAACTGTCTCATTTTAATGCATAAAGTGCTAATGCACCTCTGAAGCATTACTTTCTCCACTGCACAGGCAAAGTACATGTTTTTACAACTTCTTGGAAGCATAGTTAATTAGCAAACAGGTAAATAAGGTCACCATCTGAGCCGAGTCCTTCCATCATCTCACAGAAATTGTATTTTTTGTGCTGTTTCAAGTACTGTTTTTCTCCCACTTACACTCCTTCTCCAGAAAACATCTCTGTCCACGAATGAGGATGCCATTTCTGCAGGAGGAGCTCAGGACAATTGGCTGAATTTCCATATGAAAAGATGGGGACAGAGGAAGGAACAGGAGGAGGTACAGAGTGCTTCGCCCTTCATCTGAGTTACCATGGGGATTGATCGCAATGCACCCTCTAATTGGCTGAAGAAGCTTCCATTTGGCCCCTAAGAGTCCCACTCATGGGCTCTTTCTGTCGTATGTTCCATCCAGCCACTTCACTGCTCCATTCACATGAAAAATAGAGCTCTTGGATGCATTGATAAAAACACTTTGAGTAAAACTTCATTCTCTTAGTCTTTCACTGATATTCTATCTCTGCCCACACAGTTGAGAGGATTTTACCTTTACTACCCAGACCAAGAACTTATTACCAAAGTAGCTATGCCAACTAAACTAGTTTTTTTCCCCAAACAACTGAGCACACAGAAATTACAGTAAGTTGCTAAAAGTCAATCAAGAAATTTTTATGAGGCACGGGTCAGCTGTACAAAAGGCATTGAGATAAAATGTTTGATGATACAATCATTCCTTTTTTTCTCTCTTTTTTTTTATTTACACCCCCCACGCACCCACACACATTGCTTTTCAAATTATATTCACAAAAGGTTATTTCACCAAATCCGCTCACATAGCCCTTTCCTTTATCAAGATGAACTGCTGATGTGCCTCAGTGCAGAAGACAAATGTGCAAAGTCAGACAGCCCGTCTCCAAAAGAATGCCCCCAGTCAGACGAATGCGCTTATCTCTGATGTATTCTCACCGAGTTCAGTGCTGACAAAGAAGTGCAACTTTAAACTGGAGTTTTGCTTGACACGTGTCAAAACATTATGGAGAAACGGTGCAAATGTTGACATCACCCTGTTGTGAGACCTTTTGTCATGTTCACACCAGAGGTAAGGGAAATCAGAGTGACTGTGTTTTAATTTTACACTGAGTTTGTCTCAGTGTTTTCTCTATTTTGCCTCTTCTTGTCCTTCAGGGTAATAACTACAACCTTTTCTATATGCAATCAGCCAGTGGCTGGGGTGCACCAGTTCTCTCTGTTTTATAACATTCTCCATTGTAAACACACATGTGTCACACAGCAACATGTAACCCACACTGTGGATGATTCACTGATTGTAAGTGGATGTAGTCACCTTTTGTAGCGACCATTGTTCAGTTGGCTGGTTGGTCCACCACTGGTCAAATCTCAAATAATACTTCTGAACTATTGAAAGGATTTAATGGATTGCCATTCAAATTTGAAACAGATTCATGGTGCCAAGGGAATAAATCCGACTCACCATGTGCATTGACTGACTTTTCCTTTTGCAAAAAATGTGTTGACAACTATTGGATGGACTGCCATTAAATTTGGTACAGACAATAATGTTTCCAGCGAGATAAATTGTAGTAATTCTGATTATCTCCTGTCCGTGACACCATCATCAAATCAGTTTCGGAATTAATGACCACATGACATAATCTTCATCCTCATTTTTGTGGTTATTAGCAACATGCAAGCATGTTTACAGAGTAAACAAAAATACTGATCATGTTTAAACACCACATCTGCTAATCATCAGCATTAATATTGTCATTGTAAGCATGTAGCATGCTAATGTTAGCATTTGCTCAAAGTTTTACCGAAATACAGCCTCACAGAACCAATGAGTAGACTCTCAGGCTTCATTGCATACTTTGCAATACATACATAATACTTTTTAAAATAATAATCATCACATTACTTCCTGAGAGCTTCCTTGTTGGTTGGAGATGTGCAAAGGCAATACCCTCTGCACAGGTGGTGGTGCACAGTGAGCTGACGCGGGATCATGAAAAGGAAGCATTTTGATCTTTTATACTCGGTGTGGTTTCTCCTCATGGCAAACCAATATCCACTCCAGCTGCAGGGGCCATTGCATTGAAAACTCACGTCTACAGCATAGTTTTCTGCCAATTCACATTCGCATAGATAGAAATTGTCGAATGTGCACGGACAAGCAAAACCCACCGTGTGGAACCCACATAAAGTGCCAATTCTGATTTGCCCGTGCACATATTTGTGACCATCATGGATGCATCAAGTATAAATCCAGCATAACCCCTGCCAACCTCAGCTGTACCTGCATCTGCAAGGCCTGACAGCAAGCCTGACAGACCTCTTGAGGTTTTGTTTTTTCCTCAGATATGTAGTCTTTGTCTTTGGCTGTCAGAAAATGTGGACCATATATTCTGAACTAATCTAATCCTTTGAAACCTGGAGCAATGTCACTTTTCAATTGCAATTCAAGTGCAATTTCTTTCAGAAACATGGGAATAAAAGCAATGAGCAACTTGGTAAGAAAAGTTCTGCAAACTGCGAGAAATTGGAAGATTTGGATTTTTTTTTTTTTTTCATTTAAAGTTTGGGAAAAATGTCTATGGAAAAAAGAAAAAATCTAGGGAAAATTACAAAATAATCATAATTACATAATTTAAAATTATATTGCAAAATTTGATTATATTAACACCCTTTATGTACAGTTTTTTCAGTATTTTTTTTTTTTATAAATTTACAGGATTTTTTTTTTTTTTCATTTCTCGCTTATGTGGTAATTTCTTCTTTTGATGCTCATTGCCTGCCTCTCATTTTTTTTTAAAGAAATCAATCCAGTTTACTAAGGTTTCAAAGAGTTTAAAAACTATAGTTCACCTAGTATATTGAAATCTTATACTTTTACTTGAATTGAATTTCACTGATGCTACAGAGCTGCCTTGGTCACTGTCTTTCATTGTCTATAATGAACATTGGCAGCTGTAGAAAATTGCACTGTGGGGCCAGAGTGGTGTCTATTGTTTGCATACTGAATCATTTGACCAGAAATAGCATGCATGTAACAACTTTTGTTTTCATACCACAGTTTTGGACTATACTATAAAAGCTCAAATACTGTGCAAATGTACCAAAAAGCATATACATGTGTATGCAGAGCAAGGCTCTCCTTTTGTCTTCTTTTTTTTTAAATTCTCATAGATTAATTTTGGCATATTTTCTTCCTTTCCATACGTTTCTGCCAACCCCCCCTTTTCTTCTGCCTTGCTACATATCTTGATAACCCTGCTTCTGCTTCTTTGCTCCTAGGATGAATTTATACAGCGCCAGCAATACACCTGTTATGTAACAATTAATTGAGGTGTTCACATAGTAGTTGAATATGTGTGTTTATGTTATTGTACTGAAGATGTGGGTATATTTCCATAGGCTTTGAGACTTTATAAGAGCAGGACTATTAACTGAATTAACAACACAGGCTAAAGAGAAGAAGCTGCTCTTCGATCATGCCTGAAAGCCTTTATCCCATCTGGGGGTTAGTTTGCTTAAAGAAAATCTTCAGAATGCCCCAGGTCATCATTAGCAGCATAAGCTGGACCAAAACATACAGTATTCATGTAGTATGAGTCAGGTCAAAACCTTACCAATTATCAATACAGCTGCCCTCCAAAGCACCATTAAGCTATGGTTTAAACACACATACATGTTTTAAAGTCCTGTTGAAACACAATTATTAGAATGTTTGAAAAAGCAAATCAATTCTGTTGGATGGACCTTGCCACAGGTCCAATGCTCTACCCGGTCGATGGGGATTCCCAATGGTTAAATGGGGGTGAAGTGTTTGACAGTCATGGCAACAGTACATCTACAAAAAAAATGCAGACAAATGAGGAGGAAAAACCATAATGTTTCATCTGCTCAGAACCCTATTGTAAGAGCAACCCAACAAAATAACCCTCAGCCCTCTGCAGCTGCCATCATCCTCTCTCTGTCTCACTGTGTTGCTGCAGTGCAATCAAACCTTAAAGTTGTGGATTCGAGAGCTTGACATGTAAGACAGATGCCGGTTTGAAATGTTTTCATAAAACACACATTATACAAAGAACACTTTGAATATAGACGAGCACAAACTGATCACTCATATGCTAAAAAATGATGTTCCAGACAGAGGAGTCTCCTCCGGCACTGAAGCAGTCTGATCTGCCTATCTAACTACCAGACACTGTGACCTGAATACAGCGACAGAAAAACTGTCAGCACTGTCTTCTTTTCTGGGGCTCATTTGCTAGTTGAACAGATGCATAGGCCCTAAAGGAAAAACAATGAGATAATGTGATAGGTTCAGTTAGACACTCTCTGACAAATACAATTGACCTTGGTGTAATGGCTGTGTTCGCAGCAGCTTTCCTGCTCGCTCAAAAAGCCGTTTTACAGTGGCCATCATGTCATATCAGCAAATACAGAATCAAAGCTCAAATGCCTAAAGTTAATTATTCAAGAGGGATAATTAAAACTTGATGAATATGTGTACTCTAAAAACATGTGAATTTTCAGCTTGCAGGTAGCAGTAGCAGGTGACAAGTTGGGGTGGTGTGTTTCCTTTTGCAATGCATGACAGCAACAGCCAAGGCAAAAAAAAAATCATCAGCAAATGCTTCTTCAACTGAATAACAATGACGCATTGATGCATTTCCAGCAACAAATCAGAATGATACATGACTTAACTAAGGGGCATGGAAAATAGTACTATGCTATATACAATGTGCACAAGTAAATCACTTCACAAGCACTCCTGTTTTGTGCACAAACCCAAAATAACATGCCCAAAATGAAATGTGCACTGCTCTAAAAACCCTTGTGATTGCAGTCATGATCCTGGCCTCCTCTGAAAAGCAACTCTTTGGAACTTACTACCAGAGTGGAAGACTGTGTCTAAGTGATAACCACATTTACTGAGGCGCACACAGTGTAAAAAAAAAAGGAAGTGTCTTTCTTGCTTGTTTTTTCCCTTTTATGTTTCAGGGTTAAGCTTTGTTGTCATTACACATCACAGGATTGCACAACAAAATGCAACTGTAGCCTCCTCCAGGATGAACACAGAAAAAGTATAAAAACATATTCAAGTATTTAAAATCTATCTACCTACCTACATATCTACCTATATCCTGTATATTCATATTCATATATATAAACAATATGTAAAACACATGCAATATGCAGTGTAATACGCAAGTTTATTGTTCTATTTTGTATCGACTCCTGTACTTAATAAGCAGATTTTTTAGAGTGGCTGGTTAACATGCATGTTTTAGCTAGTTTATTATGAACTACTATATTTTTAATGATTAATGAATGCAGACATGTTGCATCCCTGACCACACCCCCCAGTGATTGCACAGTTCGCCAACACACCCTGGAGTCAGTGTTGTGCATGAACGTCCTCATGCGTGATATACCGCTGCTTTGCCAGTGGCCCTGGCTTAAGATACTGATATAAAGTGACCTTCTGCTGTGCTATGATATGCCATGGGTCAGCCGAATGGCACCTGGCTTGGCTGTATGATATGTGGACGGGCGGTGTCAGTTGATAACACAGCCAGACAGAACCTTATATGCTGCTGGACGGCGTCAGGTTGCTGCCTGTAACAATGTATGCACAGGAATGCAAAGGTTCCATTAAGGCGGGCAGGAGGTGTGGTGGATGGGTCCAACTAACTCTGGACTTTCACACGGGAGCCCAGTGTTCACTTCCCATATAAAACCATGATGGTGGTAAACCTAACCACGTGCTTCTATTGCCTAAACCTAACCATCCCTGCCTTTGTAGCTTAATCCAAACAATGTGCTTTTGTTGACATCCTGCCACTGCTTGTGGCTTCACGGAGCGTCAGCAGCAGGGAGGATACCTAGAGCGTAATATGTAGACGCATAAGTCCTCTGGCAAAGCAGTGATATGTGAAAAAAACTACAGCTAATGTTAAGCTTTAAACATTTAATCAGCTGCGAGCTATTTCTTGTCATTAAGAGATGTTCACTCATAGCATTTCCATCACATTTTGAAAAGAGTATGTACTGCTAAATGCTTCACAAGCAACCAATCAGTCTCAACAAAAGAAAATCCTGTTTCACATTTCCCAACAACAACAACAACAAATGTGTAGAAAGTGCCGGTGGAGAAATTTGTTACTGTGATAATTAAACACTGTTAACTAATCTAACAAGCCTGCAACAGGTAACTGAAATTAGCATCCTGTTGTTATGGAAACAAGATGCATGTTCCACTTTTTATTAACCCTCACAAGAAAGCGCCCCAGGCAGTGTTTTTCTGTACAAAACATGATACACATGATTAAAGCACAATCCTTTATTCCCTTCATTGGAGATAAACACAACTACGAACCAATCAAACAGCAACATGTGCATCCTCTCAGGCATCCAGATATAGTGTGAAACAAATAGAATGGCTGAATAGATTGATTGAATGAATACAGCAGAGTGGTTTCCTAAAATAAACACACGACATAAAGAAAATAGTCTGTTGGCGTTCACATGTGGGGCTTTCAGACTTCAGGTGTGGGAGTGGGAGACTTAAAACATATTTTCTGTGTCTGATCTTGACCCCAAAAAACACACATGCAAGTGCACAAGAATGCATTAATGCATTAAAATCGCTTTGATTCTAAGGGAGAAAAGGAAAAAAAAAAAAAAAAAGTGTTCAACAAGAATGAAAATGTGACATGGGTTTATTTTCCTACTTAGCCTCCGAAGTCCTTTTTCAGTGCTTTACTTCTACCAAGCTTCAATAAAAGGCATCTTCGAAGTGCACTTACGGAAATTTCTCATCATAAACTCAGCTATGGGCAATAATTCACACAAATTCACTTCAAATGCTCTCAGCCAATGGAGTAATGAAAGGTATTTTGCAAACAATTGGTCCCTTTCCTCCTACTGTGCACTGAAGGGGGAAGGAGCAGTGACTGAGTGAGCTGTGACATTGTGCTAGCATCAGCAGGCTCTTGTGGAACTGGGCTCGCTGGCACACAGGAGTTAGCCAGGATTAATGAAGATGCCAAAGTCACTCCTCAGCTCCTGGCTCTAATGGCACAGCACACAATGCAAATGCAGTCGACACAAGATGCCATATGGCATCACTGCCACCGACACACCGGGAACTTTTGAGGCTGAAAAGCCTGGCATAGACGAGACAAAATGCACCCATTACGCATTTTGCTCGCACGTACATTTGTGCACGGGATTGTTAAAATGGCATCCGAGTGCATCCCGGGCTAATTTAGACCAGCCCTTTAGCAGGAAATCCTCTGGTGCCCAAGCATGAGTGATATACAGATCCACCCACAAAGGCCCCGGCTCTATCTATCTCCCATGTCATTGGCATTCTAAATCTCTCAGTCATGCCTGCATCCATAATGGCCCAATTACTGCCGATGGGGATCCCACTCCCTATCTGACAATTACATCTGTTAGAGTTTGAGAGCGTTAATGCCTAAAAAATATCAATTAAGGTGATTGATCAGGATGTTAATATCCTATTAAACAGCAGTCTGGGGCTGCAGAGCATTTCTGTTGATTGGGCTGAAATGAGAGCGACTCTCCAGGATGAAGCGACTGTAGTTTAGTGGGCCAGTTAGATTGCAGATCTAATGAACACAGAGATGGCCCAGAGTTGCATTTTATTGCCGGATAAACCTGGACAAGAACAACTTTGGGTAATTGCTACTGAAAGGCATTTCATGGAGCTATAAAAAGCAGAGCGGACGGACAACTTTTCTAGACGGCTGCGCCAGAAACAGACAGGTATCGATGAGTTTTTTTTTGTTTTTTTTTACAAAGAGCAGGGAAGAAAAAATGACACTTTAAACATTGCATCAAACACAATGATATTTGTCAAAAGATCCCTCACTGTAACAGACTTGAATCAACATTTATTTTTCATTAAACTCACTGGCAGTCATAGTTGAGGTACAGTATGGTGTGCTGATTCTCATTTATAGATTGACTGAGTAAACTTTGACACTGTCTTCTTTGTCAAATGGTAAATTTGTTTCAACAATGTCTTATCTTGAGGTGATGGTATTTCTTTTTCTAGGCTTTTGCCGTTTTAGCACAGTGTTTGAAGAGCTCTGCTGGTGCCGTCTGATATTTAAGTTATAAGCGCTGCAAGCGGGACATTTTATTTCTTCATTCAGCCCCCAGTTCAGCACATGAGGAGGATATCTGCTATTTAAGCTCTCCGAGATGATTGGACGTATTTTCAATTGCAATACGGCTCCTTTCTACCCGACTGATTGTTTGAAAACATAAAGGATCTCCTTGCATTGTTGAAGCGCACAGTGAAGCCTTGAATAGGGGGGCAATTAAATTCTAAAGTGTAATTTCATACATTTGCAGTGTGTTACAAAATGTTTCCTCTTTTTATCGTCTTGTCGATGATCACCAGAGTGCTGCACTCATCCCTCCCTCCGTCCCCTTTTCCCCTCCTCCGCTGCTTCCATTTCTGAAAGGCTTCTAGCCGTTCCATTCTTCCCCTGGCACGGCATCACACACTCATTTCATTTCTCATTTACAGACTGATAATCAGAATGTCATTACAGTGTCCACACTGGGCCGCTGGAGGGGTAATTGAGCAGCATAAAAGGCATTTGAAAGAGGGATGAATAATATAAGTGGAGAGGGGGGTGAGTGGCGAGCTGGACCAAGGCCTGCTCTCTCAGGTGTCTGGCTGCTATCGGGTGGCATCCGCCTTGGCATTATGGTTAACCATGTCTACGTCAACCTCATTTTTCACTTCTGGCACATTAGAGGCTGAACAGGCATCAACACTGATCTGGAGGAAAAGTGGGGGAGGATCAATAGGAGAGTTTTAGAAGGTCAAAGTCAAGCATCAACAATCGCTTTACATCATGCAAGCCCTGTAGATTTAGACGCTAAAATGGAGGATTATTTTGTCCTTGATTAGGGTGTTCTCGCCATTCGTGGCAAGTCCTGGCGGTTGAATCTGCACACAAAGCACGTCCACCCAGGTAGAGGTTAAGCCCATGTCTCTCTGGGAGGCTACAAAGACTTTATTTCTCATAAAGACTCCGTCTGAGCTGTCTTTATATATTACTCGCAAACTGCTTGATTAATTAATCACTGGCTGGCTTTAAAATGTTGTTGTGTCGTAAACAATATATTTTACCACCGCCCCTAAAATACCAAAATCGAGCATGACTCCCCTCAGTTGCTTTGACACAGACAACAACGGTTGCATCTGTATTACAATCTAATGTTATTTGTTTTGTTGCTTACCCCTCCCCTGCTCCCATCCGCCCCGGCTGTGGCGTGGCAGCTTGGCACAACGCCAGCCCCGTTTGGCCGTGGTGGTACATTTCCATCTCATTCATCACATAAAGACAGATAATCAGAAAGTCATTACAGTGGCTTGACACCAGTGCTTGCCCCAGGAAGACAGAGTAATTGAGCACCACAGAAGGGAAGAGAGCAGACTGAGCCAAGGCCACGCGGTAATGAATGTGAGATGTCGACATACGAGGAGGGGAAAGGATCTGGACGCGCGGAGACACGGACGGACAGAAAGCGAGACTGACACCTGGGCTGGTAGAGGAAGACTGATACGTGTGGGTTCGGTGGACAAAGAGAACATTGTGAGGGAAGCGCGAGAGAGGTAGACAGACAAACGCTGGCATGACTTTCAGGTAATTGAATCAATACACACACTGTCAGGGAGAAGAAACCACAAAAAAGTGAGATTTGACTGGTGCTCTGACTGGTCCCGTGATGCTGTGGTAACTGTATGTGGGTGTGCTTCTGAGGAAAGCTACAATATTCACTTTCTAATCACTTTTTATCAAAAGAACAACAACAGCAACAAAAAAAAAACAGTTGCTGTTAAAAAAAAACAATTAAACAAACAGTTTATTTATTAGGAGAACAACATTTATTTAATCAGTTTATATAATTGAAATAAATATGTTTTTCAAGAACAACTATGAGTTTGGAATTTCAATTGACTCATAAAAATAGGGCTAAATCACACTGTTTGTTTCAAGCAGCAACCTATGAGGCTGAAAAATTAAGCCGATGCAAAAGTGCCAAAATCTGCAGTTCATTGAGTGGCCCCTTGAGGCTGGTTCAAAAACACAGTCAACCTCTATAGACCCCCATGATAAAAAAAAACCCCAAAAAAACTGTCTGGTACAAAAAACAGTTTTGGTCTCTATAACAAATGTTATGCATAATTAAGGGCGGGGCCAGTTGAGTAACAGGCTGAGGTCTTGCTAGTCTGTGAGTCAGATCCATCAGTCACATTTATAGCTTCAACCTCTCCCTCGAAATGCAGTCGCATTCAAATCGGCAGTCCACAAACTAATGGGCGATATCAGGGTAGCTACGTGCGAAAATGTTACAGTCTATGCTTTGTTCCAAGTAGAAAACCCCAGAGTCTGGTTCATTTAATGAAACAGCAGAGATCAAACGTGTCCTTGGTTAGTTTCTAGCCAGCTAAAAAATTAATATCAGTTTATATTTAGAATATTTCAGAGCTTTACTTTTGCTGTTAGACAGCCTGTTTTGATGGGGAACTACAGTCATTATCTCGTAGTCATCAGACTCCATTAAAAAAAAAAAGTTATTTTAGAACACTGGTGTTGCTGGTCTACCACTTCCTTGATTAGTTACTGTGTGGGGAAGGTAAAGCAGTGTAAATATTCCAAATAAAGTAAACGCTTGAACTTATATAAATAGTTTTAGGTGGCTAAATTAACATGTCACTACACCCCCTATCCACAGCAGTACATTAATTTGCTTCTGCAGGGTTTGCCACACATTTATTTATTTATGGCGGCATGCCACAACTAACATCTTCCGCCACTTATTGACTTTATATTTTTGGAGCTGGAAAGTTCATGAGCAGTGCTATTGGAATAAATATGTTGTTTGGTTATTAATTGCACCACACCGTCAGAGTCCAAAGTGCACTCTGGGTATATACGCAGCAGCAGAGCCCCAGGCACAGACAAAGTGAAACTGAACCCTTCATTGCACTGCGTCTAAAAATGTTCTTTCACTTGCTTCTTAAGCAGCTTCTCTTCTCATCCGCAGATCTGATCTGATCAGCTCTGACTGGATCGACAGATCGATTATCCATCCAGCGGCTCAAACTCCTTACACTACTACTGAGCGGAAAAAAAAGAACTCATGACAAGTTCTGTCTGTGCTTTGTTTCAGGACCCCCACAATCTTCCAAATTTAGAGAGGGGACAGGGAATGATACAAAAGGGACAAACAGACTCAAGATTAAAAAAAAAAAAAAATTAAAAAAACAAAAACAAAACAAAACCAAAAAAAAGATAAGTATGCTGGCTGAATCTGATGTTGTTATTTATGAGGTTTAAAGTAACACTAAGTAAAATAGCAAAAATGGAACACCAACACAGAATATTAAATAACACGACTTGTGAGCATAAAAACATGCACATGACACCGCTAACCCTCACATCACACACTCTGCTTAAAAGCACAAACCAGAGCACGTCGCTGACCCAGAGAGTCATTATGCCCAAATGACCAACACTGACTAAACAGTTAAAATATAAATATAGATACAGCATGTAAAGCAGTATAATAAGCCTCACAATTAACATAATATCCAAATGCAACATGACTTGGTCCTTGCACTTTGAGTAAATGTGTAATGGTTTTTTTTTATCGGATTTTCAAAGTAGCTGGATATTTATCTCCAATCAAAATCCATTATAGCTGCATTATAAATCATCATATTGTCTCAGTTGGGCTAAGCACACAGAAATAAGACACCACCAAACACCTAAATGGACACAGATCTGAAAGGAAAGCATTTTTTAAACAGTGTTTTAGGGTGCCTATAAAGTTGCAGCAGCTCTCAATTACAGTTCCTGGTCGTGTAGCTACTGACACCAAATCAGTAAGTGATTTACGCCTGCAACAAGGTGACTGCAATGAATATGCTTGTAGAATGGAAAACCAGTAAAAGTATAATCCCCAAGGACTAGGACTGAGAGCGGCCGCTCTGTCAGACCCTCTTTGTTTTGTCAGACTTCAGGTGGTGCTTGGTTTATTGCTACCTGTAGGTGCCAGGACAGCTCTTAGCCGAGGATGATCTCATTTTCTGGGTTGGTAGGTTTCCAAGATCTTTTAAAAGTTGCTTGTTTTTTGAAAATTTCCCAGCCTCCCTCTGCAGTAGAAAATTATGCTACCAGCTGTTTTTATTGTTATTTATTTTTTTTTACAATTACAGTTTATACTGTATGTGCTTTAAGCAAAACAGAGTTTGGACTAAACATCAATAACACAGGGAGGAAATGGCCGTCCATTTCTTTATGTGTTTTTGAGGGAAGACTTTCTGATGGTAATGGAGCTCCAGCCCTAAAAACACCAGCTCTTAGCCAGGTCTTAAGAGTGTCTCAGACGCCTAATTTTCAAAATCATAGAGTGCCTATTATACCAACCCACTATTAGAGTTCCTCAGTAAGTGATAAAAACAGTGACTGAGCCACAAAAAAGCTCGAATTCCTATTAAGAGTCCTTTTGTAGGTAACTTTTTGTGAAGGGGCATCAAGCAGGGCAATAGGGTTATCAGGAAGATAAATGTTGTTTTCTTGGTTCTTCACCTTTTCCTCAAATGACTGAGTCACAAAGTATCTCCACTCCACCTAAAGCACGTCTCCACTGGAGAAACAAGGCCTGATCCTGTGGAGTATTTCAGGGATTGTTTGCCAGTGTTTTGGGACAGACAATTATTGTCTAGACCGTCAGATTATCAGAGCAGACTCAGTGATACCTTAAGGGCTTGCAAAATGAAGAGCTTTCTTTGTTGTAGATTTTTTTCTTAAAGTAAAAATATATAGACATTGACAAGCCCAGATTAACTCGTTTTTCATAGCATTCCTTGGATACGTGCTGCTTATGCTCTGGCATCTGTTCACTACCTCACCTGTGCACTGTGTCCAGGAAAAACCCGAAAGCAACAGATTTAGAAAAAAAACAGAGTCAGAGGTCAGAGTCTCTGCAGATAAATACACCACACGTTTCTAGAGTGATGTCAGAGAGGGATTACTTTTTATATGACTTTACTCAGAAAAATATCTTGCATAGTATAGCTTGAATGAAAATGCACGTGACCTTCCCCACACAAAATCTTTCACTTCTTCATGTCGGCATGAAACTCTCTTAGTAAAATAATCCATAGAATTAACACCTGTGCTGGAAAGTACCTGGTTATTTGATAAAAAGTTTAAGGTCCAAGCCTGCATGCATAAAAACTTCACGATAGATTTAACTACAACTTCCAAGATGCTTTTGGGCTAAATATTCCTGTATTGTTGGAAAAACACTGAGAACACAATTAAATATTTTTGCTTTTAAATTTTGCCACAAATTTTGATGAATTCAGCAACCATGTTTTGTCATTAAATCTGACTCAGACCTGACTTGTTTCTTATCCACCGTGACCGAAGTTCATGGGCTTTGTAGTAATTTGAGCCATCTATCAAGACAAAATGACAACAGACATGATTACTCAGAAACTATTTTGAAATAGTTTAAACTGATGATCACACCATAGGCATTATCCAGGCTCTGGATAAAGTGGATAGTGTTCTCTGCTAAGAAATGGGAGTATGACATTAAGGAAAAAACACTTCAATTTGTGATTTTAGTGTGATTTTGCTGATTTTTCTTCTTTACAACTTTAGTAGATTGCTTTTGGAAAATCATGCATCGCCTGTTGTAACAATCAGCATTAACACAACAGCCAAGTTGCCAGAGAAAATGCTGGCTTGTCAGCAAAACATGAATATGTTATATTTGCGTGTTTAATATGCAATATATCAATGTTTCTAAAGTGACAGAACTTATGAACTGACTTTGTCAACTGGACACCTGCATCTGCCAAGCTGCAGACCGCTTAAGATGACTGCTGGAGACTAACAAACACCAAAACTGGTTGATTGCCATATTTTTAGCCGCTTTTTAGGAATGCATGTTTTTTCTGCCAAGACATAACCGCTTTTCTTACCAGAACAGTGGCAATAGTTTTGTTTATTTATTTTTTTTAATTTTTTTTTACAGAGGAATTGCTGCTTTTTCTACCATAAAAGTGGCACAAAACAATGTTTTTTTTACAGGGCTTCACAGCTTTTCCTGCCTGGACTGTGCCCCAAAACTGGGTATTTTAAACCACAGCATAATCTCTCCAAAACCATAAACTAGTCATCTTTGTGCCGAAACCTAACCACACATACCCACAGCATTATTGAAACGTTAAGTTTCAACATATCCACAAAATTATTACGTGCAAATGTAACATATCCATGGTTTTCAGGGACAGAGTTTTCTTGCACTAGTGTTGAACACAGTATGTTCTCTGTTGTCACCTGGAACTGGATTACAAAGATAAGAAGACAGACGTGCCTGCACTTAAACAAAATATATACAGCCTCTTGTAAATAATACCGTGTGTTTAGGCATGCATTGTTTTAAATGTTTTTAAGGTGGCACATAAGAATCAACACTGAACACAATAGTCCCACTGCTAATCTATGTTATGGCTTAATTGAGAGATGATGTGCAGAGGCAGCTGTGGAACACCACCTGCCAGGTTCTGACCCTGGTCTGGAGCTCAGCTGTGTCCAACAAAGACACGCTGTGATTGGCTATGGACTCTGTGATTTCTCCAAGGGCACCTGCGGACCATAATAAGTCTATTATAGAGAGGGCAAACCAAAAGGCAAGATTCAATACTCCCTCCTCACATCTGTTACTTTGCCAAATATTTTCTACAACACTGCTCTGATCTTTTCATTTCACTCCAAATTTGAAATAACCTAATTCCGTGTGCTCATTTGTAACTGCCATCCATGGGGGCTTTTCTTTTATTATCCATGTGTGGTGGGTTCTGTCTAACCAAGGCAGTTGTTCCATCGATTTATGACTTAAATGCATGACCATACTACCATGCCAACCACACAGATCCCGTAGTAAGACACTGCAACCTTAATTCAATGTTACAAACTGACTGCACGCTGTATGAGTTACTGTGACATAGTGTAGCTTAGTCTTAGTGGTGTGGGTGGTGAAAAATGTTTTCATCTCAGGGGATACTGCAGCCATACAAAGCCTTTGCCCTTTGCTGACATCTTTCAGTACCATTGGCAAACCCTTACTGGACAAGACTAGTGTCTCCTGAAACTGCATGACATACTGTTTAGAAACTGATAGTCCTCATTAAGGGGCTTTTTATAAATATGTGTTGAGACTACTGTGCCCATCTCCTGGAAACCTGACACACACGCTGGTGATACAGGATACAGCGGACGGAGCTAATGTTGGGGCTTCCCATAAATACTTATGTGTACTGTGCTCAGACTAATCAGCACTACTGAGCCTGTCTACTGGAAACTTCTGTTATTGAATAAAGCAGATGCAGCTTGTTGCAAGACCTCCCGCTTAGTTTAATGACTCCATACACTTAATGCCCATTTCTACAAAAATGCTTTTGACTCCACACATGGATCCTTGAATGCTCAGTATTACCAAGCACAAAAAAATAAATAAAAAGGCCTGTGACCAAGAATGTCAAGGGTTTTTGCAGATAATCTATAAAAGCCAACTCAAAAAGGCTAATCCTCAAGCAACACTCAAGCATGATATATATCAAGGTAATAAGTTATTCCCACTGCTGTTTTCATAAATAAATCATCATAAAGCACAGATGTGAAGACAATGGCAATTCTTTCTGACGGGGGACGTGTGGGTGGATGGTAGCGAAGAAAGGGAAGGACAATTAGCAGTGGGAGAGTCAAACTATCAGAGGGCCACATACAACAGCTGCAAGCAAGTGGGGGTTCCACAGTTGCACAGGAGCCACGATAACAGAAGAGAGTCATTAAGATCCATGTATCTTGTCAGAATACACCAGGTACCCAAGCACAAGCTGAAATAACAACATCTGAGCCAGCAACACATGCACCCTTCCAATCATCATGCCATTAGATATCCAGCTGGTGTATCAAGCTTCCAACAGAGGACACACGAGCTGCTGACATCAAGGAACTGTGGATTCCGACAAGAATCAAGCAAAAGTAACACAACAGCTGGGAAAACAGGGCAAGGGCTAGCTAGAGTGTGTTGACACAAAAGCACTGAGATGTACATGCAACAATGTCAGATAAAAGAGGTGACTGACATGAAACAAGATGGAAAACAGGTTAATTTGTGGGATCTGTAGAGCAGTGAAGATCTCCTAATCAGCGGTTCCCAATTGAAGTCCAAAAGTGGGTGGCAGGTCTATTCTGCATGGACCACATGTAACTTGTCAAGTTGTAAAAAAGCACATAAAGTGCAACAAATTTCTGGTACAGAGCTTTTATTTTGAGGAGCAAAGTATAGACACTGAACATGACCTTAGAGATGCTTTGTCAACCAACGCTCCTGACTTTGAGAATCTTTTGAACAGCAAAACACATCCTCCTCTTTCCCATTTACTTGCTTGCCGTTTGTTTGCAGGCAAGCATTTTCACATGCTGTGTATTCGTGTTTTATTTTTCTTTAATAAGGCATACAAAAAGCATACAGACTTTGTAAAGGGCCCTATTCACATCAACCTATTTCTTTCCAGTGCAGCAGCTACTTTATTGCTCTGTTCTTGGCATCATTTGGCCTAACATGCTGTGCCTTTGCACTTTATATGTCACTGATCTTATAATAATATGCACTTATCTGTTTGTCTGCTATCTATTTATAAGTTTTAAGTAACTGCAATTTATTCTTGCACTGTTTATTTCATTTTGTTCTAAGCCAATGTGTTGTTTACATTTTGTGAGATAAAACTGAATATGTGGTAATTTATCTTATGTATGGAGCTTGCACAAATGACTTAGGAAAAATCTAGAACATACGACTGCAACACTTTGGCACCACTGCCGTAAACAAATCAAGACAAAGAAGCAAGTCCAGGAGAGGGACACCAGACAGCAAATTTGAGAATGAAGAATGAAGTCCTTCAACCCATATGACCACATTAATTGAATGTTTATACTAATTGAATACAACCCACATGAGCATTTTCTAAATTAGCACCTACAGGTCGTAGAATGAATATCTTGAATCACCCTCTAATGGTCGCAGTCACAACAAAACTACTTGGTTAGGTTAAGAAAAAACTTCATGGCTTGACTTAAAAAAAAAGGTTTTTTTTTATATATGGTTACATAATGTAGCTCACATGACACACGGCAAGTCAATCATATGTTGACATACTCCGTTTCATTGTTTAAGTAACCATGATTTGACTTTTGGTTTCCCACAGGGCAAAAACGACAATCTCCTGGATGAAAGTCCAGTACTTGTTTGACACATCTACCTAAGCTTACATTCTCTTTTTACTACATTACGTAACTTTCCCTCTTTATCATTTCATAACTACTGCCACTAGAAGTCACTACCTGACAAATAATGTACCATATGGGTCGCGATTTCTGTTTGTAAAAACACCCAATGTGTTCATAATTTAGACAGCCG
Organism: Plectropomus leopardus; assembly: GCF_008729295.1. Classification (NCBI taxonomy): domain Eukaryota; kingdom Metazoa; phylum Chordata; class Actinopteri; order Perciformes; family Serranidae; genus Plectropomus; species Plectropomus leopardus. Next base: position 10,378,098 of record NC_056471.1, read on the forward strand.
CAAAAATCATGTATGATTTCCAGATCCAGGCCCTGGCCAAACTGACAGTACTTTGCTCTATGAACAGACAGCGACAGTGGTGATTATTTGAACTACTCAGGGCTGTGACACAAAAGCTCAGCAAGTGGCACCAACAGACTCAAAGAACAACATCCAAAATCTGCGGCCACAAAAGTGCTGTTATAGGACCTGTTATGGTCTAATTTTCATCTCACTAACAGAGGCCTAGTTTTTTCCTTTTTTATCACACCCACTTCAGCTTTATTTTTCCCTTTTTCTCAGTTCATTAGCACTGGTCGAGGTGTGAGTATGTGTTAGTCCTTTCATAAGCAGAGGTGGGTAGGTCTGCTAAAAAACTTGATTGAAACTTGGAGGCGAAAAAAGTGAGCAGTGCTTCTTTATCAAAAGATTTCCCCTAAATTGCTCGCACACATTTCATCAAATAGAAATGCCACTTGATTCAATTTGCTTTCCTGCATCTCCACCTACCCAGCAGCGTGCACCACATTCCGCTTTGCTGTGGCATTTTGTCGATTTGTTAGCGGAGCCCATCTCTCCTTTTGTCGTGCGTCCTTCAATCCCAGCTGAGGATTTAAGCACGGAGCAGACACATATGCAGACAGGTAACAATATACACACGCGCAGGCTGGTGCACACAAACACACAAATGCATACAACACTAGCAGATTGGACCCCAAGTGGTTATTTTCCACAGGGGATGGCAGTTAAGAGACGGATCAGTTCAACAAAACAAGGCAAAACAAAAACAACCTCAAAATGACATTTCCATGGAATTTAAAAGAGGTATCTGCAGTATGTGTGAGTGCGTGTGTGTCTGCAAACACAAACAAAGGAGAGTTGAATCCATGACAAACAGGCAAAAAATAATCATCCAGACACCACCGTTTTTGCTCATAAGAAACAGTGTCTGTGTGATGATGAGAGGACTCTTAAAGAGTGTTAAAGAGTCTTCTCATCAAGTCACCGCGCTTCACAGCTGAGACCCAGGCTACAAGGCTACACTATTGACGCATGTTGAGCATCCTTCTATGTTTTTTATGAATGTGTATTTTCTTAGACACAAGTCTTACAAAATGCATGTTCTGCATGCATAAATATTAATAATGTTTACTTTTATGTGTAATAATGTGGCCATATCATGCACCTCAAGTACGTGTGTATGTGTGTAGGAATACACACAGGATACCACGTGTTTGATGCTAAAAGTTCCAATGGGAATCTTCACAACAACTTGTTTGAAAATGAAAATGGTTGTATTTTCTACAAATACCCCCTGTTGGGTTCATGGAGAAGAAAAGAGACGTTTCAGTGGACCCCCTCCTGTTTTAGTTACGGCCCCTTCACTCCGCGCACTCTTTTCTAGCATTTCCAGGGAAAACACAGGCCGACACAGACAGCTGCCTGACTCTCACTCATGTATGGCACAGTATGTGCGAGTATTTTTGTGTTCTGGTATGTGTGACAAGTGTGTGCAATTTTGGGACAATGTTTGATGCTGTCTCTAGTGTGTGTGTGTGTGTGTGTGTGTGTGTGTGTGTGTGTGTGTGTATGAGGGAGAGGGTGCATGTCTTGTCAGTATGGAACAAACACAGCTCTGTGAAGCTCAGCTCAACTAAGAATCTCTCATGACAAAGTTGTTGAACACCAGTTTTGAAGTACTGCCTGTTGCTTTGTTATACTTTTACCATTGGAAAATATAGTAAGTTACCGCAGCATTAAGTGTGTGGGAAGGAAGCAGTGGCTTTATGAATGCAATATAATTATGAATAGCTTGTTTATTGCTTTGGTGGTACAAGTACTAAGATTGTTTACTTAATAAAAATTCTCAAGAAAATACTTCACTACAAGGTCAAGTGCAAATTCAAAATATTATTGAAATAAAAGTACAGGAGTATTAATCAGCAACATGTCAAAAGTACTTATGCAGAACAGCTCCTTTTACCGTATTTAATTACAACACATTCTCACTCCAAACTCTTCAAATACCTACGCTTGATCTGCCGTTCAAGAACGGCGTTTCAACTTAGCCTTGTCGCATGCATCGCTGCTTTTCAAAATAAACTTCAAAAACTGGAAACGAAAACAAACATTTACAAACATTACATAAATTACATATTTCTCGATGTCTCGTTGCTCGCATAATAAGTTTCATACACTAGCACATAAAATCATTAATAAAATAACTCAACTGACTTTTGGCTTCACAGGGTATATAAAAAGCGACCCCTGGGGTGAAAGTCTGGAGCGTGATTGACCCATCCACCCCCCCTCGCTCCTCCATACACTATTCTCAGCCAAATTATTTGCTAGCGATTATTATTTGCCCCCCCCCCCCCAAAACCTCAATTTGCCTCAATTAGTTTAGAGATACTGGAAGATTATTCCATTCAATTGCAGCCATGTATAAAAAGGTATTATATATAATATTATATTGTATCTGTTGAGCTGCCTCTACTTGCACAGTCGTGATTGTCTCTGAAGCAATTTAAGTAGCTGGACAGATATTTTGGGACCTCATTATGAACAATATTATGGGTAAATCCCAACTTGATTTGTATGACTCCTTTTCAAACTGGGAGCCAATTAAGTTGTTATAAATATGTTGAATCAATATGGACATGGGAATATTACTTTAACAAAATCCCAATTAACTTGTTTTAGGCAGTTGGGCTGCTGTGTAGTGGTAAATGAGAAAATGGCAGCATGCTCAAGGCGGCAATGAACGAGTGCTGCAGCTTATGTCTGTAGTGTTGAAATAGTGTTCTTGCCAAGAACTCAGTCTTTTGATAGATTTTAACGAGGGCTTTCAAAGCCATGGCCTCCGCTGACTGATGTTTCTCTAATGTACATACTAGTTCACTATGTCCTTAAATAACAGTCCCTCCTACTTTATCCTGGGGTCTTTCCTACTTTAGTTCTGGACCCAAAATAGATGGCCTGTGCTGAAGAGACAGCTTGTTATACGACAGCCAAGTCCTAGCATTCTGAAGCTTCATACCTGAAAAAGACTTTTGCATACATACACATCTGCTAAATCTGTTTGAGACATGAGAATAGTTCAACCGTCTGCATAGAGAAAAAGGTCAGATGAACAGCAAAGGTCAGATGAACAGCATCCTTCAAGTAATTAACATATAATAAAACTAGAAATACCGCTACGTGGTTGTATGCCTCTGCTAACCACTCAAGTTGCACTTATAGTTTACATCCATGACAGCCAAGGTTAGTGTCACCAATTCAATGTCTGACCAAATATTCCCCCTCTGTCCCTGACTTAATGATGTTGAGTAATGGCCAGAAACGTGTGTTTGCAGAACACCATGATGTTATGAAATGTCAGAACTTTATCATTATATCCTATTAGACATTTGTTTGCAAAATGAGTGTATGAATTCTTGAGATATGGCCAAAACTGTGTTTTATGAGGTCACTATGACCTTGACCTTTGACCTTCAACCACCAGATTCTAATAAGTTTGCTCTTGAGTCCAATAGGGACATTCCCACCATATTTTAGGAAACTCCTTTGAGGTGTTTTTGAGATAACACATTCACAAGAATAAAATGAATGCAAGGTCACTGTGACCTTGACCTTTGATTGCCAAAATCTAATCAGCTCATCCTTGAGCATGTTTGGGCCAAATTTAATGAACCTCCCTCCAGGTGTTCTTGAGATATCGTGTTTATAGGAATGAGACAGACAAGGTTACAGTGATCTTCACCCTTGACCACCAAAAATCCAATCATTTCATTTCACGTTTGTGCTACACTTGAAATTCCCTGAAGGCGTTCTTTAAATATTGCGTTCACAAGAATGGGCCAGCGGGACACACAACCCAAAAATATAATGCCTGCCTTGGCGGTTGCTGGCATGGAGGCAAGAAAGCAGAAAGAGTAGCCCCAGGACAATCCTTTGAGGGACCCCACAAATTAAAGTTTTAGCTTTGAATCATGTCCCATTGACATCCGCTATCCGTGTCAACAGAGTCTTACGAATTGACCCACTGAACAGCCAAATTGTTAACCCGATGGCCTTCAGCTAAAACAGGTTTTCATGATCTACTGTATCAAAGGTCCTTTGAAGGTCGAACATGACAGTTCCACAAAATTGGCCCACATCAAAATCCTCGCTGATGGTGGCTGTTGAACCGTCTAAATACTAATGGTCCTTCCGCAGATATTTTAATCAGTGTTTCAGAATTCTTTGGTTTCATTTCTGTAACAAACGTCCAAGATAAATAAAAGTTAAATCACTAATCACTTACATCTGGATACCTTTTGATCCAACTGTGTGTCAAGACCAGAAATCATACAGTTTGAAGTGGCTCACAGCAACTTCACAAATCTTAAGGTGTTGCATCACAATCATCTGAGAAATTGATCAATAAGCTGCCAAACAAGCATTGATGGCTGCAGTCAAACAACTGTCAGTCAAACAGTCATTAATGGACATGCACTGTTCTAAACCTTCCTTTTCTGTGCTTTGGCAAAAACAATGGCCACCTGGATTCATTTTGCACAAAAGTGGCTGCAGTAACTGGGAAAATCACCTTCTGAATAAATGGCCTGCAGCTGCCACCATATTCCCTTTCCAACATAACCTGAAGTTATTTTGGAAGCTTAGTATAAAAAAACATTGATGGAACACTGGTGATTCTTTCTAACTAACATACTAGATTGAGCTGAGAGTTCTTCTTTCACAAATAACATCTTAACTTTCCCTTTGCTTTTAGACAGCTTTTACAGTGAGGAAATGACTGATGCCTACAATTGCACAGGCCTCATACAAGCTAAATCTCATCTAATCCAAACCTCTTGACAGCACACTTTAATGGTAAGCTAACTTTTATACACTTTGAGAGATTCAATGTGTCTAACATTTTAGGAAAAGTTCTTTATTTCTTAAGTAGGCATTTTTTTAATCTTGATGCAGTTTTACTGTCATTCTCTTCAGGCCTTTCATACTTGAGCAAATTGGCTTGATTTTTCCAACTTTCCGAGATATGGCCAAACAAGTTACAAGAAAATCACTTGGAAATAAGCAAAAAAGTGCGAAAAAATACTCTTTTTTTAAACGTAATTTATATCGAGAATTAAGAGAATTACAATTATGGTTCTTTTTCTTTTTTTATACACTTTCCCTTGTTTTTTTCATCATATCTAATTCACACCCACAGCTCATTCTCATGTCATCTTTCACTTGTTTTTTTTTTTTTGCAGTTTGCACGTTTGCGAGGTTTGTATATGATGTTTTTCTTGTGTTTTTGAATGATACAGCTTCTCAGCTTTCAGAGCTTTAAATGCTAGTGAAAACTGATGTCACTACAGTTGCTAAAGGATCAACTACAATATAATCTGTAGTGACACTGGTCCTGCTTGTGTGGGTGAACAAACATTTTGAAATAGCACGTCAGCAATGCAGTGGGGTTCCACACACTTGTTCAAAAGTCGAAGCAAGCACCTACATCTCAGTTAAAGAAACATGGACGCAGCCAACACACAACAACACACTCCATTCACATAGATAATTTATTCAAGAATTAAGTATCATGAGAAAATCTAACATTCCTTAATAAATTTACCAGAATGTCTGGAAACTACTTGTAAATCTTGTTTTTTGGAGGAAGGGAGTATACATCTTTTCCCAACCCAAATAAACTCAACACTCAGCTTCCATCCAGGTGCTGCCTACAGTAAGGAAGGCATGTTTGCCTAATCAGAAGCAGTTGCTAGGCAGAAGAGAATCACTGGACCAATCACCTTTTATGTGTATATTTTTTTGCTATGCAGTCAGAGGAGAAGCAGGAAAAAAAAGAACTGTCACACTGTCTCTTAGGCTCGCTTTTTGTGCTAAATACTAACATGAAATCTAGACTGAATAACCATTTCATTCCATTATATTCAACATGATTTATTCTGACATTGTCTTTCTTTATTTATTAGTGATGTAGTAGTGACCGGCTGCTCTGGAAATGTTTTCACTACTTTTAACATATTTCCTAACATTTCACCCCTCATTCAACTGTAGTTTGCACTATTTGCAACACACAAGACACCCTCTGACTGGGCTGCCGGGAGTAATATCTTCTAGCGTTTCCATCATCTCCTTGTCCGTAATATGCAGAGGGATAGGTTCCCTACTCCCCGATCAGGTCACAGCTCCAGGGATGATGCTGGCAGCCAGTACATTGTGGAGTGACAGTCTGCATTTGAGTGTCAGTTTTCTAATTCACACTGCCTTTGCAAACACTCATACCTGGGGGAGTGACGGTGGCCTCTCTACTGAAGTTCATCTGTAGGTTCTTTCAAGGACATGAGTGGTCCAAGGTGAAGGACAACATGCATGGCAAAGTATAAACTGTTCAATGAGCAGCAAAAAAACACATTGCTCCATGACTCTGCTTAACGGTATCTTGTCATCCTTATTGTCTGCAAGGTGAGGTGGCTCTAGACAGCCAGTGCCAAACTCTGCCTCACCGCCCTCGTTGCAGCTGAGCTCCATGGGGGAGCGGAAACACTAGACATAGTCCTGCTATTCCTGGCATCACATAGTGGACTGGGCTTGGCAGTCTATAAAGTCCGGCAGGGCCTGAATGCTGACAGCAGGATGGTCAGCAACCACATACGTGAAAAGCCCACATAGGCAGGAAAGAGTAAAACAAAATCTTAAAAAAGAATGATCAGTATTGTTGCTGCTTTACGGGTCCAATAGACTGGTGCAATCTGTGGTCAAACAGCACATTCAAGTTTTCTGAATCGTCAAGTCTAAAGAGCTACATTACAGATTATATGCCTAAATATAGAAGTTTGTAAGAAGTGATTATATCTTACACATCTTCCATAGGGAGGTTAAAGCTTATCTGAATGAACAAAGGTAAGGCAAAAAGTATTCTGTAAAGCAAAGAAAAGGATGTGTACATACTACTAATGGGGATAATAGAGCACTTTTGGACAGTTTCTCCTCAAAGGCATTCCACTTACACATAAATAGTGCTGGGAGTAGCTGTGTGAAGACCAAAAAGAGAGCTTGAGAGAGTAGTTCAAATCCTGTGTACTTTCTTGTTGCACCCTTAGCCGATTGTTGCGTGAAGCCGCCGTGTTTGTCAAATTAGTCGATTCTGGAAAGTGACAGAAATGATCAATTGGAGGAAATGGGTTTCAGACGCTGTTGACCATCTGACAGGCGTTTTGTTTGAAGCATACTGAAGACTTGAATCCTGGGAAACATGATAAATGTAGGCTTAATTTTCCTCCTTGCTATAGAAATGTTGTGTTTTCTGACAATAGTGCAGCCCTTGTCTATTAGGTCAGGCCTCTACATTCTTACAAACTGAATGATTCATCTTTATTTTCACATCTACTTTAGTGAATCAAGGTTTAGTCAATCAAGGTTTAACTGGTATGTGTTCCAATATTTTATGCCCAATTAGCCTGTGGCTATGATATTGATATCTGTAGCCCCATTTCACACATGCACTGCAAATCTAAAATGATCTAGGCATTACCCAGTGGAGGTATGTGAGAACACAAATGTCTGCATCAGTTGGATTGGACATTAAACAGACTCTATCCTTCCAGCACCCTAGTACAAAGTTTATGTAATGTCCGATTAAGCAGAGCAGGTAATTGTCCGAAGAATTCACAGCTAGCCAGAGGGCGTATTGATGACGACTCTATCATGAGGCTCATGTGATATCAGAAGAAAACAAACATTGGAGGGTGAAGAAGGGTCATTCAGACAAAGACGGCAACGAAAATGTCTTACTGGAGTGATGACAAGATTCAGGAACATTCGTTGGCAAGGGCGAAAGCCAAAAATCACCAGACAAATTCACGGAACGTCGAAATGCAAATGACTGCAGTGTCAGGTCCTGCCTCCTGCACACTCCACTCGGGTGCCACCCCTTGCCTAAACCTTCGAGTTTTTCAGTACGTCAGAATGCTTCTGGCACAGACAGCCTCCTGTTTTCTGCTACATGTGTGAAAGAGAAGACGAGATGATGTCCTGACCTAACTTGCCAGACATTCTCAAGAGTTTATAGACAAATCTGCTCTACAGTAGATATGGTCTGTTGTATTACATTTGTATGAAAGTTTGGTTTCTGCTTTAGACTTCACATGCCGCTGCGGTTATAGTTGGAGAGGCAGAGTTATACAAAAGAGAGAGAAATACAGACAGAAAGAGAAAGTATGTGTAAGACAAAGCGAATGAGATGGAGGGAGAGGGAGAGGTGTAATGGCAAAGCTGTCTCTCTCAGCTCTGGGGCCGGGTCATGTCAGTCTGATCTCATTATCCAGCACTTAGTCCTAGAACAAACAGCCAGTGGCCTCCTTCCTTCCCTCCATCGCTTCATCTCTCTCTCCCTCCATCCCTTCCTAACGACTAGCACTGTTCATGTCCTAACAACTCGCTTGGCTCACTTACTGTCTAATGACTGCCACTCCTTATAGCCTGTGCTTCAAATCCCATTTATCTCCACTATTGGAGGCTCACATTCAGACCATTCTGTTTCTAATGCCCTGGGAGAGCACAGTGGAGAGAGAGAGAGGGTGAGGGTGGGAGGGTTGGGTGAATAAGTGGGTGGGTTGGAGAAGGAAGGTATCAGGAGAGGAGAGAGAGAACTTCCTACTGACATAAGTCATGGTGGTAATGCAGCTTTTAGGTGTTTCCATCAATCTCAACCTCAAAATAGTCAGGTGCTCGTTTCCTGCCTTTCCTTTCTCGCTTCATTTTATGTCGGTCTTCAAGTGGCAGGATATGTTTTGTGGATGATGATCTCCTCCCTCCTTCACTTTGATGTCATCCACTCTCATCCTCCTCCTTCCCTCTGTCCCCCCTTTCCTCTCTGTCTTTGTCCTGAGTGTTAATGTGTTAGATGGAGGTCTTTCACCCGGCAAGCACCATTACAGTAATTTCCTCTGTAATATGAATGACGGCGATCCATTATTTATCTCAGACTTGCTCATTACTCCCCAGCCCATTGCATACCCTCCCAGACAAGGCTCTCACAGCCACTCCAGACATTACTTTATTAAGAGGGCGAGGCTGCACTGGGCTGTCATGAACAATGCTGTGATAATGCAGGTGTGGTGCATGCAATGGTTAAGTTCATCATGAAGAGAAGAGAGCGGGATGGGTTTTGCTGTTGCCTAGAGGTAAATTACCATATTCCCTGCTGGCAAGGAAAGGTCAGGATACAGCGGTTCAACTTTATAGAAAATGTCTTGACAATTGCTGTAACTTTGTGGAGCAGAGAGCTTGGAGAGCAAGCATGTGTCTTGTAAACACATGACAACTAAGGGAATCATGCTTTAGAGCTGCCTCAACACATAGCCTTGGATGCACTTAAAAAAATATGTTGGTATTTTCAATGGCAGCCATTGACAGACTTTTTAGAGACAGCCAGCTAGTAGGTGTGTAGAAGAGGTTTTTTTTCATGGCGACAGGAGCACGTGCTGTAGCTGACAAACCTGATACCAGTGGTGGGGAGAGTACTGGAAATCTATACTCAAGTAAAAGTACAACTGTGTTCATAGAAAATGACTCAAGTAAAAGTTAAAAAGTAGTTGATTAATAATTGAATAAAAGTTCCTTGCCATTTTGATTTTTTCAAGATCTGTGGGCCAGTGTGAAGTAATGAAATAACAGCACTTGTTAATAAAACTTTTTTTAAAATAAAATAGAGCAAGTAGGTTTATCAAACAACTAAGGAAATCCGACACAATTGGGGTGCGAACAATGTCCCATTCGTTCTCCAACTACCCCTGTCTTCCCTATCATAACATCAAAGATTAACATTACACATGAAGAATTAGCATAGCTAATATTACCTAGCTAACTACATTTCACCCACAATATGTAGGCCTACAACTTACTTCCATGTGCTTGCAGAAGTTAGGGTAGTCTTTTTTTTTTGTTTTTGCTATCAGTGTTTTTTGGTAGGCATAGCAGGTATTTCATCATGTTTTAGATTTTGGTAGACTATTAAAAGTGTGTCCAGATGTGGACTATCACTGGAAGCTGCCTCTTGTTCTGAGTTGTGCTATAATGGCATTATCATCAAGAGACGGCAGCTGGCAACACTCAGACGCTCAGTTCCCTCTGTATAAGCTCTACTTATACAGTTATAGAGGGTAGGTATCAGTAAAGCCTTAGCTTTGCTTATTTCATTGGTCCAGATGTGGTGACAGCAAATGACCAGACTGTTAAAAACTCACAGCAAGTAGTCCTATAACCTCAACACACTGTACTGACCATATTGTTACTTTGTGATTCGAATCAAGGCATCAAAACATGGTGAGTAGTGTGTGTGGAGTCATGGCTTTGGGATTATGGGACTGCTCAAATCATTGATGGAGCTGAGGCCTAAATATACCAGCCAAAATCACCATTTGGGCGCTGTCAATGCAAAAAGTTGAGTATAACCATTAGTTCCTCTTTTTGGTAATTACCATACACTGTGAGATAATTGATGTAGCTACAATGACGTCATCCATTGGTTTGTGGACTGCTGTTTTGAAGCTTCAGCTTTGGCATTACGGCTTTTTCCATATTGGATTTTTGGCGCAAGAAGTCACCATATGTGGACGAGAGGTTGACGCTGTGGAGGAGTGAGGCGTGGATCTGACTCACAGATTGTAGAAATGCCGCACAGACAGCCTGTCAGTAAAGCAGCCCCACCCTTAAAAATATGTGTTACTTTAAGCCTTAATAAACTGTAAACAGCTTAGTTATATAAAAAAAAACCTCCCTCTGTACAGTTATCAGGAATGTTAAAATTAGCTATAGAGACCAAAACCACTTTTTGTACCAGGCTGTAAACATGTTTATCTCTGCTGCAAATCTGGACATTTTTGGAGCCGGCCTTGAGTGGCCATTCAAGGAACTGCAGTTTTTGGCACTGCCACTACAACTTCATTTTTAGCCCGAAAGGTTTCCACTTACAGCTTATATTAACTCCTTTTTACTTACTACATCTTTAGCTTTTCATGTTTACAGTAACTGTCATGTAAAAACATATTTTCCTGTTTCCTTGACACATAACCTTACTGCCTTCCTTGTTAGTTTCCCCCTCATCTATATAAAGCAATAAGGGAACATCTATGCAGCATCATGCGTTGATATAAACAGACAAAAGGAATCTAATGAGGGAATGCAAAGAGAAAATGAGCACAAGGGGGGTGAAAGAAGCTTCAGTGTTATTATTTAAAACCTTCAAAAAAATGCAGTCAGATCTGATGAAACCTTTTCTCCTCTCTTCAGAACATAGATAAATGAATTGCAAATCCTGCTGGTGTGCAGACAGTGTCATTAATCTCAGAATTTACCTAAGGTTTATGGAATGGTGCTTAATAAAGCCTCACACATACAGAATGTTCTTTGCTATAACTGGTGATGATTATAGGATATTAATGTCTGCTGAAACTAATGAATCTGCAGCACACACATGACCTCTTTTGGCACTGAGCTGCATTACAGTGATAACTCCCCATGCAGCGGACTTCTCTATTTCTCTGTGCTGGGATCCATCTCCTTTCACTTATTTTTTACCCTGATACCATGCACACATTCTGCGCGTATCTCTCCCTCTCTACCAGCCTCCCTCTATGTCTCCCATCCTCACAGGGTTACATCCACACCTCCTCCTCCTCTATCGCGAACCTCCCTTTTTTTTCTCCCCTGCCTGTGACATCAAGTGTAGCAGGCGACGTGAGGGATCCAGTGAGCAAGGCTTCCGTCTCTGCTGTCAGACGGGCCTCAGTCACAGTCTCTACCCCTGTCTGGTGCTGAGGTATACACATATGGCAAATTAATCCCTATGCCCTGCCGCTGCACATAGTGCTCATGTCAAAAGCGGTGTGCTGTCTGGAGACTGGGGTGACATTTTCGAAAGACAGACACACTGTGGGAAGCCATTACACTAAGAAACAACACATCGAGAGGAAGTGATGGAGAGCGGCGGGCCCTAATGAAAGGAGAGACTTGGAGAAAAGGAGGAAGTAAGAGGATTAAACAGGCAGGCTAATGAAGGGTAAACGAAGGGACACAAATAAAGCAGCTAATGAGACAGATGCATCAACCTGCTGTGACCTTTTCCTCTTTATCTAATCATGCATGCCTTATTATGGTCTTTTTATTCACTGTTTACCATTAATAATAGTTTTTGCTGTCTCTTAGGCCCCCATGCAGCACTCACACAGATTACAGCCTCAAATCAGAACCATTTGTTTTACTAACTCCCATTTGTTTCACTTACTCTCTTATCTATTGATTGCATTCATCTCTGTTCCAACATTCATACTGTGTAATAACATGGATCCGTTTTTATGGGTTTAAGAAATAAATCATAGAGATGTCTCTTACAAGTCAGTTTGATGGGTAGAGAAATGTGCTTAGGGTGATGTTGGTGACTCATTCAGGTCAAATAAATGTGAAAAAAAAAATGTGTGGAAGCACCTGAGCTGCAGGGTTAACTCAGGTCCGGCATCAAATCTCACAGCGGCTCAGTGGTCAATACTGGCCAGGGTGCAGGGCTACATGCCAGTATTGCTTGCTACTGTCATGCTGGTGAGATCAGGGAAAGCAAATGCCCTTTTCATTTGCCAGGTGGCAGAGAACACGTTCTTTTCCTTACACAGCCGACGGATGCCACAGCTATTCGAGTTAACCTCAAAATGTGCCTTTGATACAGCAGTTTACTACACATTTCAAGCAAGGCGCACAAACACACGAACAACATTCTGATTGTGTGCGCATGTGATTCTGCAGAGTGGAATCCACAGCTTTCCCTCTCACCGATCTGCGGAGCCTTCACCAGATGTTCCTCCGCAGCTGGATCCGCGCTATCAGGTGCTTCAAATTGACCATACTCGATTTAATTGCTTGGTTACTTTGTTATCTTCATCCAAATGTAGTTTCTGAAATCATTTTACAAGCTAACTAAATCAAGCCACCATATGCCTTGGTGCGTTTTCGCCAGCTTAGAATGAATGAAGCTCTTACACAACAACAACTGCTGCACACCCCACCCCCCCTCCCCCCAGAACCCTGGCGAGCTTGCTGCTGCTTTTACAGCATAATATTTTCCCATCAAAGATGGAGGGGCTCAACCAAATGACTAATGGCATTCTTACACAGAAGCACAATTATTTGTGTTTATCGCAACGGCTGACAAGACAAAAAGGCCTGACGATACGGACAGAGAGAACATGTTTCCGCCATGTTTCTTTGACAGTTCTCAAAGAAAACAAGTCCCCAGAGAACCATTTGAAAGGTCCATACAGGAGGATGAAATTAAATGCTGGATTGTTTGATCTTTGAAACAGGGTCTATTCTTTCTCCGGAGATGTCTTTGCACCAATCGCTGCTCTCACTGCGCTGCTCCGAATCCCCGAAAAGCAAAAGTGTACACGTCAGATGAACTAAAAATTCTTTTTTAGTTTTATGATCTGGCTGTGTGAGGGTATTTTAGGTCTTAAAAAATAATTTATTTAAGAGCATTTTACCTGTCTCATTCAATCCTGTGAATGTGATGTACTGCATTTTACAGAGAATGGTGTTAAGAAGCTGAACTCAGAGGTTACTGTAGGGCAAGGCTATTTGGTAGATGTTTTGAAAGCAACACACATTTAGGCATCTCTTTTTATTTTTCATTTGCTTTCTTCTTTACATCTCACCTGGGAATTACTCTTTCAAGACAAACCCGGCAACAAAGGAAATGGTCTCTGTGTAAGCTATGAAGCTGAATAAAAAGCAAATCCTATTAATGCTCCTGAATGTGCTGGGTTGAGATTTGCGGAGGGCTGGAGTCAGAAACAATGCCAACATATCCGAGTGTATTTATGTCACAGGAGCTGCTGTGTTTTTGTTTGTGTGGAAAGTGCAGATCCATGTAGGTTGAGAAAACAACAGCACTTGGTTTAGGGGGAAGGTGGGAAAGTGGCAGGACTACAGGGATCAGAGATCAAACCAATCGCCCGCAGTGAGAGGAGAAAGTAGAGAAGGAGGGAAAGGAGGAGGTGGATGAGAGTTTGATGGAGAGAGTTACAGAAAAGTGCTCTTATACACAGCCTACGGGACTCTCAGGTGTGAAGGGAGGAAAAGGACGACTGTCTATTTTGCCAATCTCATTCCTGTCGAGATCCCTCTCTCCATCCACACTATTTAGGTAGTGCGTGAGGTGTGTTTGTGGGTGTATATGTATGTGTGTGTGTGTGTGATGGTATCTTCCAGCTTGCCTGGAGACATGGCACTGTGTTTCACAGCTAGATCAGCAGTAACAACCACTTCCACTACCAGAGCTGTCACATGCCGCCGCTAACAAAGCTACAGCTCCCACTGCTAACACAGGTCACATTTAACAAGGATAACAGCATGGATAGTGTCCATACTGTGCTTAATGTTCACATCAAAACTCTATATCTAATTTCACATAGACTATGTACACTGTTTACACACACACACACACACACACACACACACACACACACAGACTTGCTTTATACACACAATTTTATTCATCTTTTTTCTCAAATTGAAGCTATTTCAAAAGTTATGTCACAAAATATTTAAAGACGAACTATGCAGGATACACCTAAACAACAATCCATGGACTCACACAAAAGTAATGCCTCTCAGTCATCACTTACAACCAACTAGAAGTGTGTGGTGAAGTATCTATCTGTATAGACTCTGCCCTCTGACTGTATTTTCTCCTTATTTTGCTGGGTTTGAGACATTCCTAAGCACAGTGCGCAGGTGAGGTCAGGACTTTATTAAAAAAAAGGTACACGCTAGATGCCAGACTGTAAGCAGCATGCATCCAAGAGGAAACAATGAAAATCAGGGGACACAGCAAATATAGAAAAGTGAAATGCCAATTGAACAGCTTGTTTCAAAATGAGAGTAAATTTGTTAGCTTTCACTTTCACTATATCTTTAGGTACTGTTAACACTCCCTCACTTGTTAAATACCTATCACATCAAACTATGAGACTATCCCCCAGCCTCAGTTTTGGACCATAGCCCTTTTTTCAAGATGGACAACATGACAGCTCTCCAAAAACAAAGCCAAAACATCTAGATCCTCTCCTGGTGGCTTGCTGCAATATAGTTCATGAATCCCGCCCCCCCTCCATGTTTGGATTTGTTTTAATTTGTTATTTGATGCTATCAAAAGGAGATTTGACAGCATGATTGACAGCTGTGTGAGACAATCAATGAGCTTGTGATCTATGGCGCTGCTCACAATTTGTCAGATAGGGTGGGAACTCCACTCCTGCAGTTTTGGATAGTGGGGGTAAGTGGAGATGCGTGGTCAGTCTTTATTAGGAGAATATGTGGACAGTTAGGGTGGTGTGTCAATTTAGGTTTGTTACATCCATTGTGTCTTTTCAAAATAAATGCTTGTTTTCACAGGCAAAAGACGGTTTGCGCTCATTAAATGCATAAAGTCTCTTTCTAAATAAACTTAAAATGCAATTTAAAAAAAAGTTTTTTAGGTTTACTTCCTATGGCTTAAAGTAAGTATAGTTGATACTAATATACCGTAACACCATGTGACCTACCTGACATAAGTCATGTGGCATATGTCAGTAGCACAGTACGAGTATGTTTGAGCCCCCTATAAAGGCTTTCTTCTTCACACTACAGCATTTGCAGGGTGCATCAAAATATACTGCCAGTCAGTGTGTCTCATACCGTTAGTATAGGGTGCCGTGGTGCATGGGTATCCAACGCAGAGGGCAACTGATTAACTGTCAGTATATGGTGAATTGAGTTGTTTACAACAGTAACCAACAATTCTTGCACAAAATATATTTAATTTCTAAGGAAAAAAGCCTTCAAATGAAGATGAAAAAGAAGTAACTGAATAAATTAGAGCTGAATTAGAATCAATAGCAATAATAGCAGAAAGATAATTTGAAAAACCATTTTGTTCTTGTAAAACTTGTATTGATTTTATCATAAAAGTGAAATATGGATAGCTAGTTGCCTTTACTTAGTATCCACCTCTCCACTTTGGGCTTATCCTCCAATGGCTTTAAATTAAAAGGGGAATTGACGGCCATTATGTGGAAAACAGTGGTCTTAGCCAGCTCAGCGTCTCTGAAAATCTTCATCGTGTAAAAAAACAATTAAACATGCAACGCGGTGGGGTGGGGAGCAATAACACCTTGATGAAAAAAAATACACACAAACACTATTGCACGCTTGATAGATCCAGCACCGTTCCCCTGCTTATACGTCTCTTTTCTTTTTCCCTCTCATTATTTGCAATGTAAGCAGCGGGAAAAAAGGATTTTTCCTCCGCGGCCACCAGAGACACAATATAATGGAAAGGAAGATAAAAACAAGGAGAGGTGGGAGATGTAAAGGACACAGATAGATAGATAGTGTATATAGATAGATAGACAGGGAGATAGGGAGGAAGAGAAGGACGTGCAGGCTCATCCCGAGGGAGGTTCTGGCCTTAATTATGCTAGTGTGGCTCATCAGTCTCCTGGCTGGCCTATGGCCTCCACGTCCTTTCTCCTCGTGGACTGGGAATTATACATCGCTGCAGTGTTTGTCCATAGAATTAGTCTGACAGATTAACAGCTAAACACCCACAGATCACACCAGGAGCCCACAGGGACTCTGCTGCCTGGGGAGCCCTGCCCAGACACAGAGAAAGATAGATGTAGGGTAAAAAAAAAAAAAGTCGGAGAAGGAAAGTGGAGGAAAAGGGCTTTCGGTTTTTCATTCTCCGAGGCACAGAGAGAACTTTACCTGCTTGGTTATTTCTGTCTGAAAATCTTGAAGCCCCAAAGGCAGCAAGGAGGCTAACGTTTTAGAAATAAAGAGAGAGAAAGAAGTGAAAAAAGAAGTGAGAGAGGAAGAAATTGGGTATAATAGGGATAGATGGGGCAATGTAAAGGGTTGCAGAGAAAGGATGAAAGGAGAAGCAAGAAAGTCATGCAGGGACTTGCTAATTGGAACAACAGCAGCAGTACTCTATTCCTGAGTGACTAATTCTACGCCAGGAAGTATTGTTAGTGACATCTTCCACTCAGCGTAGCGCTTTCCAGCTACAAATGTTAAGAATGGTGACAAAAACCCAGGAGAGGAAGCATTTTATTACTTTATAATGGCTCGATAGAATGTGCACTCAATGGAAAAGGGAAAATGTAGATTTCTGAAATGAAAAAGTGAAATAACATGTATGAGAGGCAAATCCAGTCTGCAATTATTCAGACATATATTTGTTTTTCTTTAACTGCACAGTTTGTGAAATGTGAAGTTAAAAAAAAAAAAAAAACAATAAACAGCACTAACTCCAGAGCATCAAAGCCTGCTTGATTATGTCTTTCAAAAAAGACAGAAATTGACTTTTCAGTTGTGACAGCATCTAGGGCCATTTTACAGACCTCTGGGTTATTTTTTTTCAATACTTTCTAATACAACAGCACAGTGTTTACATGTGAATTTGATTGTAAGAACTAAAAATAAATACATTTTAAAAATCTAGTCATGTCTGCACCTTCAGATTTGTTCTCTTGTGAAATTTAAGAGCTTTTGAGAGCTTTACTAGGAATTCAATTTTGGCCAAAGAAAACCGAGAAACATGTATTAGTGACATGCTAAGCATGCTTAAAGATGTACAAGCAACGCTGTTTTAAACAGGGCCCTGCACAGGCTGAAGCTTGAGGCCTGACAATGCGAAAGGGCACACGAAATTTACAGAGACAAACAATTAATGCTTTACTGTGTGTGATACCCCTTACTGTTGCTTGTGCATGTGTACTGTAAGTGCACGTATGTGTGTCTTCTGTGTGAAGGAGATGCATACTGACATACAATGAGCAGGCATGCACCTTTTGTTGACCCAATTTCAGTAGGGGATGCAGAGCCAGGCGGCTTTATATGATCACTACAGAAGTCGGTACAGTAAGTGCCGATGAAGTAAGTAGAATGTAGAGCGAAAGTCAGTGGAAAGGTCAGGGTGGTGGATGGGTCAAACAAACACGGGACTTTCCACCAGGGCTGTGTGAAAATAAGCTTACTATGAGTTATTTGAAGGTATACTGTCCTTGTGTTTCTTTTCCTAAACTTAACCTACATCACTTAATTGCCTCAACATAACCTACCTATATATACATTACTCAACATAATTCTTGTGGCCCTAATTCGTTGTATATCAAATGAACCGTTTTAGTGCATTTTTGTAAGCTATCATGCAAAATGCTGTACAAGGAGTGGACTGGCAAGGACTATTGACTTAATGGTGAATTTAAAATGTTAAAAATGGTTGTAAAGGAGGGAGGATTGTAGTGGTAGCACTGGGGTGTGTGACAGTGATAAATGGTTTACATGGCTCATGGGTCAGGTAGGATGGTCCCTTTGCAGAATTTTACAAAGGTCCTAGGGAGGTCTGGATAGCTCTGCATGTAGGCAATGTATTCTTCAAAATGAGACATGCTTTTGGTGCTGCATCAGTCATAAAATCAAACTGCATTTTGTATGCAAAATAAGTGTGAGTGATGTTCCTGCAGGTTGGACGGATAATTAAGTCGCAATATTGCTAAGGGATGTAGGGCAGGGCCTTCAAAAAGTCGTGGCTCCAGACCCCATGGTGCTTTAATGTGGCCTTGTGTACAAGATGCAAAAATATACTATATTATTGGTTGTGACTCTTAATCAATAATCAATTAAATTTAATTAATTACAAGAATTCACAAAATGGAAATGGCAGTGCAGACAACCAAGTCACAACAAAAAATTAATCCTTGATTTCAAGTGTAGACATGCCGTTTTTTAAATACGAAATAGGCAATTGTGAGGTCTACCATGGAACAATAGTGCAAAATTTAAACAAAAAAAAAATCACTACGACAACGAAACTCAATAGTGAATAACTGTAAGTTGTCATCGTAAATAAGTGTTAAACACCACAAACACATGCTAAAATACACTGTCACTTGATCAAAAGGCCCTCGTGCATTTGTCAACTTCCATATTGGTTGCTGACAGCATAGTTCTGAAAGGGAACACTTACAGCGTGTAGCTTCTTCTTGGCTTGAAATGACTGTGTTGTGCAGATGCGGCGCAGACTCCAGAGTGCCCATGAAATAAATGAAATGCTGTTTATGTTTATTCTCATTCTATGAAACAACCACTCCAGTGAGCTGCGAGCGTAAACACAAAGTTCCCTCAGATCTATTCATTGCCTTCCTGTTTTGATCAAGACAGTATGACAGACAAATGCAAAGTGGTTGCAACGAGAGGAGATGTTATTCCGAGGATGGGCTTCTCTCTCCACTTAACTCCAGTGACAAAGATATTATACGGCATTATCTCTGTGTACAGGGGGGGCAGCCATACCTGTTCTCTTGACAAAGCCTGGCTTTTCAGGAGGAGACAATGGTGTCGGGCTGGAGGAGCTCTGTTGTAATTGAGTATTAATGAAGGTGGCGAGGAGGGGGAATGCCTGATGTCTGATCTGTTAGCAGTGGCAGGGCCTCTGTGGTGCAGGCAGCTAGTGTCTCTGTGTTTTAGAGGATTTGGTTATCTATTATGTATGAAGGATTAGTCTCCTTCTGCTCCTTCCACCGGCGGGATATCAGCTCCTCGATAGCCTTGACTGCCGGGCTCCACACTTGTTTGCAGATTTAGCGCCCCCACCCCTACACATCCCCGCCCTCAGAGTCCTGTTTAACCTTGAAGACAGAGAGCCAGAATTTCTGCTAACGATCAATTCCTGGTGGGAAACACCACTCGTGGTCTCTGGTACATAACTGGTGGCTCAGGTGGCCTGGGACAGGGTAAATGGTTTGTGCCAAAACGGAGGACACACATAAACACAGGTACTGTACACCACACATACATACTGTATATTCACAGACACACAACCGCCACACACACTAGTTCCTGCATATATATAAATAAATATATATACACACAATGGGGGTGCAGGGTTCAGCTGCTCACCGACAGCTTAGAATTGGCTTGTTTCATATGCATATAAATATTAATAAAAGATCCTCGACGGGCCACAGTCCGGCTATGCTCCTGTAATCTCTTACAATTGAAAGCCAAGGCTCATGAGATGAGAAGGAGGAGGCAAAGAAAGAGGGAGAGGGAGAGAGAGAGAAAGACAGGAAAAGAGAAAGAAAGAGGGAGTATAAAAGGCCTTTGTGATTTATCATTCTGAAAATGTCTCAGATGTGGAGAAGGTCTGTAATCCATCAAGATCTCTTTTCTTATTAAATTCTTCAGGATACACTTTCCACTCCCTAAATGTGGTTCACTGTCCCTTTTGATTTGATGCATAAATAGATAAAAGACCAACAACTAAGTGAAACACCCATGCCTTGGGAGACAAAGTCAGGTTTATGAAATTACATCTGTGCTTTATATGTACACTACAGCAATAATGGCATGCCTCTGATGATATAGTGCAGATGAGTAAAAAGCCATATGGCCCTTATACTCGTCTGTATTAGTACTGACACTTTTTTTCTCCAAAAAGAGACACTGTAAAACGCTGCATATTACATGGTTTATGAGCTTTTGAAAAGTATTTCCCATGCGTGCAAATCTAGGAAACTACTGACAAAATGGTGCATTTTCACTAAAACATTAGTCATGGAGCACTTTATAAAGGAGACTTGATCAAGAAACGGTGCACAAAATGGCACTTTTCATTCAATTGGAGTTGGCTATGTAATAGCTGTAATCCCAAGATGATTTTGTCCTGGATCTGAGATCTGAGTACAATGCAGTTACCATGCTTTTATAAACTATAGGCTGATTTGTATGATTCCTGTTGGAATTCTCCAATGAAATGATGTGACTGAATACAATGTGAACATCATTTCATAGCTTTCTTCTTTTATACCTATTCTTTCAATCTAGGTTTGACTTTGAGGGCAGCAATCCTAAAATCTGTCTTGTGTGAAGCTGTACCTGTTGCCAGTAAAGACTTGTACTGTGTTGCAGAATTAAGCAAGCTAACCAGCTAGCCTCGGCCTGTCTGCTCCTTATGTCACTTGTACCTCGAGGGGCAATAATGAGTTAGTGCCCTCAGCCCAACATAACAGGATGAAGAATTAGCGTTGCCCCGGGCCCAAGGTTAGTGGTACAGTAGCTAATCACAAAAGCTGCATCCACTTTTAATACATTTTTGTTTTAAAACACAAAACAAGCAAAACATTTGTGTGGCATGGTAGTACTGCAGACATCTCTTGGCGAGTCAAGAGATGAGGTTTATTGCTGAACTTTCTTTAGACTGTTAAGTAGGTGTCTTTAGTGCAGCTCATGATGCTACTTTGGTCTTGCTAAAACTGAGCAAAGCAAGCTATAATCTACACTTTAGGCTGATGCTACACATAAAGATTAAATGACTGCATTGTTATAATCACCTGCCCTCTCACCTGCATACTCTTTCACTGCTGTTAATTAGTTGTTAGCTTTTGTTTTCTTTCTTTTTCTAACTTACGACTGCAAATTTATGTATGGACCTAGTATTAGACTGATGAAATGCTGTCTCCTAGATCTTTAGAGCATGCGGCCACGTATTACACATTGTACCTTTAAAGCCTCCTTGTGTAGAGTTTAAAAATATCTGACTTTTGCAACTCCTAGTGTTGGGTCCAGAAACAATACTGTGGAAGACAGCAGACATTGCCAGTACAATGGTAGAATCGCTGCACTAGCATGACAAGGACATGTGCCCTCACCAGCTTCCCACCACCGCCAATTCTGTTAGTTAGAGAGACAAACAAGCTGGAGGCACTGCTACCAGTCACAGGGTGCACAATGCAACTTATCCTCAGAAAACAGTTTGTATGATTTACAAACAAACTGGTGCCCACGACTGATGTCACATGATTGACGTACAGTTACGTAATTAATGTTAAGTTACAGAGTTTGGTTTAGACCAGCAAAGTTACTGTGGTAAGGTGTAAGAAAAGGTGAGGACATACTTTCAAATGTCACAGTCCTGAACACGAGTCTGCAGGGACAAGTCTCGGGGGGAAATTACAGATTTCTATGACCCATCTGCCAACCCAACCTGCAACGTTACAAGACCGGTCAGGACTGCTTCCTAGATTACTCCAGTCAATACATTGGCCATGTGATCGCAGCCTTTTAAAAGTAGAATATGTACGAATTTGGGTGCACAATTTTTCATAGAAAAACAAACAGAAACGTACACAAAACAGTTTGTTACAACAGCTGCACAATTACAACACTTAGATGACAAAATAGTTGAAATAGTTTACAGGTCATGAGTTTAGATTTGCCATACTTTTTCTGATGTTTCAATTGTGCTTGACATACATTGTCCTAAATCACACAATATTGCTTTGCAAAGAGGAACAGAGTTTATAATGAAAAATGCATCAATCTTAAACTGAAGGCTGCAGACAATAACTGTATTTGATGAGCATATTCTACAATCTCTCCAATATATATTGAAGGGCAGATTAGGTTAGGTAAAGTAAACATGGTTTTATTAATGGAAAGGATGATTGGAATGGCATTTCATGTCTTTTCCATTTTAAATTTCAAATAAGTGCTCTCAATAGTTGTAATTTACCGCTACTTGGAACAAACCTATTTGTAGTAAAATCCCATCTAAGTTGTAATTATGGGGAAAGAAAAACAAACTAAAGACACAAAGGCGGAATAAAAGAGACAAAGCAGGGAAATGCATGGGCACTGGCCACCACCAGTGGCTTTCTAATGATGAAGTAGTTGCCATGGTGACAAGGCTTTATGAGACTCTACCAAAAATGAGGCCTTGCCCTGTACCAGTATGGTGTGTTAGTGTGTCTGTGTGTGTGTGTGTGCTTGTGTCCTTAGCACAGCCATGCTAAGCTTGCCGCACCATGTCCTCAGGCAGGCTCGGAGGCTGTGAGTCAGACTGAAGAAACCAGGCTGTGATAAGTTGTTACCAGCAGCCTTCAGTCCAGATCTGTGTCCTTTCTCCAAGGCTCGGCCATGGTGCCGCAACGTTCCCTTGCTCTCTTACTGTGACCACCCCAGAGATGACACTCCATGGGTAGGGGGGCTACATGTCCAATTATATCCCCAGCCCTGACCTTTTTTTCTGCGGCTATCCTCCCACCCTTGGCTTCCTCACTTGCCTGATCTGACCAACCAAGCAGACCACAAGCTGTAGCCTCTGTCTCTGTGTGTTGTCCCCTATTTGCCACAGTATTGAGTGGAAAATCAGGCAGGGGACCTCTGCCTAATGCTTCCCGATTGCTGTTAATTCAATAAGTGAGTGGCCTTGCCTTGATTTGCCCTTGTGGGGAGAGTAAATGGACAGGAAAACACATGAATAAAATGCTGAGTTGAAAGCAGAGAAAGAGAGACGGTAGAGAAACATGACGCCAGAGATGGTATCCTGTCTCATGTGATGACTCAAACATCTCCCACCCCCACTTAATACCCATCAGCAAGCAGGAACACACACACTGGCATTTGTATCTCTTTAGCTGTCATTGGTGGTAAGAAGCCACAGCTTCTAAATCCGCCTCACTAGGTGCTTGAAAAGTGTATATAAGTGTGTCTGTCAGTGTGTCTTTTTGTGTGTGTTTGTGTGAAAAGTAGAGTGGAAAATGCACAGAATAGAGTGTTAATGAGGCTAGATTTATCCTTCCATAGCCAAATCATTTCTATATCTCACACATTAATTAATTAGATAGTGAGGAACTGGTCCACAGTGTGGAAAATTGTCTTCATCTTCACTAGTGCTTACTGGAGTCGAGAACCAACAGGGGCTCAAGCTCTAGAGGTTTTGGACATCCCCAAAGAGAGAAGTAGATCTTATGGGGGGCCCTCACTGCATGTGCAGCTAACATCTGTTTTTTCAAGGATTACCAGGAAGGAAATGCAGGTGATGGTGGTCAGATACAATTTCAAGATCCTGTTTAACAGCTAAAAAAAAAAAAAGGGAATTAAATGAAATTGTTATCTCCAACATTTGGATGTAAAGTTTATTAGAATAGGCTACCATTTTGTTTTGTTTTTTTAAACATAGAACTTGAAATCTTTTCTCCTAGTGTGTATTTTGAGATGCATTTGCTATTTTTACAAGAATAAAAAGAAGTGTTATATACCTTTGTTATATGTGACTTACACGATTGTGCTTCACAATAGAACATTTAAAACATACTAACTTACTACTATACAGCTAGAACAACCTCAAACCTGCATCTGTTGATAGTTTTTGGCCAACATCGACATATTATCAACATATGAGGTTGATAGCACAAAGTTGCTTATTTCTTCATCTATCAGAGACGGACCAACAGTAGCACCAGAGATGCCAAATACTGCAGTTCTTCAAACAGCCACTTGAGGCTGGCTTCCGAGGCCAGTAAACCCCCATAGACCCCCATATTAAAATCTCCAACTTTACAACAAAAAAAAACATGTTTACAGCCAGGTACAAAAAAATAAATAAATAAAAAAAACTATGCCTGAGTTCCCCGTTCATGACAATTGCATGGCGAAATGGCAAAAATGCTAAAGGTGAGGCTCAAGAGGGGGAGTTCACAAATCAATATTTTGGGCTTCATTTGTGGGAGGAAGTGGAGACATGTTGTCCATCTTTTTACACAGTTTTTAATTACAACTGTAGGAGAGTTCAGCACTACAAGTGAATCTGTCCTATTACACAAAGTCATTTGATCCATGGGTAATATATTAAGCAAAATGATTAAAGCAGCATTAAATGTTTACTAATGAACAGAACGGAAAAAGGCAAATTTGTTTAAACCAAACCTCCCACCCAACTGAATGCCATTGTAGGATGTCTTTTATTGTTGCATTATGCAGTTATTTATGTGACCTATATTTATATCTAAATCCATATCACTGCTACAAGTACGGACACTGAGTTTGTTTCCAAGCAGGTTATTTTACAATAAAACGCAAAGGAGCGAGGTGCACAATTTAGTTTGGAAACTGTACATTAAAAACAGAGCTGCAGGTGGAAACAATTGTTTTGTTTCTTCTAAGATGACTGAGCTCGCTTCCCCAAATCCTACAGCAAACACGTGGGCGTCTGCCCCTTGATATTTCGCTGGTGTCTCCGTCTAGCAGTGTGACAAGCTTTTTACTTAGACGGCTGCTGCCGTAGCTGTTCTGAGAGCAAGAAGATCAGCGTGTCATGAGGGGGGGTTTCACAAACAAGTCATCTCTGAAATCCTGCAGACAAGCACTCATCAATTAGCCTGGTCTTAGATGATAACGTGGCTGCTTTGCGCTAGCTGTTACATCACACTCCATTTAATTTACAAGAAGCCGTGCGCCCCGTCTCTGTGAAAACAGTATAATGAAAGCGACAAGGATTCCTCCTGTCAGTGTGTCATATTATTTTATCTATTACCATAGTAGATCTTTAAATATTAAACACAATCGGATTTATATAAACATGTATGCTACATCCGTGAGAGATGTATGCACTTAGTCAGTTCTCTGGCCTTGGGGAAACATGCCAATGTGAAGAGGTCTTAAACATAATGAGGATATGTAATTCTGACACATAGCCTTAGATCAGATTGTAAGTTTTTACCCAACGGGACAAAGAAGATTCTGAGATCTCCTTATTTGAGACTTGAGGGTTCTGAGAGCAAATTCCTCCGAGCCACACAGGCTTGTGAGGGAATACTGTGATGGGCTCTGACGCATCTCTTTCCCTTCCACAACTGGCGGAGTGTGGGATTCTCCTCTTCCTCCACACAAACAGATCCATCTGACATGACAGACCTTAACCCCTGAGGGCCCACTTAACTCACTGCCACATTAATTGAATCTGGCCCTTGTGAAAGCACTGGAGAAACCCTACACCATGAAATCCACTATAGAAAAAGCGGATTCGAAGCAATAAGAAAATGCACGTCACGGGTTGAGATTTGATGTGTTTTGAAGCCGATGGAGCGGACGACTGTGATGTGTGTTCCTCAGATCATTAGATTGAATCAGCTGAGATTCATCTGAAAATGCTGCTTTATGGGGCAATTCTCAGAGCTAGCTGGTTACATCTCATTGTCTCTCTCTCTGTTTCTGCGGTCTATCTATTCTCTCCTCTCGCACAGGCTGCTGCTGATAATGGAGAGGTATCCTAAGGGTATTTCTTGTATCCGTGTTCCTTCGGGGATCTCCATGGAGATAAAGTTGACCTCTTGGTATGTAATCATCCTCCTCCACTTCGCAGGTGAGAGAGGTAAGGGCAGGGATCTCGGAGAACACGGCGAGAGCATGTAAGCATGCACGCACATACACACCGAGAGGAAAAGGAGCAAACACACAACTCTGAGAACACATTCCTTCCGATCACCTCAATATAACCTCTCTGTTTACTCCCAAGAACAACATTTTCACTCTGTCTCACTCTGTCTGAGGATTAATTCACTGGATAGAGGCTGATAATATAGACCTACAGAAATCTGGGGCTCCTCCTTTTACAAATGTCAGATAAAGTCATCATCATCATTTTATTACACAAAGCCGATTACTCCTCCAGCCAGGCGCGTATAGGGATAAAAGTGGGGATCGGGTGGAGAGCCCTGACACAAATTGGATTTCCGCTCTCCTATATCCTTAAATATAGATTTATTATCCATTAACACACCAGTATCCCCAGCTAGTTGCAACACAGGGATTTACTCTAATGAACAGAAATCATGCGGTATATAAAAATGCATTATTTACTTTCTGAGGGTTTATTGAATTGAGAGCAGAACAAATGCAAATGTGTGGAAAAGGTGCAGAGAGTAGTTTGTTTTTTCAAATCAATGTATTTATGTCACTATTTACTGAGGTATGGAAATCCAGATGTTGCATTATTTTTTTTTTAAGTATCTCACTGCTGGAAAGATGGTCTTTTTATAAAGCCAAACCATCTATGCAGTAACAAGATTCAAATGCTTTGGAAGTTGTTATATTATGACTAGAGGAAACCATAGACTGTTTAAATAGTAATGGATGTAGCTACCATGATGTCACCCGTTGGTTTGTGGATTCCAGTTTTAAAGCTTCGACTCTGGTATTTCAGCTGTTGCCATCTTGGTGCAAAAGGGGCCAGAAGTGATCATATGTGGGCGAGAGGCTGGCTGTCTGAGGAGTACATGTGACTAAGAAGGCGAGGACACTATCCACAGACAGCTTGTCACTCAAAAACAGCCGCCTTTAATTATGTGTAACTTTAAGCCTGAATAAAATGCAAGCGGGTCAATTATATAAAAATTCACAACTTGTACTGTTGTTATGATGTGGGAAATTAGCTATATGGGCCAAAACTGTTTTGTATCTGGCCGTAAACAACTGCCGTTTTTGGCACTTCCATTTTGGCTTAATTTCTCAGCCCTGAGTGACAGGGGGGCAGGTCTGTGGCATTCACTTTTGCACAAGAGGTTGAAAACCTATAACTACCAGGACATACTGCGCCGTGCCGGACCAATAAACACATTTGAGGCAAAAAAAAGGAAACACTAACAGAATCTTAGTTCATATCTGATCAGTTTTATTGTTTGATCTCAGTGTTTTTGGCCTCTGCTTTAACAATACAGGAAGCAGTACAGCACCCATTTCCTGTTTGCAAATTATCATATTAGGAGCTAAACAGTGCACTAAAATATGTTTTTAAAACAAAAATAGGCAAGAAATAGACAAAACAGTAGCAGAATCTTGGTTTATACGTGATAAGTACTGCCTTATTTTACAGCTTGATCTAAGTCTCTTACTTAAAGTTTACTACTGTTTGATTGCACTTAATGCCCGTATTAAACCCTTGACACCTGGATCACCATAATTTTCTTGTGCTGCTTTTAGTCACCTGTAACAAGAATTCAAAGCTTTGAAACCTAAGAAAATAATTTAATTTCTTTCCATGGAAAACAATGAGAAAAAGGAAATCATTTACAAGAAATACAGGGTTAATTGCAAGATTACTAAAAGGTGACAAAAAACTGATACTGAAAACTATCTTTTGAAAAGGAGGGTTACTAGAAAAATTATCATAATAAAAAGGAGAAATGTCCGTAGTATATAATTATTATAATTATGTTAATCTTGGAAAAATACATAAATGCATTTTTTTTTTTTATTTTACACAAATTTTGTTCAGGTCATTTTTTTACAATTTCTGTTCTTTCCCTTTTTGCTGCCTCTTTTCAGGAAATTGTCTTGAAACTTTTTATTGATTTCTTGCCTATTTTCATCCATTTCCTGTTAAGTAGCTTATTGAGCTCTTCCCACTTTTTTTTTCAAGTAAAAAATCAGGCCGATTTTGCTCCATGTGATACAAAGCTGGTTGAAAATCAACAAAGTATCCCTTTAAATGTAAGTATTGTCTAAGACTGACTTTAACTGCTTTCCTTTTCATACAAAACTGTGTCTTGCTCTAAAAAAGTCAGAGTGTGCATGTTTTTCTGCTGTGTGCTGGTGAACATGCACATCCATACATTTAGGCATGTTGAGTGTGAGAGTGTGTGTGTGTGTGTGTGTGTGTGTGTGTATGTCACAGCGCCTCCACTAGTGTCTGTTTCCGCATCCCCACGAGAGTGCGCTTGTATTGAGGGTCAGAGTTTGTTTCTGTCCCTGGCTGGTTGCTGTTGGCAGGATTAGCAACAGGACAAGATGTTCAGTAAAAGCCCTCAGTTAGCTACGCCAAACATTGCATAATGCTCCATTTAGCACAGCACAAATTTGAGGATTTACTCTCAGACCTCTGACCTATCTGTAGGCCCTTTCTGGATGGATCAACCTTCAATGCGTTTTAGCAGATGGATAATGTTTGTGGTGATTTTCTTTGGCTTAGTGGAGAAAATATGTTTTTGCTTCGCTGTTTCTGTTTGTATCACAGATAACAGACAGATCAGTGACTGCGTTTTCTAGCTTATAAATTTACAACAACCGCAATGTGGTTCATACACTATATATATGCTTTACTCGGTGCTGCCCTGACACGCCAGGGCTGCCTCATAACAACACGGCGCCCTGTCTATGTGAACAACCTTTGACTCCTTCCTCGGAGAAAAATATAACATTTGTCATTCATCATTAAACATGAATCACAGATGTGAGAGGAGTGAGAGTGAGACGCTTCACTCTCAATCACCTGATAGTGGAAACTAATGTCTGACTTCTCCATGTC
The DNA here is from genome assembly GCF_008729295.1 of Plectropomus leopardus. NCBI lineage: Eukaryota > Metazoa > Chordata > Actinopteri > Perciformes > Serranidae > Plectropomus > Plectropomus leopardus. The sequence continues at coordinate 10,407,271 of NC_056471.1, forward strand.
TCTGCAGCGCTGTGCAAAGTGATAGGCAGAGGGAAAAAGTCTAGTTGAGCAATAATTCAAACGTGTAACCTCGGGCTATCTGAGGACTGTGCAAACACAGGGGCCTATCAGGCTCAGTCGAGTCAACACTGAAGCATGTTGGAGGGAAAAGGTGATTTTATGTATTTCCTGGCAGAGAGTAGGTGTGTGTTTCTCGCATAAAGAGGCTTTCTTGAAGAGAAAATGTCTTATGCTGTAGAAGCCGTGTGTTTTGGTGTCAGGGATACCGTTCTGCTGGCCTTTCCATTCCCCATCATGATTTGCTTTTACTGTACATCACTGCACCTTGTCCTCTCTTCACTTACTCTGCTCTCTCATCTGTTTCCCCCTCCTTGCGTTCTCTCTATCTTCGAACCACATTTCTGTTTATCACTCCGGTTTCCTGCCCTGCCAAATTCCTCTCTCTACACTTTATTCTATCCCCGGGTACCTGGCTTTCTCTCCTCTGCTGCTGTGCTCGTCTCCCTCCCTCCCTCCCTGAGATGACTCTAAGTCATCTTCACATAGAACTACTCTCATCTCCTCTCTCTCCATTCCAACCATCTCTTTATTGACTTCTACTTGTCCTCCCATCCATCCTTTCCATCTCTCCAGGCTTTTAGAGTGAATGATACAGATAGATGCTCTCTGCACCCTTTCTCAAAGCTCTCACACACAATCAACAGCTCCTGCACTCAGCAGTCTACCTCTCATCTCCCTCTCTCTCTCTCTCTCTCTCTCACACACACGCACGCACGCACGCACGCACGCACACACACACACACACACACACACACACACACACACACACACACACACACACACACACACTCTCAAACACTACGCAGGTCTCTTTACACCTGGTCATTCCTGGATCAGAGAGGTGCAGGTTGATACAATGGGGGCGGCAAAACACTTCACTTGTTTTTGTGAGCACTGGCTATAGGGGGCAGCTTTACCTCCATCCCCTCCATAAAAACATATATATCAACACTAAAGTATCAGCTGCCACATCTATACAGGGAGAGATGTGCTTTTTGGCATTTGTCATGATTTTGGCAATGCTGCTGAATCTTCATTTTGTTTTGCAGTCACAAGGAAAGTTAAACAATACTATTTTGTTAAACTATTCAGTAAAAATACAACTAATGAATTTGAGTACACATAAACAGCAAAATGTACTTAAAAGTCTAAAGTTATTATGCAGCAGAGTAGATCCTGTCAGTGATTTGCTTTTCTTAAACCAGATTATTTGATAATTATTAGCAAAGCATTAATTTGGAGGACATTTTAATAATATAGCTTGGTCAAAGAGTGGTCTGACTTTCATTG